>NC_133170.1:63290681-63593712 GCF_040802235.1 Manis javanica | reverse complement strand
AGTATCACAAGCAAATTGCTCATTTATCCTAGAAAAAGAGCATGTAGAAAATACAAAGTGAGTGTAGACAATTAATTTAGCTTTTATTAAAAAACCCTCTGACAGTGATTGACATTCAAACATGCTTAATTCGTTAACAGTCTTGGTATCAGGAACAACATTTTGTCAGCAGGAAATAATTCATTTTTCAGCAGGAAGCAGAGGGAATATTCTGGATGATGGATTGTTAACAGACGTGCCTGTGGATTAGTGTTACTTAATGTTCCACATAGATGATCTGGAGGAGGCATTTCTTCAAAGAAGCATTTACTTCTGCAGGTCATGCTTAGCTCATCTGACTTAAAAATACCACGGGAAAGCACGAAGCTGAAGGGCATCATCACAATATGAATAGGAAAAAAATGGAAGCTAAATTTTACTGTGAGTAAGTGCACATGTTTTTCCATTTAAATCAATAAGGGATTCAGATTATTTCAGAAAAATAAGTACTGTTAAGGCCATTATGCAAAATGCCAAGAACATTTGATCATGATCAGGAAAATAAAAACGGAAAGTATTATTTCCACAGGAGTGTGTGTGTGAGAGAGAGAATCCCTGGGTAAGAAATGCTCTGAGGTGATTTGTATTATCAGAAAGGACGTCGCTACACCCAATGAATATTCCTTGAAGGCTATTTATTTATTTTACCTTTTATTACCTTTTATGTGGAATATATCAGATATATAAAAGTAGGAAAAGGGAACATTTAAACCAACTGTTCCTAAATTTTTCCTTGTTTTGTGTATCTATAAAATTCCCAATTATAAAATTAGGTGCATGAAAAGTGGTCTTTCCCTCTTCAGATATGTGTCGGTGCCATTCTTTCCCGTTCCCAGAACATTTTCATTTTCCCTGGTTTCTGGTTGATGCTTAATAGACTTCCTTTTCTTATTTTCTCTTTTGTTTTCTTTTTATCCCTTCCTCCCTTCCTTCCTCCTTTTTAGTTATCAGTTAACACCCACATATTAATGCCAACACGCATTGTGTTTGTGTGTGGGGGGCATGAAACTTGGAAAATGTTTAGGAAAAAAATGGGATTTTTCTGCAAACACTTTTACAACCTGTAGGCTGGGCACAGATCTCTGTCACTAACAACATTGTCAGTTCACTTCTGCACAGATGGTGGTTCAGCTAACCCTTTCCTCTTTTAGGGTACCACAGTTTACGTATTTTCTGACTTTATAAAAACAGTTTGACTTATTTCTCATTTGTGTGTGTGTGTTTGTGTTTGGATGATGCTGATATGAAGTGAAGGAAAAGATTAATTTTATCCTTCCATCTCCTAGTGGAAAAGGCCGAGATCTCTGGTATATTCTGAATACTTTCATTTTGATAACATCCTAGTTTTGTTTCATGAATGCTACTCTCAATTACTGATACAGATACCTCTCTGATGTGAATTATTTAATTTTTTTTCCTGTGCTTTCCTTTTTCTTTTTTCCTCTGAATTTATTTTGCTCTATTTATTGTTTTAGTTTATGCTTTGGGGTGCGAAGTATCTGTTAAGCCCTGAATATCCATTCATATTTAAAAGTCATGCACCACACTGCTCCTTGACAAATCTCTCTGTCAATGAGACCGATTGACTGACTGACTTTGCTGCAGGGTGACCAGTGGGGCAGAGGCAGTGTTTTGTCTTTGGACCCCAACCTGTCACTATATGTAGGTTCTTTCTTTTAGGGCTGTCTCATTAATTTCTACTGCAGTATAACTTTGAGAGGTATAAATGGGGTTTCTAGTGGTTCTGAGAGGCAGTATATAAGAGCCTAAATTGCCTGTTATGTCACCTTTCAGAAGTCACCCCATTTTCTGCATTAGAGCTCAACCCTGGCCTCATCGTTTTTTGGCGTCCTGAGTGTGTGTTGGTACAAATTCACCAGACTCATACCTGCATCAGCTCTCGCCACTTGCCTGGGGCAGAGGGCAGATTTCCAGTCAGCCAGGGGAGCAGAGGGAGGCAGCCTCTCACTGTCCTTGTCCAGATCTTACCACCTGTCACCCCCTCTGCTCTCTGTGCCTACCTCCCAGATACAGAGCCCCTTGACTTCTGGGCCTTTTCTGAGATTCTAGAGCCAAAAAGAAGATCCAGTTTTACTTATACCTACATGAAAATACTGTAAATTTGTCACTGTGCCCCATCTTATATGGAAACTCAGCCTCACAGCAGTGCAGCGATTGGCCCCAGCGCAGGTAGCCTGTTTGGGTCAGGGCAGGATGGAGGCCCAGGACGTCCTGACATTCTCCACTTACCACCCACCTTCCTTCCCCAAAATGGGCAAAGTGCCTGTCAGAAAAGATTTCCTGGATGTGCAGGAAAATAAGACCAAGGCATTTAAAGTAAAACACAGAACACAAAATGTGTGATGAAATAGACTGGGAGAAGAGGAGAGATAAGAAAAAAAAAAAAAAGCCCTTCTAAAGGACAAGAACTGAGTTTTGTTGCAGGCGCGGAATGAATGGCCCAGAAAGTGTTAGCAATCATTTACATAATTAAACATGAATTTGTTTGCAGGTCACATAATATCTCAGGGAAAGATTTGTGTTTGAATCTTGGCCTAATTTAGCAACCTGAGAAAACATTCAGCATGCCGGAAGACAGAAGTGTCCTTTTAGAAAAGCTCAAGGTTTTAAAGTCTGCAGAGAGCTTTTTGGTTGCTGCACCATACACCCTGCTGCCAAAATACCCTCAAGTTTTCCATACTGTGTGCTCTTTGATTTCATTTTTGGCAGTAGTAACCTTTGTTTCAGTAACTTAAAGAGAAACCGTTTACAGTTTGAACATGTTTTCCTCTCTTACAACTGATGATTTTGCCAACTTCAAGGGTGTTTAAAATGATTGTAAAATGTGCACTGCTTTGATGCAGAACTCTCCATAGTATTCAGGTGCATAGTCCACATCTTTGTAAAGCTGATGTATTGATGTGTAGAAAAGGACTTAGAACCCTTAGTACAGGGTGCACATAAGCATCTACACTCATCTTTCACAAGGCTACAATAAGAAGGCAGCAGAATGTCATGGTGGTTCGCAATGAACGTTTATTCTCTACTGAAGTAAAGGTGGTGAACAGAACACTGGTAATGCGAGATTATTTTTCCAGCAGAAACAGGCACCTCTGGTACAAATTAGGAAAATTCGAAGATAATTTAATAAAAAGATTATTTAGGTGTTCATGGGGTGTAGAGAAACCATTAGGGTCAGTATAAGACCCTGAAGCCAGTTGGTGGGGGTGCACTTGGGGACTGGAATGGAGCAGGAGATGGGAGGGCTCTGTGGAGAGTCACTAGGGCTCTGCTCACTTCTAATACCAGCTGGTGTCCTACAGTTCAACTCAATTCTGACACTACACGGAGGTAGCCCAGGTCAAGGGCTCAGCCCCACAAGACTGTCCCCACTTCAGGGCCAGCTGCAGGGCTAGGTGGTCACCTGTGCTTTTGACCAACTGGCTATAGATTGGAATTTCCCATGGCCCCCGCCTTGGCTTTGATTAATTTGCTACGGCAGCTTACACAATTTAGGAAACCCATTTACTCACTAAATTACCTGTTTATTACAAGGGTTGTTAATGGATACACATCACAGATGAAGAGACACCTAGGGTGAGCTCCTGAACAGAGGAGCTTCTGTCATGATGGAGTTTGTGGCTTGAAATGCTGGCAGGTGGAAGCTATCTGGTTCCTCAGGAACCCTGTCCTTTGGCTTTTTACAGAGGCTCAGTCACACAGGATGACTGATGAATGCATCCTTTGGGGATTGATTCAGCCTTCAGCCCCTGTAGGTCAGCAGGCAGGGCTGCAGGTTCCAGCTCTCTAATGGACTTGGCTCCCTGCAACCTGCCCCCATCCTCAGGGGATTTCCAAAGTCCCTTCGCTAATATAAACCCCGTTGTGGAGGAAGGAGGCTTGTTAATGACAAGACATCCACTTCACCTTGGTGGCTCTGAAGCATCTTCAGGAACTGAGGACAGGAGACCAACTAGTAGGACAAATATGCTCCCATTGCTCTTGCTGCTCAGGAAATTCCCAGGGGTGGGGAGCTGTGAGCAGGAACAGGGGTGAGGGCATTGGTCATCTGAAAGGCTCTACGTGTGTTTCCCGTGAGGCACAGTAAGCACACATTACGGGAGCTGAGAGGCTCCAGCCTCTCTCTCTTCCTGCCTCCATCCTGCAGAGGTTCCTATAGACCAGAACTAGCAGGAAGCCCGAGGTGAGGACTGAGCCTGCTGTGCAGCTCATACAGGCCAGGACTCTGGGCACCCACACAAAATCATATACATATTATATATATATATATAGTATTTAGTTTGTGCTTATATACATATATACACATATACACATAAATATACATACACTATATATTTTATTGTTTAGGTACACTGAGATATTTTGAAAGTTGGCAATATTTGAATATTCACCTAATTTTATGCATGTTTTGGCAATATCTAGGAATATCTTAACCCTCAAAGAAATATTAAGTGTATCCTGGGGAAATAGATGATAAAGTCTTTCATGTTTGTGTGTTACCTCTATTCTGTGCATATCATGGTTTAATGTTGAAATGCAAAGGTATATTTATAAGAAAAGCTGCAATTCCATTATTTTACTTCATTAGGCTTGATTGGCCAAGAGTTTTGGGGACTGTCCATTTTTTTCCTCACATTGAAAGAGGGCCATGACACGTAACTTTAGAAAATTGTTGTTTCTTGGAGTTTCTGAGAGCCCAGCCTTCCTCCAAGCCTGCGAATTCCTTCAAGAGCAGACTGAGCTCTCTGCACGAATTAGAACATGAGAACCCCCTGGAGCAAAGAGTCTTCTTTCCAGGAAAAAGCTTTACAGAGGGCACTGGGCAGAAAAACAGCACGGTGGCGGGACTTCAGGGCCCGGAGCTGTCCCTGTCAGGACGTGCTCTGCTGCACAGCACAGGGCACCTGAACAAAGCAGCTTAAATAATGGTGGCTGTACTGTCCTCCTTGACAGTGAGCCTGGAGTGGGCTGTGTAGGGTTGACTCAGCGGCTGACCCATCCCCTGGGCTCAGTGTGTCAGCGGGTCTCACTGTGTGACAGCTCCTGGTTCTGCACACTAACCACTCCTGCCCTTCACCTTCTCCAGCATAAAGCAAGATGGCATCCAATCCCTCTGGGTTCAGATGGGGATCTATGACTGATTCTTTCCAATAATTTTGGGGTGGAAAAGACATCACCTGCCCCTGGGACAGAATGTGCATTTGCTAGTTTGAAACCTCCTGGGGTTCTCTGTGTGCTGGCATGAAAACAGTAACAAGTCCAACAAATGCCAGCAACAATACGGCAGCATTCGTGTTGGTGGCGCCTACAGCAGGCTGGCTGTGTGTGACTGTGACAACAGGAGCTCCCTGCCAGCTTGCAGTGGACAAGGAGTCCAGGTGCAGGAGATGCCGCTGCAGATGGCTGAGATGAGAGGATCGTTTGTTACTGCAGCACCACTCACCCAGTTCTCACTGGAGGACGTACTGTGGTTGGATCATGGCATCTGCACACACCACGAGCAGCAAGAGAGGTAGTGTGGGAGGGGGACGCTGGGGGAGTCCTGATCCTTTTCTGTCTATCATTTTCACAGAAGGAAAAATATCCTACAAAATCCCGCACTCTCTGGAGAGGGCTCCCCATAGGTCCCATTGGCTATTGTTGGGTTGTATGTCTACGCTAACTGCAGGGGGGTTGGGAAAGCGTGCATCTAACATTTCAGCATCTATAGTGGGAGAAGGGATTTTTCCAGGAGGGTAGAAGGGAGGGCAGGGCTGTTGAGTATGTAACCAAGAGGGTCTGCCACAAGCAATACATGGGTAAGTTATAGGGAAGAAAGGAAGGCATAGTACGTAAAAGCTTGGGCTTTGGAGAACAGTCCCTTCTGGGTATGAATTCTGATTTCTCAGTTCAGTATTGTTCTGACTTTGGGGTGTGCACTGTGTCTCCATCTCGGCATTGGTGAAATTGGGGAATGATTAGAACTTACCTCAGGGCCTGATGTGGGAGTCAAGTGATCTAAGGCAGGCAGAATCACAGTCCTAGCGTCCAGCAGTGGATGCAGACATTACAAGCAACATCAGAAAGAGGACTAAAGGAATTGAACAAGACTGTCCCCAAATGTGCCACTTTGACATGTGGCCTATTCTGAGCTGAAGGCAATCAGGACTCAGCAGATCTAAGAAAAACAGCTATGCTTCTCTTAAACTACCTAAAAGAATTTAATAGGGGACCTCGCCTGGAAAGAGAACTATTACCAAGATATCAGTCTTCTCTGAATACCCCATCTCTGTGGCAGGGCAGAAGTCTCATTACCATGCATCTGTTCCTCTTACTGCCCCATGAGTCCCCCTTTTCCCCTTCAAAGCCCCAGGCCCCATCCTGTCCTGCAACTCAGGATGGCATATAAGCCTCAGTTGCGCAGCTTGTCTTGGGCCTTAGATTTTATGGGACCCCCCTTCACATGTAATTAAATTTACCTTTCTGTTCCTCTGTCTCGTGTTAATTTGATTAGTAGGCAAAGAACCTAGAAGCATAGGGAATTTTTTCCCTTTCCAATAGGAGAAGGAGCAGCTCCTTTGTATCAGTTATTTCAGGTGTTACTCTGATCATTGCTTCTATTATCGTAGTAATCTGGGGAGAAGTAATGAGGGCTTCCAGTGTCAGATGCTGGGGGAAATCAGAGTAACAGGCTCAGAGCTGGCACACAGACTGGATACTGGAAGAAAGGGCAGCTGGAATTGTAAGTGCAGAGGAGGGTGTAAAACTTTGTATTAGTCTGTTTACTGGCAGGCTAGGTCAGCGATCCTCAGAAATGGGAGTCATCAGCAGAAACTTCCAACCTGGAGATGGAGGCACAAATCCTTACTGGGTTGAATGAGTAGATAGGCCATTTGGTTTTAAATGAGACAAAACCCCACCATCTCTGGTGCTAAGACCTATGTTTATTAGATGTGACCTAAAAGGGAGTTTGCATAAAAAAACAAAACAAAACCCACTAATCCCAAATTTAATGGAGTTAATAAGCAGGGTTAAAAATAATGTATTACGTTTTCAAATCTTCTTGTCAATTTAATAGGCGAACTACATCCATGCTTTTCATTTTCAAAAATTAATTTCAACCAAATCACCTCCACTTAACTAGGTGTAATAATAGAATCAAGATAATAGAGTTATTTTGAGAATTAAGTATTTATACAACAGCCTCTGGTTTATGGTTAAGTGCTATGTAAGTGAAGGCGCCATTATTACGATTATTAATAGATTATTTTAGTTGTAAGAATCAGAATCAAGCTGCTCTTAACCCTTGAAGAATGTTTAATGGCTGGGTTACTTCCAGGAGAACCTACAAACAGATAGCTTAGTGAAGCTAAGACAGTCACACTCGAGTATTAGCATCTGTAGAAATCTGTCTCCTTTATTTCCAGTCTGTGAAGAACATGCCCAGTGCAGTGCCAGTATTGAGGTCATAGAAAATGACAACAGGCAAGAAGTCTTATCCTGCCTGTTGGGTCATAAAGACCCCACTGAAATGTGTCTCCAGAGAGTTTTCATCAAGGGAATCTTTGCCAAGAGGAAAATGGGAAAAATACATACATATATACATACTTACATACACACATATATATAAAGATACATATATACATATACACATACAGAGATACATATATGTGTGTGTGTGTGTATACACACACACACACACATAGAGTGAGACACACAGAGACAGTACCAAATACACTAGTTAAGTAACACTTTAATTTTGAATATGAAGAGAGAGAGATGATTGGAATTGGTTTTTACTAAAATAAGGTAAATGAGTCTTTTCTAAAATTATATTCTTAGAGACAGGAATTACATTCTCTTCCATCCAATTTTTAAATGGGTTTATTGAGATATCATGCACACACCATCCAGTTCACCCTATGAAAGAACACAACGTTTCTTGGTAAATTTACAAAGTTGTGCAATCAGACCAAAATCTAAAGTTAGAACATTTTCATGACCCCCAAAAGGAAAGCTTTTACCCATTAGCAGTCAATTTGGAATCCTTCCTGGCCCCATTTCCTGGCAACCATTAATCTACTTTCAAATCTCTATGGATTTGCCTAATCTGGACATTGTATATAAATAGGATCACACAGGGTGTGGTCTTCTGTGCCCGGCTTCTTTCCCTCAGCATGTTTTCAAGGTCCATCTGTCCTGTAGCATGTGTCAGGGCTTCTACTCCCTGGGTCAGATAATATTCCACTGTAGGGACATAGGACATGTTATTTATTCGTTCATCATTTGATGGACACTTGAGTTGTTTCTGGCTGTTAGGAATCATGCTGCTGTGAACATTTATGGGCAGGTTTTGTGTGGTTGTATATTTTCATTTACCTTGTCATTCAGTTTTTTCAGCTACTCTCTCCTCTGATGTTTGGAACAGATTTATCCACCATGGTGATATTCTCTTACCTTAAAAGACTAATTTTACTCTCTTAATACTTTTGATTGACTGCCAACAATAAATTTCTCCTGATCACAATCAAGTGAATGAACAGTGAACCGACTGTTCTCCATGTCGCATCAATAGGCTGAATCCCATATCTCAAGGGCATTTTTTCATGTAGAAAGTAGGGGATATTGTTGACATAATTGAAATCTCTGCCCATTTGTCTCTAAATAATGAAAATCCTCTCAAGTGTCTCCACATGGTAATATTTAATTAAAAACATTGTGATGATTCATTCATTTGGTTTTAGTGCCTTCTAATTATCCTCAAACGTTTCAACAAAAGGGTGAATTTTCTATGAACAGGAAGCCTGAAACTCAACAAGGATAATTTATTGAGCCACAAAATTGAAATGAGGGCTGAGACCTTTCCAGTGGGGCTGTACTACCATCCCCATCAGCGGACCCAGGGCGCCCTCGACATGAGGCTCAGTGGCCATCCTGGCACCGCTCCCCCCCCCCCCCCCCGCCAGATGCTGCAGAAAGGAGCACCCGGGGCTGCATAGGGAGGGCTGGTTAGGAATGACAATGAATTTGCTTTCCCCAGGCCAGCAACGTGCTGACCACCCAACCTACTGCGTTGAAATGGAAAAGAGAGGGCACCCTGGGGTCACATTCCTCTTCTTAGAGCCGGGATCCAGGAGGGAGAGTCCAAGAAGCTGCATGTGACAGGTACCCCTCTTCAGCACCAGGGACCTGGGGCTTGTGCTCCTTGATGGAGGGTGATTTGGTCAAGCACACTGGTGAGCAAATAAGACTTAAGAAAATCAGCGTAACATCTTGGGCACACACAGCAGGTTGGAGGAAAACAGCACTGCCAAGACCACCTTTTTATCCATCCTTTATGAATACTTGCATCTTATCCCCCTATGGACAACAGAGGTTCGGAGGAGGGAGTTGGTGGAACATGTTGTGCTCTATGATGAGATTAAGATGATTCAACGCTGTGCGGCCAGGGCTGAGACTGCTTGAGGCCCCTGTGGATTGAATTCAGGATTTCAGGGGATTGAATGCAAGCAGGGGGGCTCCCTCTCCAGTGGGCACCCAGCACCCAGCAGCCTATTTAGTGAGGGCCTGGGGAGGATGTTCATTTAAAACCCAGTCCTTTTCCCTGGTGATTCAAGCCAGCAAGCCATGATGGAAAATATGTTTCAAAGTCTGTTGGTTTAGAGATGCTTTTATCGTGTATCCCTTTCCCTATATCTTTAACTCCTGAGTTTTTTTCCATGGCTCTGAACAAAGGCAACCTCTGCCCCTCATTTGTTATCTTCCAGAATGCAAGTAGGTTGTGGTTTTGTTTTGCTTTTTTCCTCAGCCCAATTAATTCAGCTTGAGGCTTTTAAATTTTAATTAAAGTGGCAGTTTTCATAAATATTCATCAAACACAACTAAGTTGCCAGGGTCGGCAGGCCATGTACGGGAAGGAAAGACATGGATATTTTCCATTCCCTGGAGCAAGCTTGCACTCATGAATGCGTAACTAGCTCTCGGTACCCAGGGGTCTGGCATTCATGTGTTTATTCAATAAGAATTTATTGAGGGCCAGGTGCAAGGTGTGTGGATGGACCTGAAGCTACAGACTGAGCAAGGCGTCTCCACCTACCTACATGCCTTTCTGCATATCCGCCCACCTGCCTGTGGCCCAGCTACACCTGCATGTACATCCAAGGCTCCACCTTTCTCTCAACAGGTATGTATTCTAGAATTACACACACACATACACACATTCATGTACATACATGTATATGTGTATATAGTCACAGAGGTGGAACACACAGAGTTAGGAGAGAGAAAAGCCCCTTAGAGCTTTTACTTAGAAAACTTGCAGTATTAATTCTTTCTCTGCCCTTTTGAGTTATAAATCTTCTCCTAGTCTCTTGCCAGCTTTATAACCCAGGAATGTCTTTCTCAAGTACCTAAGAGTTATTCTTCTGAAATGCAATCATCAAGAAAGACAGGGCCCTCACCTCCCAGTCTCTGTGGAAGGTTAGGAGTTTAACCTTTATGGAGGATTAATGAAGCCTCCATAAAACCCCAAAGGATGGGGTTCAGAGAGCCTTAGGCTGGTGAACACACGGAGTTGCTGGGAGAGAGGCGCACCCAGAGAGCATGGAAGCCCTGGCCCTTTCCCGGTACCTTCTCGTCTGCATCTCTTCCATCTGGATGTGCCTAATTGTATCCTTTTATAATAAACCAGGTTATGGTAACTCTAGGGCAAGTTAACAAACACACGTGGCCAGTTCACATCCAGAGTCTGCTCACCGCCTCTAGTACTTTCTGTTGGTACATCCAGCATTTAAAAAGGCTCCTGCCTTCAGCTTCAGAGGAGCTGAGCTCATTTCACACTGAAATCTCTCTCTGACTATAGTAGTTTGAATAAAATCTGTCTTAGCATTTTTAACAAATACCCCAGTTTGGTTTACCTCTGACACTTGACACATAGTAGCAACTCCACAAATGTGACATTCTCTGACTCTATGAGACATTGGATTCTGCACCTCTGATAGGCAATTATTGACTATTTATTCATAAGAGAAATTCACAGAAGTTCCTGCAACTTACTATGATAACATGTACAGGGCTCCCAAACTCCTGTAATTTTCTACTTGAGCAATTAGGGGCATCTTCTATTATAATGTTTGGGTTTTGTCCTAGGTTCGTGAAATAGCTTTACATGAATAAAGGTGTCTTGTTACTCAAACCCCTTTCAACCAGACTTTTGTTTATGTTAATGAGCTGATTTTTGGACAGGCCCTAGACAACCTAAGGAAGGGACAGGTTGGCAGGGGAACTGACCATGTGATCAACCACAACCATTGCCCTTTGGGGAGAAGAGAGGAGCTGTAAGTTGAAGTAATGATCAGTGGCCAATGATTTAATCATTCCTATATAATGAAGCCTCCATAAAACCCCAAAGGGTGGGGTTCAGAGAACCTCGGGCTGGTGAACACAGAGTTGCTGGGAGAGAGGCGCACCCAGAGAGCACGGAAGCTCTGGCCCTTTGCCGGTACCTTCTCGTCTGCATCTCTTCCATCTGGATGTGCGTAATCGTATCCTTTTATAATAAACCAGTGACTTAGTAAGTAAGCTCTTTTCCTGAATTCTGTGAGCTGCTCTAGATTGCTTGGTGTGTCACAGAGTTGCTTGGTGTGGGGAAAAGAAACCCCGCACATTGGGTGATCAGACATTTCAGGGTGGAGCCGAGAATTCTGTGAGCAGCTGGAAAATAGAGAGTTTTCCTGACAACATTCATCCGCAGCAGCTGCAAATGGGGCTGCATCCGCCCCCAGGGATGTCCCGTCCCCCCACCCCCCATCTTCTGGGACAAATGAATCCCTCAGCCACTGCTCATCTTTGGGGCCTTTTCATTAATTGACCATCTTGGCATTTTATTTGTTGGCCTCACATTTACAGTTAGATTTGCTTGGCCTCCTAGCTTCCCAACTGAACATGGTGGGAGGGTAAACTAATTAAACTAATAAATCCATTATTTATAATTGTTTACCTTTCCCAAGGCTTTGAGGGAGCACCTGTTCCTTTCCAATCATTAGTTAAATGGTGAATTAAAGGAAAGAAACTGCTTTATAGTTGGAACATAGAGCGTATCACACAGGGGGGCACATGTCTGAGGAGAGCGTTCCGGGGCTTTGGGGCCTGCTGGTTCTGCCCCTGGGAAAGCTCCACCAGGACACGTGGCTCTCAGGGGTGGAACAGAGTCAACCTGCCACAGGTGTCGGACCTGTAAGCCTCTGAGCCCTCAATGTCCTGGCCTCCAAGATCCACTAGATGTTTGATTCTGGGAAAGTTAACTAACACCGCTTGGCCTCAGAATCTTCACCCATGAAATGCAGATTAAATGCCACATCCCAGGACTGTTGAACACAACCACCTGTGTCTGGTCCAGCATGGATACTCAGTGTGAAATCATCTCTAGGATTCCTAGGTGCAGAGAAAGGCAATAGAAAGTGAATACATCGCTGATTTAGTAACAGCTTTTCAGAGACATGAAATACTGCTATATAAAGGGTTGATATCATCTAGTATAGTAGTGTGTTCATGACTGAAAAGGTGTGACTACATAAACATGAAAATATGGGTGGTTTACAGTCAAGGAAACATACTTTATTTTGGTACCCTCTCTTCACAGCCACTGCTGTTCAGAACTCTAATCTTGACAATCCTGATGTGGGGAGATGTGAGAGAAAATGTCCAGGAACAGTGAAAATGTCCAGAAAACTGATCACTGTAGAGACACTGATGGAACCATTGGATTCTGCTGTCAGGTTCTCAGCTGTAATGACATTTGAGAGGACAATTTTAATGAGAATGTGAGAGATCAGAGGCCTATGGCAGAGGAGAGGGAAAATAAATATGCTTTTGGGAAAAGAGCAAAGCTGTCTGCCACCATTAATGCCTGGATTCGGTCCTTGAATGTTTGGCTCTCCCACAGCTGGACTGGAGATAGATCTTGGTGATGCTAATTCCTAACATAAAATTCCATCTGAGTGTAAAGGATTGACGATTTTGCTTCCCTTAAGATGCTCTTTTATTACTACCCTATAATTATAACAAACGGGATACTTCAGCTGGCTTTATGGAAGCAGCAATCATAACAACGCTAAAACCACAGGTACGTCAGCTTCATTTGACCCCACCTTGGAGTATGTTTTACAAAGAGGTGCCAGAAGAGTGGGGCTTCAGGAAATCAATGAGATTCTAACTAAATGGCTGGCAGACATAAAGAAGGAGGCTGTGCAAGGGCAGATTTAGTTCCACACAGGTTCTTTTTTATTTTGTTGACAGCCACATTTTCTTTCCTGCCAGCAGAAAATCAGCTTTCCCATTTATTCTAGTACTTGAGGTAAACAGCACAGCAACCAGGGGGAGCTTATTTCAGACACTGAAGAAAAGTAGAATGATGAGCACATCAGGGTCGTGGTGGCATTTCAAGACCTCTCGTGTAGGGTGGGTTTTGATTTTAGCTTACAAACTCAGGTTTGGGAAAATTCTCCAAAATAATAACTTTATTTCTTGTTCTACATCTCAGATTAGTCTGTTTGGGCAGGAACTCTGTCTCAGTCCATTCCACATCTCGCTTCCCTTTGCTGAGTCTGTTTCTGGGAACAGAGATAGAAGTTGTGCTAAGACACCTGGCCCTCAAGTTGTCTGAACAAGCAGATGTTTTTTTATGCCAGAGCTAGGATTTAAATCCTGGCCTGCCTCCAACAGTTTCTCCATTTTCTACTACCTTCTCTGCATGCAAGGATGGTTTGATCCAACCTAAGTAGAAGTAGCTACTTTGACCAAGTGGAAACTGGTTCTGTTCCCTTTTCCTGACATTCAAGTGCCAAAGCTCTGTTTCTCAACTCTCATGAGCTCTGGTGAATCCGCATCCACAGTAATTTTTCCATGCCTGTGTCAAAGCTTAACAAAATGCTGTACCCAAATTTTATTATTCAACTTTTTTTCCCTAACTACTCAATACTTTCATATTGCTTACATCAGAGCCTATTCTCCTAATAAAATTGTAAAGTGGATTAAGCAGGGGCATTCATTTACAAAAGAGCAAACAGAGACCCTGGGATTTTTCAGGGTTCACATCTATGAAATGAGAAGCAGGGGTGTAGCTCCAGATGTCCTGGGGACCCACCAAGCTCTTCTTTTGGGCCGATGCAGTTAGACGTGAAATATAGGACATCTTTTTCTCTCCAGTTCCTTTTACATTGTTTCCAATCATCTTGAGAATCACACATATTTTAAATGTGAGTTTTAATTTATTCACTTTAAAAATTATAGTGGGGCATACCACAGAATTAAATTATCAGTACCTCTTCTTTTTAGAAATGGAAAATGTATGTCCTCAAATGCTACTCTGTGCTTGTGAGGGATCTGCACATGGACAGGGCTGTGAGAATAATCGAATGGAAGAAATTTCTGAGAATTTTGCAGACTTCCTGTTGGAAGCATAATTGGGTTACAGTTAATAGTACAATCCCAAAATAAGGTAGAGCTGGGTTAGAATCTCACTGCTGCTTGACCTTGGATGAATGAAAAATGTTTGTTTCCTTTGGGTGTAAAATAGGGAGACTGGTGGTGTACACACACAGAATTATTAGGAAGACTTAGGAGAAGAGTGTTCCCTTTCTTCTGAAGGAAAACCTGCTGAGCCAGATCCAGAAAGAGCCATGAAAGTAGATCTGTATGTGTTAGTATGAACAATCTTTAAGATTTCTAGTTGAGGAAGAAAAAGTGGGGACCCAGAACCAAGGGAAGAGTCTGTCTCCATATGTATTTTAAGAGGGTGATATATACTTGGGTGTGCCCTAGACAGCTGTGCTGCACACACAGTGTGCAAATGACACTGAGGAGAAGAGATAGTCTCTGGAAAGGCTGTAAGATAAGGCAAAGAAAATTTAAAAATCAATTTTTCCCACATATGCTTCTTTGTACTATTTAGTATTCTTATCATGGACATTATAGTGTTTTTTTATCCCATACATTGGTTTATTTCATTGTCTCCTGCTTAAATGATAAGAATGACAGCATGTGTGTTACAAAACATTTCTCTCTTCTGAGCCAGGCGTTATAACTAAGGACTTAAACATTGTGTTGTTTCATCTTTATGACGTTTCCACAAGGAAGGTACATGTTAACCAGCTGCATTTTACAGATGGGGAAATGGAGGCTGAGGGAGGTTAAATAATTACCCAAAGATACACAGGTACTCACCCTGGTGTGAGATCTTGTGCCCTCTGCACCTAACTACCACACGTGGAACCCTTCACTGCAAATAGGACGTGGGCTTTGGCATCGTGTACGTGTTTTTATGACTCATTAGTGCAAAGCTCCAGTGCTTTAAAGGTTGTATCAAGGAAAATTGGGCTTTAAGTTGAGGATAATTCCCAGGAGGAAAGTTTTTATTAGAGCTTGAGTGCTTTAGATTCATTTCATGCTCTAACTTTTTCAATCTCAATAACCAAAGAAGGAATTCTGATTCATTTTTCCAAGTTGCTGAAATTATTTTTAAAAACAGATACTTTGTTTTCTACAGCAGCTAACGTCTGGCACTATATTGCCTCTCTGCCTCTCATCTGTGACTGAATTGCCTGATGATAATTTATACATCATGAAATAATAACTTAGAAATTTCTAGTCAAAGGAGTAAAGTTCAACTTGGAGCTGTGACATTTTCCTCAAATAAGTGGTTTGGAGAAGCCAAGTAGCATTTATTGATCTGAAATTAGGTAAATATTTGATGCAATCTACTATGCATCCAGTTTGGGGCAACAAAGGGAACAGTCTTTGGCACTAAATGTAAACTTCATGAGCTACTGTGTTCAACTTGGTAACTGTTAGGATGAGTGTTGAGTGGTAACAGTAATCACGATTTTTGCAAAAACGTATCTGCATGGAATGCTTAGTGATGGCATACAAAAGCAATGTTTTTCCTCTTATTTTAGTAACATTAACTACGTCAAAAGTTAAAACAATTAAGTCTTAGGGAAATGTAAAACATCCCACTCATCCTTTTCTGTATTTAAAGATGATATGAAAACTATTCAATAAGGATAAAGAATTAAACATTTATTTTATTTCATTTCTATATGACAGTCAATTAAGGATGAAAGAAAGGGGAGAACCAGCAAAGAAAACTACAAACAGCCCTGGAGAGAGGGCAGGGAGGCGGGCAGGAAACAGAACACACTGAGGGAGCAGGCCCATCATTTTCCCCAAAAGACTGAATCATGGAAACCAGGAAGGCAAAGATGAGAACACAGCAACGGTAGAGCCGAACCTTCACTGTGCTCTTTTTGAATGGAAGCAGTCTATCCTCTATGTCAGTTCAATTCCTCCAGGAAACAGATTCCACCACAGTGAGAAGCACCAGAGATTCATTTCAAGCGACATCTGGAAACATAACAGAAAGCGAGCAGGTGCGGGACTCAGGCAGGCCTGACACCCGCAGAAGGACAGACGGGTGGAAGGAAGGACGCTCAGGCAGGTGGACCCCGAGACTTAAGTGCAGTGCTGACACAGTCCCGGCCGACTGCAGGGGCTCCCGTGAGCACATGCCCCTGCACGCATCTCCCACTGGGGGCGCACCCAGCCCAGGCCCCCAGGCTGTGCTGCAAAGGCTTTGCAGGTGCACCTGTCAGCACACCGTGCTCCTTGCAGCAACTCTAGAAGGGAGACCAGAAAGGTTCAACTCCATCGCAGCCATATACTCCTTTCCAAAATACTTACCATGAAAGTAATTAAACTACATAATAGGCAATCATTTTAGGAAAAACAAAGAGCATATAAATAAGAAATAAAGAAAAACTGAAATTGCGCATACTCTACACCACACAGTAACAAAATGTTTGAAGATTTTAGTCATGTTCTCCATGCAAATATAAGCCTATACATACGGAGTACAAGAGATTGGAGAGGTACAATGATGCTTTAAATTGTTAAGTAAATTTGGTTTCAAATAACTTTTCTAACATGTTATACATTTAAGAGATGCAATTCCAAAACAATTTTAACATGAAAAAAATGAAGGAGCATAGTTTGTCTCTCTTATTTACTGCTTGTGGGTATTGGGCCCCAGTTTATACAGTGCACATATATCTTACGGACTCAGCTCCAGAACAGCCTGTTAATGCCTTTCAGGCCTCAGCTAAACTATACCCCTTGGAAGCAATGTTAAACCATATGTCTCCTTGCAGTGCTATTTCTGTTTTACAAGCCATTTTGGAATCTCTTACTGGCCAAACCAACACCTTTAAACACGTCTCCTCTATTGGATCGATAATCCATTAGTCCATTAAATTCTCTGGCTCCTCGAAATCTGAAACGTGTCCTCACATCTTAACAGTTTCAGCGGGGTCTTTAGCCCTGACTTCTGGTCACTTACAGACGACCACTTGCTGTTCACCTAAGAACAGGCATATAGTCAGGCTGAAGGGTATTTTGGTTAAAAAAAAACAACAAAAAACAAAAATTAAAAACAGACTGTAGAGAAACTTTTTTTCCTCCAAAGTAATAAATTCATAGCATATATAAAAATCCCTTGGAAATGAGTGAGCAAACAGCTGCCATCCTTTCTCATTTAAATTGTGTCTGTTGCTCTAACTCTCATTTTTTCTTCCTTAATGATACCTTTTTAACAAAAATGCTGATGTATAAATCATTTATAGTGTTCGGGTTTTCTATGTCTTCTGTCATGGGGAATTTTAATGAGAAATATAATGACTATCACACTATTTACAGGAAACCCAATGAGCAATGTGAACTTATTTTGTACACACAGACACAGAACTTGTGGAAATTATGAGTGTGAACAAAGTGTGATTTTGTATTGGAGGCTTATGTACTTTTCTTCTGCACATTTCTATGCTATCATTACAATAAAAATTCTTTCTCCTTAAGAAGAGATGAAATTTAAGACCCTAAAGAAAGCAAAATGAAGACAGATAGTACTGTATGTTAATGTAAAACTAGATGAGTTGTGAAAACTCATAATGTATTACATAATATAATTCATATAAATCAATATAAAATCTGATATGATTAGACATGTAATTTGCATAAAATCATATGTAAAAATCTAAGTGGCTTTATATGTGTATACACAAATAAACTGATACCTATATATAAATAATGTAAACCAAGAATATATGAAATAGTGAAGAGAAATGCAGTTTCTCAGTAGCTAACAGTTTAAATTTTTCTTTTGCTCCTATTTTTATTTTTATTTTTATTTTTTGCTTGAAGCAATGCACAGAACTCCTGGAAGGAGTTGGGATATACAAATTTTGTTTGGGCACCCAGGGAGTGAGATGGGTAGCTTTATGTGCAGTTCTGCAGCCACACAGGATGCACATAGACCTCTCCCATGGAATAGGCCTTTTCTTTAGCCCCTGACAGTTTTACATTATTTTTGCTTTCAAGACCAGGGCTTGCACACACCCACAGACCCCGCCAGCGCCACCGTCCCACCCTCCCACCGCCAGCGCCACCATGAGGAGGTGTCACCACGACTGTTTCCTTCCCCGGGGTTGCCGACACCATTGTGCCCACCAAGCCCACACCACCACCACCAGCACAGTCTCCCAGAACAGGTGTGCTATTTCAGTTCTTGCTATACTGTTGGTAGCTGGAATCGCGTTCTAATAACCCCTCACCCATGACACCACAGGACCTTTTCATCTTCCTCTACTTTTCAGGCTGAATTTTATCCCGTCACTAAAAGTGAACCTCTGAGAAACCTCGGTCCTGGCAGCCCACACACTGTTCAGTGGCTTCTGCACGCCCAGTGTATATATTTTCCTTGGATTTGGTTCCCCACACACAGGAACCAGCTAAATAGCAGACAAGCGTCATCACTAGGGTCAGCCACATGTAGGTTCTAAGGGACCACGGAGTCTGGAAGCAGTGTGCAATACTCCAGTGGAGGCACTCCTGGCATAAGCTTATCACCCTCTATATTTGAATGCCAAAGCTTCTGAACAAATTCACTTCAACGTGGCACTAATGTTTTCATCTTGGTACGATTAGGTGCGGTAATTATTTTTCTCTAATTTGTGGTGCCTTCCAAATTTTCTCTAATGTACATATACTTCCTTTAGTCCTAAAAAAGGAATTTATATGGAGGCAAATGCATTGTCATTGCTATTCTTAGTAAGTCTCCTAATTGTTGGACAGATATTATACCTTCACACCAAACTGCAGGTGAGCAGAGTGTTCAATGTCTGCAGGATCCTCTAGAGCTGAGATGTCAGCCTCCATGGGCACAGTCCCCGGGGGTGGGTCTGGCTTAGGTGATATGGGGAGAGGGATCGGAGAGCAGAGATTTGTGTCTGAATGTCAGGACTGGTGATCAGTGTCTGGTATGGATATAGGAGGGGTTAATACGGTTTGCTTGTCCTGTATGTTCCCACACCAAATCTACAACACCATGGTAAGAGAGTGATTAAGCATCTTTATTGCCATTATCAAAACAAACCGAATTCATTGTGGCTTCACAGACGAACTCATGTTAACAGCATACATACAAAGCCAGTAACAAGGGTGTCCCTCTACCATAAGGCCCTCACCTCCCTGTCTACCATTTGATGCTTATTCCACCAACATCACTAGCTATCAGAGCTGTTACCACCCGGACACTGAGGAGTGCGTTAGAGAAAGTGAATAATGCATCACTTATCACCTCTGTATAAATAACATAAAGGCGATATTAAAAACGCAACTGCACACGTATTCATATATGCAAATCATGTTTCCAGAAAATAAATTGGGAAATTAAACTCATCAGCTCAACCCTAAGCTAAAAATTACATGATTAATCCTTACTTTGTTTTCCTTTAGGCAATGTGCACCCTATCAAAAATTTGAATCTGATAGGCTACTAAGTGAATTGCTTAAGGAAAGCAATGCTTTTAATTTTACATGTTTTGTCACATTTGCATGACAGAAAAGCAACTCAGGTTCCCAGTTACAGGTGCTTTAATAGAGAGTAATTTATTTTCTCCCACCTAAATGATGTTTTATCATCCCTCAAAGTTGTCTCTTTTTTGAAACATTTTTCATTTATAATTGGCATATAATGAACCATATGTAAGCATATGAGTTGATACATTTTGCCATATGTTTACACCCATGAAAGCATTACCACCGTCAGGAAAACACACATCTGCATTCATCTCAAGGTTTCTTCCTGCCCCTTCATGATTCTCCCTCCTGCTTCAGGCATCCACCAATTGGCTTTCTATTACTGGAGACTAGTGGATATTTTCATAATTTTATATAAGTGGAAATCTACAGAATGCAGTCTTTTTTGTCTGCTTCTTCTCACTCAGTATATCTGTTTAGAGACCACGCATGTGCTGGGCGCAACAATTGTTGATTTCTTTTCGCTGCCTAGAATTCCATCATATGGAGATTCTACGGTTGGTCTGTTTATTACCTATTGGGTATTTGAGATGTTCCCAGTCTGTTGGCTATTGCAAATAAATTTGCTAATAACGTTCACCTAGAATGTGTTGTATGGGCATAGGCTTTCATTTTTCTTGGGTAAATCCTTCGGGGTATAACCATGGGTTCATAGGTTGGGTGTATATTAACTTTTTAAGGAAATGACCAAACTCTTTCCCAAGTGCTCCCCAAAAAGTACATTTTTACATCCCACTGGGAATTATGAGCCTGTGCTCTGCACCCTCGCCAGCAGTCATGGTCCATCTTTTTCATTTGAGGCATTCTAATAGCTGTGTGGTGGCATCTCTTGGTTTTGATTTGCGTTTCCCTTGTGGATAATCATATTCATCTTTACAGACTTGTCTTTTACATCTTTAATTTTTTAAATTGGAATATCTGACACTATATTAATTCGGGGGAGGTTTTGTATATTGTGGGCCCACATCCTTTATCAGAAGCATACATAATTCACGAACATTTACACCTCTCTCTTGTTCATTTTCCTAATGGTGTTTTTTTGAACAGCAGGTTTTCATTTTTATTAAATCAGTGCATTATTTTATTAATCTATGAGTCGTACTTTTGATGGGGTAGTCCAGGAAACTTTGCCTCCCCTCAGGTCATGAAATTTTGTCCTAAATCTCCTCCTAGGAGTTGCAGGTCTGTGGTTCACAGCGAGGTCCTGTTTGCATGTGATGAGGATACAGATAGGGTTTGTAAGCGCTTCTCAGCTCCTCATACTCAAAACCCCAGACATTTGTCTCTCTGGTCTCTTTGGTCCAGCTCCTCAATCAAGAGATATCTGGGCTCTGCCTAGGTTTCTCTTTCACCTTACAGCCTGGAAATCCTCTCTGGGCAGTACGGTGATACAATCAAAAGGCTCACACATTTATTTCTCTTCTCTCAGCAGTCACTGCCCTCAACTGTCTGATGCCCAGCATCTGAAACTTCTATTCCATATGTATTTTTTCCAATTGTTTAAGTTGTCTAAACCAGGAAGGCAAATTCAGTCCCTTTTATTTTATCTTGGTCAGTTTTTTTAAAATCTCTTAATAAAATAAAAAAAATCTATTAATAAAAAATTAAATATGTTAAAAAAAATAAATGTTCTCTTATTAAGTACACAAAATCAAAGCTAATTCAAGAAATCACCTGATCACAAGGTATCTGTAACTGGAAGTATCCCCAGTTCATTACAGGATATACACAGTTTATGTCACAAACTACTGTCCTATTTAGTCCTGGTTAGCTTTCCTGGCAATCAAGCCAGTCCTTGATATTGTACATGAAAGTAAATTAATTTATATTAGGGACAGCCTCTAGAGTTTGGCTTAAGATTTAGGTTTCCCCACATTAGTTTCATACCAGTTGCATTCATTTCTTTCAGTAAGGTAATCTTGTACAAGATTATAAACATGTTTATATGTGCACATGTTCACAGCTAAGGTTATCAGAATGTATGCCTGAAGGTAAGGCACTTGCATAGCACTTTTAAAATATTGATCTTTTGAGCATTCCCCATTCCATCATCCTATTTTATGTTTTTATATAGACAGAGATATGGACAAGGATGTTATAAAATGCAGCACCACGTAACCAATTTGTAGCTACTCTCTCTTCCTTATAAAATAAGCCAAGCATGTTGTTCCCATTGATCTATCTTTCCTTTCAAAGCGTTACTCAATGCCTGTGGGATTTTTGAAGCTCTGAAATAGAGTATCAATTACAGAGAGAAATGAGGAAATTTAAAAGTATGGATTCATTCCCATCTGGGGCATTTTCACTTTTTAAATTTTTTAGTATTCTTGACTTGAACTAGCTGTCATGTTTAATGGCAGATGCTAATTCAAGGAGAGGTTTTTTTTTTTTTAAGTTTAGTAAAAAGGAAAGTCAGGAAGTATGACTGCAGAGAAGTCACACCTGTCATTGACTTTTTCTGGGTTTTTGTGCGCTTTCCTTCTTGGTCAGAATAATGCAACATACTGACTTGTTCTAAACTTCCATATAAGATGCTCCATTGACAGCCTATGTTTTTTTTTATGATAACATCCCCATCATCCCCCAAGAATTTGGTCAATTAAAGTTTGGGGAAAATCACTGCTATTCACAATGTTTTTACCTTTTTTTTCTTGTTTCAATAAGCAATATAAATTCAGTTTTTAGGTTTTTCTTCCCCAAATTCCTCTTTATATGACGTGGAAAAGCAGAGAGCAGAACCAGGAAGGGAATTAGAGGAATTTACCTGGATTCGTTATCTAAAATTAATATTTAAACAGGCATTACTTTATATGAGTCTTTACTTACATTAGCTATTTCAATCCTAATTGATAACCCTATGTGGTACTGCTGAGATTATCAGGATCCTATACATTGTAATAAAATCAGCTACAATTCATTAAA
The DNA here is from genome assembly GCF_040802235.1 of Manis javanica. Lineage (NCBI taxonomy): Eukaryota > Metazoa > Chordata > Mammalia > Pholidota > Manidae > Manis > Manis javanica. The sequence goes on along the minus strand of NC_133170.1, from coordinate 63,570,822 downwards.
TATCTGCTGTGTTTCAGGCAATGGGCTGTGCGCTTTATCAAACGTTATCTTATACTCCCAAGTTAACAGACGTGCCCCCCTCATATCCCCAGCTTCAGTGTCTGCTGCCAGACTGGGACTTAGGACAAAGCCCAGGCTCTATCCCCAGCACACGGCTGCCTCTGCCGAGGAGACCCTCACACGCTTTTCATAGACCCTAAGCTGCAATAGAAATTAGCTTAAAACCATCAAGATCGATTTGTTTAAAAAAATCAAGATTCAGCTTTGAAAAGAAATCTCCATGGCAGAAAGGACATAAAGTGAAGCCCAAGAGGAGGTTCCTCAAACATATCAGCGTGCCTTTTCTTTAGGCATCAGAGGAAGGGTGGTTACCCGCTGTGCAAGGCATTGGAATTTCTAGTCTTCCTGGTTTTTCTTTCAGTTTGAATGCTTAAAAGTTATTCAAGGTTTTAGAACTTAATAAATACATCCTCAAAAGGAAGAAAAAAATAAATCAACTCTGCCAAGCCCAGGATGACTGACATCATTACTAACATGAAAACAAAGGTGACTTTCTGCTCATTATCAGGCTGTATTGTTTCTTCTTCTGAATGAGGACTGTGGTATAGGGACCTGGGAAGCCAAGCTGAGCAGTGATAAGCGGAAATGTATAGGAGTTCAGTGAGCCACTGACCTGAAGCCTTCAGAGAAAACAGTGTCCCCAGGACAGAGGTATTCCCCAGGGGAAAGTCAGCCAGGGATTATGTCAGAGAATGATGTACAGAAAGGTTTCACGAGTCAACCCAGATTACAGAGTGTGCTCAGCAAAGTGCAAAATCAACAATCTCAAAGACATGGAGGGAATAATCCTTTCTACCCCTCCTGTAGAACGGGTCCCAAAGGTTGAATCCTATCAGAAAACCAAATCCTGCAATGTAGAAGTTATTCTTGTGACAAAAGGTGGCTTCTCTCCCAGATGCAAGGGTATCACAACTTTAGTAAAATCTATTGGTGTAAAATAGATTAAAGGTAGAAAGTATAGAATCCTATCAATAGATACAAAAATGTATCTGTTTAAATTTATTCAATATATTTCCCCAGAACAAAGAAAATTTTAAAAGTGTGGGTAAAATTGTATTTCCAGAATATCTCTCCTGGCTTTAGCACATCTGCATATCAATAGGTGTTCAGAGGTGGAAAGAAAGTATGGCTTTAATGCATTTGCACCATTCCTCAGGGGTGGAGAGAAGTTCACCCCCATATCAATGGGTAATTACCTGGGCAAGGAGGGCTAATCTGTACCTGAGAGGTGAGGGGAGGGCCGGTTTTGCTTCTGCTGGAGCAGGAAAGAGAAAAGAGCCTGGACTGCAGTTTGTAAGCAATAAACAGATTTTAAACTTTATCTCTCCCTTTGATTTCAGTTTTTAGAGGTATTTTGCCCCAGATTTCCTTTCCTTGGACTTACAATAAGCAAACATACACAAAAGTCATATATCCTTGGTGATCCAGAAATGATACAAATTTCTTCAATATAATGCAATGGCCATCAGAAGCCTAGAAAAAAACATTAGACACATCTCTAACGCTAAACAGTTAACATTTTGCCAGAGTTCCTCACCAATACAGCAAAACAACACAAAATAAGTGCAACTAAAAAATACAGAAATTACACGAGAAAAACGGCCACTGTCTCCGGATGTGAAGATAATAACAGAGAAAACACAACATCCAGGAAGGAAGATCTTCTGCCCCGTCCCGCCTCCCTCCCCTCTCCCCTCTCCTCTCTCCCCACCCCTCCTTCAAGCCCAGCCTGGAGGGAGGAGGTCCTCTCTGAGGACATGAGCTTGGTCCCTGCTTGGGACAGTCTCTGGCTTGCAGTCCAAACCTGGTGGTCCCTGAAGCCTCCTTGCTGCCCCAGGTCTTTCACCTGAGATGCATGCACCTGCGCAGGCCACCCCTCAGCACTAAGCACACAGGGAGCATCTGTTCTCCAGCACTGAGAAAATCTGCATTGCTTCCCTCTTCCAGGACATGCCTGGTGCGGCCCCACCATGCATCTCCGTGCCTGGCCCCTCAGTGTTCCTTCTTATGGGGTCTCATCACCCGCAGGTGACTATCCAGGCCACCTGTGAACATGTGGCTACTTCCCAACGTGGGCGTGTCTGCTCAAATGCCACCTAGGCCGCTCCAGGCCTGCTGCCAGCCTCTCCTGGGTTCCCCCGTGGGGGCCATGGAGGAGACCTGGCACGTGGTGTTGGGAGCCGCAGGTCTGTGCGGTAGAAAGGCTGGGAGTTGGTGGCCAAAAAACGTACCTCGGACGTGTGAATGTAAAGTGTGATGGAGCAGGGCCCTGCTGCCCCCACCGCCTGGAGCTCACCACCTGGAGGTTCACACCTGGGTGTCACACGTGGGCTTCACCACCAGGCTGAGACCCTGCCTCCCAGGCCCGGCAGGGATACCAAGGCAGGCTGGCCAGGCACCGGAGCTGCTTTGAGGGCAACTTTGGCTTGAAGGTTCCCTACCGACCTTCATAAATGTTCCAGACTTCATGGGGTCCTCAGCGGCCCCACTGACACACCCTTCCTTCCTTCTCTCTTACCACAGTTGGATTTGCCTTTGCCAGCTTCTCCCATCTCCCTGATGATTTTCCCCTGATCAGTCTCTGCTCTGCAAAGCCCCAGGCTTTGCAGAGATCTTACAGCAGCTCTGCAGGCACAGGCCCTTCATGTCCCCAAAGTGCCAACCCTTTCTTCTCCACACGGAGATAAACACCTTCAAATCTGATGTCGCCTTCTTGATGGCTGATTTCATTTAGGTCTTAGGCTTTTCTGCAGCAGGGGAGTTTAAACACACCATGCACACCTCAGACTGAGGGAATCCGTAAAGAGGATAATTCACAGTTAGACCTAAGAGTTACCCGATCTAACAGGTTCCATTATTTTGCATTCTATTTTATAGTGCATAGTCTAATAAATCCCAGGCCGCCAGCTGTGCTGACACATGAAACAGACTTCACATATAATTGGTCAATATTAAATATTCAGGCATTTATTCTAAGTTCGGAAGGAGGCCTACAGGCTACTCTTGCGTGGCTTCCTTGCAAACCATACATCATTTAAAATTATCATCGATTTCAAATGTGACAAGGCTCTTAATTCTATCAAACGGCAAGGTTTGCCAAGCCCATAAAAACAAATTTGCCTCTAATGACCGGTTTTGATAACCCTAGCTTCATTTACTGTTCTCCAGAGGCAGAGCGTGGCCAGCAACACCTTTAATATAATCAAAGAATTAAAGGTAGGATAGAGACATGAGCAGAGTTCAAAGGAATAACTGACAGGTACATTGGAATCACAGAAAACACAAGTAGGATTTACGTTCCTTAATTCAGCAAAAAAATACATTAGTTTGACTTCGGCGGGGCATGAATCTCGTGCGTCACATTTTGTGAGCACTTTCACTTTACTTCCTATCTGGGAAGGTGAGCTGGAAACTGCGTCAGCGGTTATCATACGCTAAGTTTGGGTGAATCTTTCCGGTTAGTGGGCTGTGCCCGCTCCTCAAGGCATCTACCAAAGCCACGGGCTGGCACTCCTCATCCCACTAGATGGCGCTGCTCGTCTGTGACATTTGTATAATTAGCTTCCCAGTATTTGGCTATCAGCTCAAAGGGAAACGTTCACTTAATCCTCAAGAGAATGTCTGCAGCATTTCCTCTGGAACTTTTCACATTTGGAAACTATTGTATACTTTGGCAGAATATTCAGACCTAGGAGATAATATCCTTTTTAACACCAGCACTTCATAGTTAATTTTCCATGCATCTCTCCTTGCACCACGCTAAGGGCTTATTTAGGCTTGCAGGCTGCTGTGCTCAGGTCATTTATTTTGAAACGGCCATCGTTACCGCAACAGAGACGGGCTGTCCTGTAGGTAAAATGGGCTCGAAATATGTATTCCCTCCAGATTGACAGGCAGCACAGGAATCAGTGCAAAAATGTGGGTCAGGGTCTTGGTCAAGGGGCGAGGGGTCTCCATGAGCTGCGTCCATGGACAGTGCCCAGCAGGTATTTCTAACTGGCAGCCACGGGGACCAGGCAGCTCCATCCTCACCTGCCCGAGAAGCACGGTGCCCTCAGGTCAGGGCTGTAGGGTCAGGGCGAGGAGGCCGGTTGCCTGGCCTCTCCTACACTGCTCCCACTTGTGAACATGGTACGATCTGTGCCTATCTGACGTACTTATGATTAGTTGTGACCCCCTCACTAGGAAGTTTAAATAGGATCTGCTTCAGATGCAACTGGCCCCAAAGGCCCAGGCAAGACCCCCTTGTCCTGATGTGAGCTGTTGTACCAGAGGAAGGCAAACTATGGCCCTAGGGCCAAACCCAGCCCACAGGATGTGTTGGTAAATCGAGGTTTTTGTTTGAACAGAGCCATGCCATTTGTTCACATATTGTTCATGGTGGCTTTGCAACAGTGGCAGTATTGAGTAGCTGTAAGAGAGACCATCTGGCCTGTGAAGTCTAAAATATTTGCTCTCTGGCTCTTTATACAAAAATTTGCCAACCTGTGCACAGAACCGTCCAGCCAAGACATGCCAGGAGGCTCTGAGGAGGGAGCTGCCTGCATCCCCATCACCTGCCACGGGGCTGAAGAGGAATGTGAGGGTGCAGAGCCAGGTGAGAGGATGTCCTTGGGAAGGGTGGTCACTGAGGTCTTCATGTCCCTCTTTTTCATGGGTGGGTCCCTCATCCCTGGCTGAGGGAACAGTGTTTCAAATCATTCAGAGAACTTGGCTACTTGGAATTTGTGGAAAACAAAGATGGACACTCAAGTCCTGTTTGGGAACTGACCCAGTAAAAGGTTATGCTTGGGGTAGGCCACCTGCAGGCAGGTAAGGGGGACACAGCTACATGGGGAGCAGGTAGCACGCTCACCAGAGGGTGAGGCCACACTGATTTTGGGCTGAGGACAAATGGATTTCATGAGAGGTGCTAGCCTAGGACAGGTTAACTGAGGGTTCCAGCTGCAGTAATTTCCAGGCGGACAAAGGGACCAAAGCGAATGGAGTCTGGGGTTGGCCAGGAGAAGCCCTGGAGCTCAGGCAAGGAGGGGGTGAGGGTCCAGACCAGCAGGGCACCATCAGCAGGAGAGGTGAGCAGGAGGGCACCAGCTAACAGGGCAGCAGTATTGGCAAATTAGCTGTTTTCCTCCTTTGAACTAACACTGTGATGTTGGAGTCTGTTTACATAATGATGGGCAATGCCAGTATTAAATAGCAAATTAACAGAGAGAGGCCAGGTTCTTTTGGCATGTTCTGCGCTGATGGTTGATAAGAGTCTTGTTACACAAACTGTTCATCCCTGAGGGGCCACTGTGCTCTGAGTTGAGACCAGAAAAAGGTGTCAATAGGTGTCATTTCCTGCTTTGCTTTCCTGACTCCTCAGTGCAAATGCTTTTACTGGAACTAACGATTGGTGTTATCAGGGAAACCCTGATGCAGTGACCAGGTAGGGACGGTGCCACTAGGTGTCTTGTTCTTGGTAATGTGTGAGCACAAGGGACGTGTGTTAGGGACCTTTAGCATGAGCGTGCCAGGTCCACTCGTCCTCTCTGGGTTTGAGCAGAACAGGCTCAGGCTCCACAAACTTGAGGTGGCAGAACCCACACCACTCCGAGAAGAACCCCCTGCTTACTCGGAGCAAGTGCTTCTGGTTTTACAGGGGCAAGAATGCACTTCTATCATGTGGAGCCATTATGTGGTTGTGGGTTTATTTGTTACAGGAGCAGATGTCTCTCTCTCTCTCTGTCTCTCTCTCTCTCTCTCTCTCTCTCTCACACACACACACACACACACACACACATTTCTGTGCTCCATAGGACCTGGAATATCTGATGATTGCTCAATCTCTATCTTTTTATCTCCACACAAACATGCACATTTATATTTATTTACTCAACTAATGTTTATTGGTTATTGGCTAGCAGCTATGAAGACAGACTGAGCTTTGAGAAAAGTCGTATCAAACCTTAGAAATTGTCAGTACTCCCTTCCACTGAAGGCACACTTGTATTTTAAGCCACTTTTACTATTAGCTGTTACTATCATTAACCATTTCTACTTTATTGATTAGCTCCGTTTCCCCAGTTGTCCTCTAAGACTCACCTGGCAGGATCATGGATCCCATCCCAGGGGTGCAGCCTGACCCCAGCAGCGCCAGGGTCACAGCCAGAACAGGCTAAGGCAGGGCCAACCCCAGGGGTGCCTGTGCGCTCTCTGCCTACCAGGCCGTGTCTGGCGTGCATCCAGACCCAAGCAGGTACCGCAGGACCAGACATGCTTCCATGACCTCAGGCCAGATGAAAAATGTACCAGGGAGCCACAGCTGTGCAAGGAATTCAATAATACTTTATTTCCCTCCTTTCCCCTTTCCCTACGTAAAAGTCATCATTTCCCCTTCTGATCTTCCCCAGGGCCCACCTGCAGTCCTGAGGTAGCCGAAGACCCCCTGCACTTGCCCCAAACTGAAAGTCATTCTGTCCTTTCCCTGCTCCCTGCCTGCTATCCCCTAAAGCACCCAGCCCAGCGCCCACCCCTCCTCTGGGAGGCTCACATACAACTCCTGCAGCATCATCTCCTTCTTACTTTAGGCTTTTCTTAGTGCTTAGAGTTGTCAATCTGCAGTGAATGAGCTCCAAAGAGAAGGTATTTTAAATAACAGCCTCTCATAACTGTCACGTGTCACCTTTAATCTCGAAGAAAAATAAATCAAATGTGAAGCTTATGCATAATCCAAACTGCAGTGTAAAATCATATTTAGGTATTTAATAAATGCCAGGTTTAGAAACCAGAATTTATAAGGAGGTGATATTAATAACCTGACATTCCCATGAGGCATTTTATATTTTCAAATGTTTCAAATGAATATCCTACAAGATGTAAGTAGCATACTTTGGGGGAGCCGAATCATCAGAAACACTACTAGAACCCTTCTCAAAAGCCATTAAGAAGCTTGCTATACCTTTCCAAAAGCAGAGACTGTGGGGGCGACGGGGTCATTTGGAAACTTGGAGTTTTCTGAAGGTTAAAAAATTTAATTGAGAAAATAAGTCACTAGAATTTCATTTGGCAAAAGGATTTGAGAGGGAGCTTTGCTTTCAGCGATGCAAATTGCCATCCTAAGGTTTCGTCACTGCAACCCTGCTGTCGGTTACCCGGGTCTGTTTGTCATAACACAGTCACATGGAAGCGTCCTTATCCAGCAGCTTGAAAGAAGTGTCCAAAACAGCCTGTCTACTTCCTCTTCCCAATGTAAGTCCTTTATTTCTGGAAGAAATGATGCAGAGAGGACACAGGGAAGAAAGCCGCACTTGACTCTCAAGTACACGGGTGTCAGCCAGGGACCAGAGAAAGAGCAAGGGGCCCCCATGAACTTGGAGATGAATGCAAACAGCTGCCCGAGAGGCCGGCACACATCCCAGTGTGCCAGAAGACAGGTCCCCAGGCTGTGCTGGAGAATCTACGTGGGAAGGCGTGGTGGTCGGTACAGTGCATGCTGGGTTTCTCAGCACTGTGGCCATGCTGCAAATCCCAGGTGACAGGCAAGACTGGAGAGCTCCCGAAGGTTGTCTGGAAGATAACCTGTCCAGAAGGCTGGAGAATGTCCCAGAATAAAAGGGCAAGAATTCCTGAGCAAACAAAATGGGCATGTCTGGCATGCAGGGATGCATTCACAAATCACTCTGTGGTGAGGAGGGGTTTTATTAAAGTTTCTTAGGAGATGTAGTAGACCCACTGAGTCTATGCATTTATGTTTGTGTATTGAGGAAAAAGGAAGCCCTTTGGGTTCTGCAAACGGTTTCCTCCTCCTTTGCACTAACTGCAGTACCTTCAGGTACTCATGAGACATGCTGAATGGCCTGGGCTGTGAGCCGGGTCCAGGGCCACCACCGTCACAAGGCCCCTCCCCTCCTACAGGGAGGGGTTATCTGGTCTCCTAGGCAAGAGCCACATGGGCAGTAAAGTCCATGGTCTGGGACCTGCTGAAGGGGCACACTGAGAGCAGGGCAGGTGACAGCACATGGTAGGAAGGGAGGCCCGGAAACAGATTAAAAATGAAAGATTTTTTAAAAGCTTGTCAGTAGGAAATCATGTAAAAATGGAAAAAAATAGGTTTAGAAAGTAGCTCCATAGACCAACACTGTGCACGCACACACAAAAATTAAAAATACCGAATGCCCTTCAAGACATTTTACATACACACACGTACATGGCATTGTCTTCATAGAGCTCTGCTTCCGACACCAAAAATGCACAACCCGTTTTGGAAGGATACTATGCAAAATTGCCGAAATAAAGTTGTGACATTCAAAGAGAACACAACACCGCCCTGGGAGGAGATGAGGATTACCCACTTCAACAGTGACAGAGTCACCTGCTTCTCTAATACTAGGGGGCAGTCCTTGGCTTCTTAGTTGCCGTGGCATTCTACAGATGACTGTGGTTTTTTGTTGTGTTGGGCTTTTAGCTTTGTTTATAACCCAGAGGTGATGTCTTCCCATCCAACATGGCCCCTGGCTGTGATGCTCAAGGACATTCTGATGGGCTCACCAGCATATTCGAAGACTGACTGGAAAATCAGAAATAAGGCACAGCGTGAAAACTAGCAAAGAAGCTAATGAGCAAATGGTATTTAGCTCCTGAGGATAAGGTTGGAGAGATGAAGTTCATGCACAGGATATTCTGAGAGGAAAACACCAGCGGCCGTGGCTGAAACAATTGACCCAGACTATCCCAATGCCCATCACGGCCTCCTCTCCCCCAACCCTGCTTTCTTGAAACCAGAGGAAGATGTGTTTGGAAGACTCGTGTCCCTGAGATCCACATGACTCAGTATCTCATGGCATTTCAGAGCATGCCTACAGGTGGAAGACATTTTCCAGAAGCTGAAGGGATTGTCTCCAAGAATAGATTCCCAATGGAAGAGAAATTAGAATTTTATTAAAAGTTAGGAACAGGGAGACCCCATGCAGGACTTAGAGGTGCTATCTAAGGTTATAAGAATAGAGCTATTCATTTAGTACATGAGAATGTTAGGAAAAAAGTTTGCAGCCCCGGATGACTTCAATGCCAAAATTGAGATCTGGAAAAGGGTTCTGGGATTAAAAGGCACAGGAAACTACTGGGTAGAGGGAGGCACACCACTGCAATTTTAAAAATACCACCAAATAGTCTGTATCATTTCTTGCTGCTTCTGAAAACCAGAAGAGAGAGCAAGGCTGAAGATTGTCTCTATGATGCTCTTGAAATATGCGCGCCGTGAATAGTGTAAAGTTCATTCAAACCACCAGATGGCTGGTCTCATTTACCAGTCCCAGTGTGAGGGTGCTGGCAGGTACCCAGATGTTTGATGTCACAAGTATGGATCACGTGGGTGGACCCTGGATTCTGAGGATTGCTGGTCTCATACTTGGCCTCTGTCATCCAGATTGCTGGCAGGTAGTCTTTTCTCTGTGTGATTTTATTAGCTCCTATTAGTCACCTGGTATGTCCTTAACTCCAGATGAGCAATCACTGTAAAATTACGATAAAGCTTTACCTTTCTAGTAAAATACAAAAAGGTAATTCTTAGAAAAAATTAAGTGAAGGTTATGGCATTCAGGAAAGGGGAAAGTTGATGGAGTGAAACAATGTGTGACTTCAGGAAAATCAAATGTGAATATAAAATTAGAGCTGTCTACTGTGCAATTCACAGAGGTGAACTATCTACACCTAATGGTAAATGTTCTCTGCTTTGGTTCATTTTCTTTGTCTCTCCCTCCTATCTTTTTATAAGAGACATCAATACCTAAAGAGTATGTTTTGCAAATGCAACAAAGAAATATTTCCTATGATGTTGTTCTTGGTATCTTGTCAGTGAAAGAATATTATCACTTAGGGGAAATTCATTTAGCACTAAACCTTCAAATTATATTAGAAGTCTACAATATTGCAAGGAATGTATCAGTTTGCATGACTGAGTGACAGCTAATAGGAATATAGTGGTAAATAGTAATAGGAATTGTAAGACATCGAAATAAAGCCAAGGGAAATACAGTACACAGTCAGCATTTGAAACACCAAGGTAGAAAGATAGTTTTTGCAAAACTGAATATCCAGGGCTCCCTTTTATTTCCCTGCTGAGTTGAATTTTTACCCATTTTCCTTAATAAGATGTTGGCATGTTAAGATCCAGGGACTAATTATTATTAGATTGGCCCAGAATGCCATCCAATCATTGCAAATTCAGAAGGGGACATACACAGTAAGCATGCTATGTGGATGGAGCATCAAGCCACTCGTGCAGCCAACTAGACTTTACCTTGGCTAAAAATATACCTGTTTTGTTTGAATAGCTAATATTATAACACTTAGCTATTCCTGCAGCTAGCATTAGTAGAAGGCAGTTATAAATAAGAGATGGTTATTCCCAATGGGAGAAATATGATCTCACGTGTGAATTAAAGCCCTTACCTCTACTTGAAGAAAGAAAAGAGAGAGAGAGAGAAAGAGAAAGGGAGAAAATCTGGGCATATTTTAAAAGGTAATTTCAGCAACTCCCAAATTCTAGACATCAAAATTTAAGTCTCAGTGGTAACATCCTCCTGTGAGGATGTCAGTGTTATGTAGTGCGAGTCAGTAAAAACAGAGGTTGCAGAATTTGATAGAATATAACCCCACTCTTATAAGCCCTCTGTCAAGGAAATGTACCAAACTCATTTTATTGTCTACCCTATTTATATTCGGGTGTTTGCATATTTAATCTATTTCTTGTTAGAGAAAATCTTTTCTTTGTTTTTATGGGTAACTTACTCTCTGTTAAACTCTAAAGAGAAAATCATATGTCGTATGAGCACAGAATGTGTGAACACCAAAATGTTTCTTTCCTACAACTCTTCCTCCAAATTGGAACTATTAGTTCTATGGTTCTCTCTTATGTTTTCCAAATATGAATCACTTCCTGCCAAAATTTATCACAGGCATTTGAAAAACTGAAAAAAACTAAGAAAACCCCACAAAACTGTAAAGAACTGGACTTCCCCATGCAGGTAATAATATCATTTACTAAATTGGGATCAAATACAACCTAAAAAACCACTGGATCTGACTGCTTTACCTGACTCTGTGTGTCTGGATGTAGGAGGAGGTCACGGGCCTTGGGGACTGATTTTAGCAGATATCCAGGTTTAGCAGGTTCTGGATTTCCACTAGGTGAGGATCCATCCTGGCCCCATGAGCAAGTGCTCTGACCCCCTGGGGAGCCACCTCCCCTTCTCAGCCTGAGTTTACTCATCTGCAGGTGGTAACACAAGTACCTTAGTCCCTGGTCTGCAGGGTGGTCTCCGGGAGGGGTGACCCAAGAGGCACGGGCTGCAGTTAGCATATAAGAATGCACCACGTGGTTAGCATTGGCAGTGTTTGGCACTCTTCTGGAATAAATGACCTGCAGATCTCTCTGTGCCTTGGAAGAGCTCCATTGTGCCAGTCTGCATAGGCATCTCTCTCAGAGCACTTTATGTTTCCTCTCTCCTCTCCACAAATATGGCTTTGCAGGTCTGCTGTATACTAAGGCTGGGGGTAAAGCAATGTGCCTACCTATCACCCTGTCTCAGAAGGCAGGTGGACTGGTGGGAGGAGAGACGTATCTGTGTCACTTTCTCTTTATGAAGCTTTTCCCCAAACCCCCCTCCAAGGCCCACCCTTCTGAGGCCTCCCTTCCTCTGATTTCTCCATTAGTGAACCTTATCTTCAGCTAAATATCACATGGAAAACAGTCTCATGGACTCCAGAGTTTTCAAACTTTGTCAGTGTGCAGCTCCCATCCCTGGAGGACTTGCTTTTTTATGTAAAGACTGTCTTGGAACCCAAAAGAGCATGAATCACCACTAACAGTGGCACCTCAGGCAGTTGAGAATAAAGGAATTTTGTGATAGTCCTTAAATTGTACTCCAGAGGAAACCACATCTTCAGCTGATAAAATAAGTCCCAAACCGAAGATCTTCTTCCACAGGAAGGCAAAGTTGAACTACAGACCGTCAAAGGTCTTAACCCTCTCTTGAAAGGGCAAAGTAAGGTTGGCATCTAACTGTCACATGGTGAACTTTGAAATGATCAGGGGACTAGAGAAAGAATCATTCTTTCCTTCCTGGAAAACTCTTACACATGCCTCAAAACCCGCTCAGTGCTGCCCTCTTTAGAGAATTTCCTAGAAGCTATGTACCCTGGTCTCATATGAGTGGAACTGTTCTGTGCCAAATAAAAGGAGAATTTAGCAACTGTGAAAGGGAAGAAATAAGGGAGGAAGAAGGAAGAGGTTACTGGTGAGATAATGAAATTCCATTCATCAACCAAAGTGAGTGTAAAAGAAATGTGCTCACATGTACTGCCATCATCATTTTAACATATAGAGATTGCTTTCTAGTGCAGAGAACTTTCTGCTAGAGAAGTGTGCTGATCCAGCCAGAGGTCTGTTTGTTCTTACCTGTCAGATAAGAAGGCTTATCATCATTATTATTATTATTATTGTACATTTTTAAATGCTTAGAGGACAGAGAAAGAGAAGGTAAAGAAGAACAAAAGAGCATGAGGAAGAGGAAAGAATTATGATTACAGAGGAGGAAGAAAACCATATATATGCTAAAATATGTACTGTCTGGACCTTTAGAGAATTTACTGGCTGACCCACACCCTAGACCAAGTAGGTTGTGCTGGGGCATTAACATCCCTGGGAGCAGCCTTCACATAGCAAGAACAAGTGTTTCAAGTCACTTCTCTCATAATCTACAGGTCAAAGGGCCAGAGTCAGCCAAGATTTAGGACTAAGGGGCAAAGACCCCACCTCTCAGTAGAAGGAGGTGAAGAATTTGAAACCACCTTTAAGGGATTATACGAAATGAGGACTAAATCTCAGCCCTCACTTACCCCCTCACCTGGGTGCGATTACACAGTGAACAACCAGAACTGCTCTATGTGGCAGCCCTGCCAGGAGGCCCACAAAATAAGCTCTGTGCTCCTAAGTGAACATTCATCCTTTGCAAGTGATTTCCTAATTCCAGAACAGGAGGAGCAGCTGCTTCAGTGCTACACACACTTTACTGATTTCCAATTGACAAGATCTAGAGACATCTAGGGTTGTTTAAGTAGCTTCCCAAATGGGTGACAGGAGAGTCCCTGCTTAGTATGTGCCTTGGATGTACCCAGGAAATCATTTCAGATAATGCTGTCTAATGAACCAGAAGATATAATTAAGCCCCAGTTACTGAGCATGCCACCCTACTTACCCCATCAATTGATGCCAATTTGAACTTTGAATCACCCTTGAGAGACCAGTATAGAAACACCTCTTTGATAAAACAGTACAACTGGGACTTATAATTATGACTTTATGTTCGGTGTCATAAATTCACCACCAGAAGCAGAGCCTGCACTAGACACATGCACCTCTCCTAGGAGACAATAGCTGGGTTGGGTCACTGTGCACTCAATCAAAATCCTGTAGAACTTGAGGGTCTAAGGACAATTTTGATATTACTTTTCTAGATATTTCATAACACATGGAAAAGAAATGTTACAGAGCCCAGACCCCAAATATTTTGTATCCCACACACCCCTAAATCATTCCTGAGGGATTAACACACATAGGTTCTCAAGGGATGAATAACACAGCAGACACATGAAGACAGAAGAGAGAATTTAATGCAAATGAAGTGCAGTTTTGAAGTTAACAGAATGCTCCATCATTCAGGGGACATCTAAAATTAGGATTTCAGCTTAGAAGGACATGGTCACCAAAACTGGGGTAAAGAGATCATTTTTTCCAATCCCAAAGGTGGAAAAAGTGATTGAAAGGACTATTTGTGCCCAGAGCTACTGCTGGAGACAGCATTTAAAAAAGAATTCTAATTTATCAGGTTTGGCTACCATTTTTAATCGACATCATTTTTTTTCAAATTTGTTATTAAGTGAATGGTAGTTATTAGGAAAAAGTGTATCATGTTGGGAAAATATATTCATAAATAACTCATCTGACAAAGGGTTAACATCCAAAATATATAAAGAACTCATGTCTCAATACCCAAAAAACAAATAACCCAATCAAAAAAAGGGCAGAGAACCTGAACAGACACTTCTCCAAAGAAGAAATACAAATGGCCAACAGGCTCATGAAAAGATGCTCCGCATCACTAATCATTAGGGAAATGCAAATTAAAACCACAATGAGATATCACCTCACACCAGTTAGGTTGGCCACTATACAAAAGATAAGAAGTAACAAATGCTGGCAAGGATATGGAGAAATGGGAACCCTCCTACACTGTTGGTGGGAATGTAAATTAGTTCAGTCATTATGGAAAACAATATGCAGGTTCCTAAAAAAACTAAAAATAGAAATACCATTTGACCCAGTAATTCCACCCCTAGGAATTTACCCAAAGAAAATGAAATCCCTTATTCAAAAAGATATATGCACCCCTATGTTTATTGCTGCACTGTTTGCAATAGCCAAGATACAGAAGCAACCTAAGTGTCCGTCAGTAGATGAATGGATAAAGAAGAGGTGGTACATATACACAGTAGAATATTATTCAGCCATTAAAAGAAAAGAAATCTTACCATTTGCAACAACATAGATGGAGCTGGACGGTATTATGCTCAGTGAAATAAGCCAGGCGGAGAAAGACAAATACCATATGATTTCACTTATTGGTGGAATAAAAAAACAAAGCAAAACATAAGGAACAAAACAGCACTAGATTCATAGATACTGAGAGGTGACTAGTGGTTAGCAAGGGGGAGGGGAGTGAGTAGGGGACAGGGTGAGTGGAAGGGGGACTTTTGAACCACTGTGTATACTTTTTATTTAAAAAAAAATGTATCATGTATTCTACCAGTAAGAATGGTTCTTCCATCCCATTTCAGGTGGCTAAGTTGTTTATTAAAATCCTTTTAATAATTTCTGCAAAACAATGCCTTTCTGTGACCTGTCCTAGCCACCCAACTCCACTGTGACCACTGTTTGCAGACAAGACCACCCTTTTAGAGTTAGCATTGGTGATGGAGGCCTGGCCAATCCAGAGCAGTGACAATTTTTGGCTCAGATGAGCACGGGAAGCTCAAATCTGAATAACTATATTGTAGGCATGTATTTTATTCACACCTTCCTTTTTATATGACCAGCAAATATCTGAGAAAGGAGTAGATGAATAGATGAAGAATTGGGCAAATTTAAACAGGTTTCTCTTTTCAGAATGATTACTATTTTGTCACACCTTGTGAAAATCCAGTAAGGGACAGAGATGGCATGGTCTCCCAGCAATGACTGCAGAAGGCTTTGGTTTGACCAGGACACCACTTCCTGTGTATTTCACACTAAACACTCAGGACCCTGGGTCTTGCCCAGCCTTGTCGTTTTACCAATGAGGGCAAATGATGTCCAGAGAAGGAAAGCAACTTGCTCCGGCTTTCCTGTTGGCTGCGGTAACACCTGGAAGTGAGTTATATCTTACTTTATGTAACCTTCTTAGTGATTCTCTTCAAGGATCAAATACAGTGACTTTTTGAGAACAATCAACTTCATGTAAAAGCCACAATTCACAAGAAAATTAGGGCTAGGGTCTTCCTCGGTCTGCAGCAGAGAGCTGGGTCTACAAAAGCCATCCTCCAGAACTGTCCCTGTTCCAGCTATGTGGTTCAACAGTGGAAAATGTCTTCCCGTTTTTTATGCACAACTTTGCATTTGCAAGTAAACCCGCTGTTCCTTTGACGACACCTGAAGGCATTCTGGCCTTTATCCAAAGATAATTAATATTCTGCCCATGCCAAGGTCAGTGTTCACCTAATCGTCTCTTTTTGTACTTAAACAATAGACAATAATCAATAAGTAAAAATGTTGTGGGGCACAGGAGGAAAAGTAGCTTGAAAGACCTAAGAATGATAGTTTTGCACACAAAGACCCATCCCAGGAGCTCTCTGGTGGAAGGGAAGAGAAGGAAATTCACAAAAACAAAGAACCCAACAAAAAAAGGTTTCTGTTAGTTATTATCTCTATAATGGATGCCTCAGTTCTTAGAGCTGCAATTAATTACAAGCAATGACAAATGGGCAAGAAAAGCCAATGGCAATGGTCCTGCTGGTTGACAGCCTACTGGGACTTGAGGACATCTTGTCACATCAAGACTGGCTAATTTATCAAACATGCCGTCTTACCTCATTGAGCCTGGAAGGAGAAATCCTTCTCTACGCGGTCATCTCTTCACTGATGTGTGCATGCTCTTCACCGTGAGCATGGGGGGACCAAGCCTTGACTCGGAATCCCTAGCACCAAACATGAAGCCAGGTACATAATGGGTGCTTATTAATCATCTTAAAGTAATTATTTTAACTGGAATCAGCAAAACAAACTACAATTCAGTTGTGGGGAAAATAACAGAGAGCCAGTGTCCCTAAATCCCAAGTGTAAAGAAAGTATTCCAAATTCCCAGCTGATTAACACACACTTATTTAGCCCAGATTCTTTGATGATAGTGAGGAACTGGCCTGAAAAACCGAATTTCCCAAAGAGTTCATGCTTGCTCTAGAATCCAGGGAGCAAGGATAGGGCAGGATTCATCTTCATTGGTTTTTGAAGCCCAGAAATAAGATCTTCCTGCTAGGATGTTACTTTTTTTTCGAAGCTCAACAGATGGCTTCCAGCAAATTTGGTAGGTTATTTGTAAGATGTACAGAGGTGATTAGGGAAGGTGGTGTGTTTGCCCAACCACCTGAGGTCACCCCAGAGCCCAGAAAGTTGCCTGTCTTCCTTGAACCCAGACAAGCTTTCACCAAAGACAAACACAGAGCTGACATCTCGGCACCATAGTAATTAACTGGTGAAATTCTATGAAAGGCCAACTCAATTGTATGAGCCAAATGGTGGCTTCTTGGCAATGGGACAGGGAATTGCATGTGAACTTTGGATATTGAAGTCAGGTCTTTGCTCAGACTTGACAGCCACAGCCTCCTTGGAGGTCCCAGCCTCCTCAGAGGGCTGGGAGGGGTTTTACAGAGGCTGCACCTTCTCTTAGGCTCCGGAGAACCCCTGCTCCCTGTCCTGGGATAAAGAAGTCAGGAGGGGAAGGGAGACCCAACCTGTGACACCAGGTTCTCAAACAAATGGCAGAGCAGGGAAGGGTGGTCAACTGGGGGAAAGGTACACCATGGTGAGGGTGCTGCTGTGTTCTCAGCACCACTCAGCCTGGGGGAAAGCAGTACAGAGTGAGGCATTCTGGGCGCACTCTGAAAACCAGTCCCAAAGAGCACCACCGTTCCATCCCTATGAATGAAAATGCCCAGCAAAAAAGCAAAAGCAAGGAATGATGCATCCCAAACCACTGCCAGGCTACCTCTGTGTCAGGTGTTGAAATTGTTAAGGAAGGAAAGGAGGGCTATGTTAAGGTTCTAATCTTAAGGAGACTGGGTCAGATATTGATAGTTTAATTTGACACAAAGTTATTCAGATAGTTCCAATGCAACTAAACATTAAACAGATTTCAACATAGTGATAGAAGAATTATTTATAACTAGGAGCAGTAATATCTTTCAAAAATGTTTGCAAAGCCATTTGCAGGTAGTCCAAATAATCCATACTCGACATGCCACACCTCAAGCCAGCAATCATCAGTAATTTTTCAAAATCAGTAGAACTCCATGATTTATTCAGAATCTGGGAACAATTAGTTTAATTTGGGATCAAAAATGCCTATATATTGTCCAAGATGAAAGGGCTGGCTGGTCCAGGAAATAAAGAGGATTGTGGATATTCAAATTAAGATGGAAGCATTTTTTTAAATGGCATATTATTTGTATATAAATGACAGCAATAATGATAATAATAACTACAAAAACAAAAGGTTCTGCTTATTGTTTCTCCCAACAGGCATTCTGAAGTCCTCTCCTTGGATATCATTATTAAATCGTGATGTTAGCTCAGAGTAGACATCAAAAATGCACAAGGTACATTAATTTGTACATTTCCTATAATTCAGACTTTATACTCATTCAAATGGGCTCCTAAATTTTATAGTCAAAACCCAGTTTCCTAGAAGAAACCACTGAGGGCCATGGTTAAGGTCATGGGATCGGGAGCCAGACAATGTGGGTCAGAACTACTGCCTCCCCGCCTGCCGGCCGTGGGACCTGGAGCCACGTGCTGGAGTCTCTGGGCCTCTGTTTGTTAATTTGTCAAATGGGATGGTCATGCCTGCCTCACATCTGTGGTGAAGACAAAGGGAGCCTCTGTAGGCAAAGTGCTGGGACTGCCCCTGGTCATGCAGGCATCCTGTGGAAATGAGCTGTAGTGTCCTTATTGTCCTGTTCCACAGAGGGGCTGCTAATGGCTGCACTCCTGGTCCTCCTGCCCACCAGCGATGTAAATACGGAGTTTGCTCTCTCGTCCAGGGAGCCTTGTGGTTAGGCACTGAATTCATTTCCCATTGCTGCTGTAAGGAATCATCATAAACTCAGCAGAGCATTTAAAAAAAAAAAACCAAAGAAACTGTTTTACATTCCTGGATGTCTGAAGCCAGAAATCACAGTGCCAACAGGACTGCATTCTTTCTGGAGCTGCTAGGGCAGAACCCATTTCTGTGGAGACCTTCCTTTCTAAGCCCTTAATTCCAACCTTTTCTCCGAAACCTGCTCCTCAATCCCTCAGTCTTCTCCCCTAGGAAACGGCAGCAGCTTCACTAAATAGGTGTTTAATGTAAAAATGGCCAGGACTTGGATAAATTTCCCAAAGTGTGGTACCCCTGCTTGGCACTTAAAACAAAAAAGTGCCTGTTAAGCAAATGCACATTTACCAAAAAAAGAATAAACAGATGTCTCTCATTAGCAAAAGAAGGGCTTTCTTTTCTTTTCTTGACTCAAAACTTTTTATTGGCCTTTTGGATACAAACGGGAATTTACTTGCCAGGAAGGATGATCCCGTCATACTGCTGGAACCAGCACCTGGCCTCTTCTTTGCTGATTCTGTGTTGGCCCCGGCACAGCCTGTCCTGTGCTGCTTGTCTGCGATGCTGAAACCTGGCCTGCCCAGTACTACACAGAAGTCCAGGCTGCAGATACCAATGCTTGGGGCATATTTGATCTCCAGATCAAGGTGTTCCTGGATCCCCAAAACCAAAGTTACCAGTAAAAGAGAAGTTAATTTTTCTTAACTCATACTCCTGCACCTACAGACCCTTTTCCAGGACTTCTTCTGCCATGGCCCCTCAGACTGTGCAGGGGACGGCAATCTTTTCATTTCTCCTGATGGTGAAGAACTCACAGTGTATCTAACTTTTGGAAACACAGGGGTCTGGCCTGTGAGCTGCTCCAGCACCTTGGCTGTCCGGGTGGGTCTGTCCCCACTCTCCCCAGAACAGATGTTGAGGTGGAGTTTGTGGATGTGAAGTTCCGCATGGGATTCTCCTTTTCACCTTGATCCTGTGCCATGGTGGAGAACACGAAAAGAGCAGAGGGCTTTCATTTTTACCCGACCTTAATCTTCTTCCTTAATGCTCATCAATATATGTTGGTGAAATAAAGTCTTCCACCCAATAATCAAATTTTGCAAGCTTCCAGCCAGGAGGACTTCTGCGAGTTGAGGCAAAGGGTTCACCAGCTTGGCTGACCTCCAGACAAGGGAGCAGCTACCATTTTTAACTTGTTTTGGGGTCATGTGACCTCCCAACATTGTATCCAAACAAAACAATTTCCCTAAAGGGACTTTACTGGTTCCTCCAGGGCTAGAAAGCAGCAAGAGCAGGCAAGACACAGCTCTGCGCTTGCCCTGACTTTGTGCCTCTGCTGCCGGGCAGCTGCATCTGGAGGACTCTCCCTGTGCACCAGGTGAAACTTCAACCTGGGCGGGGGAGGGTTCTTGACTCTGAATGAGAAAGAATTCTCCAGCAGGTCCGACGAGTGTAGGTAAAGAAGGGATTCATTAGAGTGAGAGTAGTAATGAATGGCAGCGGCCTTGCAGACAGCTGAGGGCAGGAAAGGGCAGAGGGATGGAGTGGGGGCTTGCTGACCTTCTCAGCATAGGGCAGTCTCCCCCACCGGCTCCTGAAGCCAGGGTCACTTAGCATCCCATGTCCGCCTGGATCTGTATGGCATGGGGGCTATGCCCTCCCGCCCCAGGATTCAGGGAGCCATGGGGCACGGGATGGAGTAAGATTATATTCTGAAAACACCCCAAAGAAAGGAGATTTTCAGGCAGGCTCCTGCAGCTGGAGTTCCCTCTAGGTGGCCTAGGCGATGGGAACTCGCAGGACCAAGCCTGAGCTCTCAGCAGTCCCTCCCCCAACCCCCCCCCCCCCCGTACTTACCAGAAATAAAGGGAGACAAAGTGGAGACTTGGAAATAGAATGAAATAGTAAAGAAACGAAGATGCTTACCACTGGAAAGGCACAGAGACAAACGCAGTTAAGTTGAGCAGTGAGAAAGCTTTATTTAAACTTATGCACTTAAAGAGAAAAAAGTGCAGGCATTCTCAGAGAGGAGGAGCACCTAAGGGTTCAGGGTCTGGGGTTTTATAGGCTGTTAAGGATTTTTCAGGAATGTGACAAAGGGCCAGGGGATGTGGAATTGTCAAGTGGTCTTCAGATAAGATGCTTATCTCCAGGGAGAAATACCTTGCCTCCTTTCTTCTATTTTCAGTCCTTTACCGATTCTGCAGAATAAATTTAACACAAGAAATTTATTGATCTGGGTCCTCCCCAGGATGGTGACTTCCCTCTGGGAACATATCAATCAAGACCAGCTGCCCTGCCCTCAAGGTGGGCTGAGTTACTGTCTGTTTGCTAAAGAATACATTAGGAATTGTACCTCCTAACTTCCTGGCTTTTAAAATAGAATCCTAGCCTTAAGATGGAATCCCTCCTGTTAGACCGCTTATATCTCAGCTTGGTTGGAAAATTAATCATGATGCTTGTCTCAGGTCCCTGCCCTCTGTCACTTCCACCTGCGCCAGCTGTTCTGTGACTGTGTGCACCCGGCTCACCCAGAGCTGCCTTGAGGGATTTGACATCCCCTGCAGAGAGGACACAAAGAATGAAAAGTCTGTAAAGGAGTGCAGAGAGCATTAAGAGTCAGGAAAAAGAACTAATAAAACTTAGCTAAACCTTAACAGCAGACCATTCCGGAATAGTAAGAGATTCAGTGTCTAAACTTAGAGAGAGGCCTGATCAAAGGAAGAGAGAGCGAGAGGCCAGCCAAGGGCTATTTGAATCCTAGTTTACTAAATCCCCATGGTTTACAACCCTGATATCCACCCTGGCAGGGCCCTTGCTTATTTTTATACTGCTTCTCACTTTAGGTCCCTGTATCTTAAACCGGCTAATAGCCTTTGTTAGGGAAAGAGTGAGTGCTGTTCAGGTGCTAATGCTGAGACCGCAGTATCATTCACTCACACGGCAGGAAGAAACAAACATTCCATGATTGGAATGGTCAAAGGAAAGTGGGGAAATGTAGAATCTAAGCATTAGTAAGATTAGTAAATTAGCATAAGCATAGCCATCTTAGAAACCTAGAAACCATTTTCTGAGAGTGTGACTCAGAGAAAAAAAAAAAAACAAAAAAAAACCCTGGGCCTGGGTAAGTCCTTGAAAAACAAGTTAATCATGAGCACCGGGTGGTGGGCAGCTGTGACCCTTGGTCAGCTAACCTTGGTCAGTTAATCTTACATACCAAGCTTATCGTGCAGAACCTCCCTAACCATTGAGGAGTAGTCTTACCCTGCCCTTGCTTAACCCCAGGATATATGTCTTGCAAGAATAATGTATAGTTATAGAAAATTACTATGAGTTAAGTGCTTTGAAATTGCTATATAAACCCTTGGCTCTGAGTGCTCGGGGTCCTTATTGAGACCCGCTGCGTCGGGCTGACTTGGACCCCAGCTAGCTGGCTGAATAAAGACTTTGCTTGAATTTACATCTCTATGCCTGTGTAGTTTGTTCTCTGGGGAAGCCTCGGAAGCCTGGACCCTAACAAGTCAACTCTCTTGGCCAAGAGTTTCTCTAGAGTCTTCCCCTTTGCTCTGCCCATTCTTTTTACCATGCTCTCAGCCTTCCTCTTTATGAAGGCCTTCAGCAAAGTATCGAGTTTCCCCAGCTCATCAGAGAAGCCAACCTGGGAATGAAGGCTCCCCACCTTGAAGCCCAGAGCACTGAGTCTGGTGGTACAAAACAGGTTGGACTTGCAGGGTGCTATATTCATCCTCCCTTGAGTGTGTAAGTTTTCCTTATTGCCAGAAGCAGAGACTAAGCCAGCCCCGACCTGCTCTGGGTCTTGCTTTAAGCAGTTACGGAGCCAGCAGGGTGTGACTACCCCAGGGGCTGGAGCCAGCAGGGTGTGACTACCCCAGAGGCTGGAGCCAGCAGGGTGTGACTAACCCAGAGGCTGGAGGCACCTTGTGGGCTGGAACAACCTCTGGTTCCCTGGGGCTGAGGCTATTCCAACTTTCCAAAACTTCCTGAATAGTTTAGAACCTCAGAGGCATGGAAGGGAAAGCACATTTTGTTAGTTTGGTTCTCTGGGAAGCAGATGCTGAGAAAGGTCGCGTTCACTGGGGCAAGGCCTGGGGCACAACGCAGAGGAGGATGCGGGGCTGGGCAGTGGGGATTTGGGAGCAGATCAGTTCCTGTATCATCCGTACTGTGATGTGCCCCATCACAGGGGTCTTGCCTGGAAGGAAGAACACCTCAGCGAGACAGAAGGCACCAGGTAGAGACTTTCAGCCAACTAGACTACTTGCCCCTGAAAGGCAGCCTGTAGAAATCCAGGTGGCACACCTCCATGGCAGCCACATAGCATACCTGTCATGGACCCACCTCCACTCGGGAGCAGGGCTTGATTACTTGAGGAGTCTTGGTCTAGTTCTCATTTGTTCACTCATTGATTTCTTCTTCATTTAACACATATTTGCAGGGCAACAACCCTTCGTCAGCCCTGGGCCAGGCAAAACATCACTGCCTTCCAAGAGCTCACAGTCTAGGGGCCTTCAGGCCACTAACCAGGATTCTGCATGGGGGACAGGCTGCCGGTGGAGAGTCACAGGGTGCCAGGGTGTGTGATGGGGGGCATGCACCTGGTCTCTGGGGCCAGGATGACCTCCTGGGGACTTGCCAAACCATGGCAGCTCCCCCTCTGGAAGAGCAGTTCATACCCAGGCCACCCTGGCTCGTGAAAGTGTTAGCTGTTTGTTGGCTGACCACCCCACACCCCAGCCAGACATCCAGTGGGGTTTACACATATCAGCCTGTGCAGGACAGTCACTCCCAGCATGCCTGTGAGGCTTCCCCCCTTGAGTCTCTCATGGACACATGGTTTATTCTCTAGGATATTCCAGTCACCACCTGGCTGTCCTGAAAGTGGAGAAATGTCATCCTGGGCAAACATTGCCCAGGTCATCGCTTGCATTGATCATGATCCTGGAGCACCTAATGCAGAGGAGTCCTGCTGGGGATGGGAATGTGGTGCAGTTTTAGACCAGCAGCCTCCAAATGCAGACGAAGTGATTACTGGTTGGCAATAGGATGGTCATTGATGGTCATTTTATAGGATATAATAAGGAGATGGACAGTGGTCCACCAGGGAACTTTGTCCAGGAAGGAGGGTGGATTTCTTAGGAGGAACAAGGCTCCATTAAAACCCTTCTCCCAATTCAGTGTTGCAGGATTGTTTGGCTTGAAGAAGACAGCTACACTATTCAGAAGACAACTCTTCATTGAGCATCTGCTTGGAGTCAGGGACTGTCTAGGCCCTGGTATGGAACATGGGAAAATAAAACAGATGAAATCCCCACTCTTGCTGGACTCCTAGTCCAGTGGGGGAAGGCAGAGAATAAACAGCATGTTAAGCACTATTTACAACAGCCAAGATATGGAAGCAACCTAAGTGTCTGTCAGTAGATGAATGGGTAAAGAAGATGTGGTACATGTACACAATGGAATATTATTCAGCCATAAGAAGAAAACAGATCCTACCATTTGCAACAACATGGATGGAGCTAGAGGGTATCATGTTCAGTGAAATGAGCCAGGCAGAGAGAGACAAGTACAAATGATTTCACTCATTTGTGGAGTATAAGAACAAAGCAAAACTGAAGGAACAAAACAGCAGCCGACTCACAGACTCTAAGAAGAGACTAGTGGTTACCAAAGAGAAGTGGGTGGGGAGGGGATGTGGGAAGGGAGGGAGAAGGGAATTAAGAGGCATTACAATTAGCACACACAATATAGGTAGGTCACGGTGAAGTCATGTAGTGACTCTATAGCATCTTATTATGCTAATGGACAAGTGACTGTAATGGGGTGTTGGGGGGGACTTGATAATATAGGCGAATATTGTAACGACAATGTTGCTCATGTGAAATTTTTCTAAGATTGTATATCAATGATATCTTAATAAAATAAATAAATAGCATCTTAGTAAAATGTAAAGTGTATCAGAAGAATGTGAGGGCTATTGAAATGAGTACATACAGCAAGGGAGAGGAGGAGAGAGTGCGATTGGTGGATGGGGTACAATTTTAGGAAACAGGAATTCCTCACTGAGAAATTTACCCCATCAGAACAGCATTGTGTAGCCAAGGAAATGCAGAATAATGATAATGACATGCTAATGATAACAACAGCACTTACAAAGGGCTTGCTGTGTGCAGGTCCTGCCCTCACTGTCTACTACATGGATTCTTCCTTCTACAAATAAGAAGCAAAGAACTGAGAAGCTTGCTCCGGTCTGCATGGCAATAAGCTGCAGAGACAGGCCTTGACCCAGCTGGTCGGGCTCCGGGCCAGGCTCAGAAGCACAATGCCCCTCTGTGCCCCCTATAACCCAGGAGGGGGTGTGCAAGGCTGGGAACCTGCAGCCATACAGACAGCTCCCAAGTCCTGTCTTTGCTGCCCCCAGGAGGGGTTTGGGGTGTCACTGTATTTCTCCTTGCTCCTCATCAGGGGACCAGTATAACAATAGGACCTGACTCTCCAGGTGAGAGATTCTGGAAATATTGCAATTTTACCTACACCTGCATTCACGTGAAGGAGACAAGAATTGAATATTGGTTCCCATTAGCACCATCTAACATCAGAAGAGAGAAAATCTAAGCAACCTCTCAAGTTTACACAGCTCATCCCTGGAGGGTCCAAAGCTCAAACACAGCCTTAGCTCTCTGTGTTCCAGACCAAGAAACCTTTGCCTCTTGCTCGTGGAAGCAAATCTATGACTACTGGTCTGGGGCCCAGGTGCCGTCTCACCTCCTCTATAGAGCCCTCTTGTCTGCTCTCGCCTTTACCCCTCCATTGAAAATGTGATTGTCACTTCCTCTGTTTCCTGTCATCCTTTTTTACCATCAGGGATGTTTGCAGTTGACACAGTTTATTAATTTGTTACAGACACGGCTGCATTTGCCATCTGACTGCAAGTGTCTGCACGCCTGGGACAGTATCACTCACCTCTGTGTCCAGGGACACAAGGGAGTGATCAAAAATGGGCACTGGGTGAAAGACTAAATGAGTTCCTCAAACTCATTTTTGTAAATGTTGCTACTACTAAAGATGAACTTCTCAGCCTGGTGAGTGGACGTGTTAGTGGGGGCCCATCAGCAGCACAGAACCTGTACCACGTAGCCCCATGGAGAGATGATTTCATAGGGGAGCTGATCACAGAGGTGCGGCAAGGGCTCACGGCACAGGAAGGTGAGGCCCTGGGCATTAACAGCTGAACAAAACAGCTAGTGCCCTCAGGGCTAGAGGGGCCGAGCCAGGAGCCCCAGACCCTGAGGAAAGGTCTGCATCCTGGAAGAAGGGCAGCAGGGAAACCTCCCAGGTGGGGTCAGGACCAGGGGAGCTGAACCACAGAGAAGCCAAGTCCAGTGTAGAGAGACATGCTTCAGTTTTTTTCCCTACTCTTGTCTTCCAACTTTCTGTCATTGACTGTTTGTTGAACATCCGCAGAAGTGGGTGCAGAAGCCTGGGTAACCGTTGGCAAGGATGCACCCTGCTGGACAGCCCAGAGTGGAAGAGCAGGGCATGGATCCGAGGGCAGCTGGGAAAGAGCCGACAGGTGGGTAGACATCAGCATGTGTTTGCCTTTCCCAGGGCTGGTCAGTTTCACCGAGGTTTCACATCCCTGCACTTTCTTCCACGCACTGCATTTGTGCCTTCTGCTCCTCAGAAGGGGCTTGCCATGCCTGATGCACAAAGGCGAGCACAGATTTCTGCCACGCCTTGCTTTCTAAGCCATGTGAATTGTCTCGGGGGCTCGTGGGAAGCGGCTGGATTCAGTGCAGAGAGGTGAGGCTGCTGGCTGTGGGGGTATTACAGCAGCACACCTCCCAGTTTCCATCCCATGCCTGTGCTGGTGGCCAGGCAGGGCTGGCCCGTGAAGACCTCCCGGGAGACCTCCAGAAGCCCCCTTCCTCAGTCCCCAGGTCACTGGAACAGCACCTGTGCTGACTTCATTCCTTGGGCTTTATACCTCTGTCAGCTGACACCCAGTAAGCCCTCTTCTCCCACTTTGAATATGAATCTCAAGAACTCAAAAAACAAACAAAAAAATCCTCAATAGGAAACACAAGCATCTCTAAGTGACTACCTCCTAAGAAGGTCGTAAGTTAGCTGGTTCTAACGCGTGCCAGAATCTCCACTCTCCCCACTTCATGGGTGGGGTAATTTGGGACAAGTCAGAAGGAAGCAGCCAGCCTAAAATGGGACAGAACTCTTAGAAATGCGTTCCCTTTCTTCTCATCATGAAAAGGCTACAGCAACATGTATTATGTTACCCTAGAAAGTATTCTTTGTTTCCATGTATTCTGAACATACTGAATATACTCTTCTCTTAGCAGCAACTCCCGAGCAGATGACAAGCCCTGAGCTGTATGAGCACGGGGATGGGGGTGGGGAGTGAGAAGGGTATGATACGGGGGGTGGTGAGTGGGGCCACCCTGGCCTTCTCTTTTGTATGAGTGCAGCTCACATGCCTGTTTACTGTTTTTGCAAGTCCCAGTTTCTACTCTCTGTGTTACAGGCTGTTACTTGAGTCCATTACCTGTATTTTTTTTCACCCGGGATTGTGCCATCACGTCTGAAGGCTGCGGGCGCCTCACATTCAAGGGATGTGGTCAGACAGATGTCTGATGGCTCCATCCCAGATGCCTCCTCTTAAAGCTGTTGTGTAGATGTGCAGGGAAATACTATTGGAAATATTTGTCATTCTCAGCAAATGCCCTCAAAATGCCACCCAGGAGCACAGATGAATCCACTGAATGGCTTTTCAACCATACAGAGTAATTGACAGAAATTCTATTTTCAGTTTATAAATGAACTTTGGGACTTTTGGAAATATCCCACAATATCTGTGCCCTGGAGATATTTATGAATTCCAGTCTGTCAATACCCACAAGTAAACCCAGGACAATCAGAATGCACAGACCCGGGAGCTCAGGACATCTGGTCTGTCTCTGTCTCTGTCTCTGTCCATCTCTGTCACCCCCCTGTGGCTGGGCTGCTGCCTAAGCACCCGTTCGCTGCTGGGAGCCTTGATGATTTCACAGAGGTGGAAGTCTTTCTGCCGGCAACAAACACGCTTAACTCAATAAACGGAGTTATTGTTCTGAGGCCAGAATGTCTCCATCTCATATCTTTACTTTTGTTTCTCACATTATATGAGTGTGATATTAATTTCTAACTCTGCAAGGCAGAATCCTCCCAGCACTATAAAAAAAGATGGGAGAAATAGGGGGAAGGTCTGCCCAGTGCTCCCCTGACATGCCTTCTCATTTCAGCAGACAGATACAGCACAGCCCCAGAACAAATATCACAGCCTGTGGAAAGTTCTCTACCTAATCCCGTAAATGACAGGGGCCTCCTGTCATCAGCTATTCTCATTTAGGGGCTGCTTCTCCGCTATGTTTATTCCCTGATTCCTTGTGTCAGGAACCCACTAGGGAGAAACCTTGAAGAGTAAAAACCAAAAACCAAATGTTAATGGTTTTCCACTCATAGTATTGATGCAGTTCCCTGTATTTAAAATTTCCTTTTTAAATACATTTAGTTAAGTAAAATAAGACCTTTAAAGTAAATATTACATAGATCATACTACCAGAATTATTGTAGTTACTTGGGGAAATTGTAAGACTGTTCAAAGACTAAAAGTTGGAAAATGTTCCTTAAAGAATAGTAGAAAAGGTTCAGGAGAGAAGAAGACCTATAATGTAGCTGGACCCATAAGGAAAATCTAAAATCTGCCTCTAGAATAACTTCTAAGGCAAAATATATGAAAACACAAGCTCTGCGTCGAATCGTTCTTTCACTGACAGCATCTTCCATTCCACACTACATCTCCAAACACATAAACCATTGTAAATGTAAACATCAAAATATTGTGTTGTTTTCAAAATTCATTTGAGCCAACCACGACATTCATCAGAAACTGCTGCCACAATTACTATTACTTCAGAAAACCGCCTGATATATTCCAAGTCATTATTAACCATCTACTGATTTCTTATTATTAAATTTGGAGCTAAAATGACAGAAGCATTCATAAACAGGTGCATATGTGTGTACAACACACACCTTTACACACACACACAGTATTTTGATAGCATTTATCTCTGGTGCATACAAACACTATTTTAAAAGTGCTGAGAAGCAACATCAATGTTCCCTACCCAGAAGAATCTGCTTCATGCTAGATATTTCAAAGAGGCTCAGGGGCATGAAAATATTGATTCTGGTTTGTACACATTTTAACAAAGTTTTCCAAAGCATGAGCTGTCCCACCGGTGTTGGGTAATACAACTTTAAGTGATGCCCAGGAAACATTAACGTAGAGTCACGTAATGAGAAATCTTATTTCATTTTTGGTTTTCATTTAAATTCTCCTTCAACCCTTTCCATTACATTGAGGAGAAAGTGTCATTTGAGGATGAAATGTCTTTGACATCTCCAGTCTCTGCTGGTTTTCCTTTTGATCAAAGACTGTATGAGCATCATGCCTTGCACCTTTGGTGAGAGTGAGGCTTTAACTAGAAACTGACGTTTCTTTGTACCAGTTAGAATGTTGAGTTGCAATTAACATTTGAAAAATACTGATAATAAATTTGCTGGCAGGACAAGCAGTGTGGAGGGTGCAGTTCCCAGGGATCTAGACCTGTTCCTGTGTTCTTCTTTGGGGTTTTCTTACTAGGGAGCATATGGCTGCTTCGGCTTCAAACATGAAGTGTTTACCCATCAGCCTCCCAAGCAGGAAGGAGGGGAGCAAGAAAGGCTTTTTGAAAAGCTCTTTTGGGTTTTTTCCCCTTGTAAAATTTTTGTTGGTTTGTGTTTTGCTTTCCTTCTCCAGCTTGTCTCTTTGCTTCACTCTTGTTTATTTGTTTTCCCAGAAGTTTGCCTTCTGACTTCCCTTGCAGCTTCTCTGGCCTCCGCTGGGTCACATGCATAGACCCGTCACGGGCAGTGCAGAGTGGGTTCGCATGGCAGCTCACGCAGCTCAGGCTTTGCTTGCTGGGGCTGGACGTGGCATGTCCGGCCAGTTGGCACAAAGTTGGGATTGCTTGGCAGTCAGGGAAAGAGGAAAACTGGCTCTTGGCTGGCAATGAATAGAGCAGGCCACATTGATTTTTTGTACTGTATTTTTCTGCATTGTTTACATATGTAATAGTGATATAAAACAAAAAACATGAGATAATCAGGAGAAACTGTGCAAAGGTGGCATGGGGGACATATGGTGATGAATGGCTATGGCAAAAGTCTTGACATGATTCTTGACTGGCACTTGGGAGATATCTCCATCTATGTGATATTTATATAGTGATATGTATTTCATGGGTGTTTGTGCAGGATTAGAGAATTTGTGAGAGAGAATCCCAGGACCTAGAAGAGATGGTAAGGTAAACCGTCTTTCTTGTTTTATATCCTGTCTTCACCAGAAGGACATTTAATCCATCCCAGGTGGAAAAGAATCTGCAACATAAGTGTAATTTTGTGTATCTGAGGTGGTGATTGCTGTGCAAAGTGCAGTCAAAGTTACTTGTGGGGAAGCCTGATGGAGAGCTTCAATAAATGTATTTTTTATTAATTAAGAGGCACCTGACTTTATCCTGATTTTTAATATGTTTGTGTGGAGGACATGATGCTGGGAGCTCTGGCAGCCATTTTGGGGCACAAGGTGACAAACGTAAGGGCCAAGCCAAAAGACTAAAGAAACTGGAGTAGAAAGATAGAAAAACCCTAGGTGTCTGAGACATCTGAGGGCTTCCAGACCAACCATGTGATCACTCAGCTTTTGACCTGTGTTAAAATAATAATAATAAAACCCTACTTTGTAAATCTTTCTCCTAGAACATTTTTTAGTAGGCACTGATACAAGGTTGCATTTGGAGAATTTCCAATGAACCTGAGTTTCTAATGATGCAATTCCAGAAACTATAGTACATAGATAAAGAATATACTCTGGGTTCCCATGCAGCTTACCAGAGACCCTTAAAAAATTAAAAATATAGAACATTCCTATTGCTTTAGCATGAAATTGACCTGAGCATGGTTACCCTCTCTTTGCCAATGCAAATGTCAAGCACTCGCCCATGTATATGTAGTACTGACTTATTTCATGGCATAAATTTAGCAAAGTATCCAGACCCCTTTCATACCCCTCTATTCAGCATTTCAGAGCTCTCTGCTCTGACTATGTCAAGCAGAAAGTTTCAATAAAGAAAGATTGCTAAATGCAATCAAACCATAGAGCTGTGGAATTTAATTATGGAGGTCAGGAAACCTGATTTGTTTTTTTTTTTTTTCTATTTCCAGTGAAAAACCCTACTTCCTAATACCACAGTCTTTTGGAACATGTCATAAGAAAAATATAACAGTATATTTCTCTTTGTCAACTTGATAAGTGACCCTATAAAAAACTCCCTTTCAGCAGACTGAAAACATGAAAATTAATTTCCAGTTCAGATATGTTTATTCTTTCTTTAAAAAAGAAAAAGCTGAAGTGGAGCTGAGCTCCCCTCAGTAGTTTCCAAGATTTTATGAGATTTGTAAAAAGCAATGATTTTATTAAGCTGTATTACCATGGCTGATGGAGAAACTATAATTTAGAGAGATTAAATGAGCTGAATTTTATATGCCTCCAGCATTCAAGGCATTGAAAAATATCAAAATAATTGGAAAACGATGCATTGTGGACACCAGGCTATTTCTCAGCTGAACAGCTAATAATCACTGTGCACAAGCCTCCAGATGTGTGTGTTTCCTCCAATAATGGGGAG
This sequence comes from Manis javanica, assembly GCF_040802235.1. Taxonomy (NCBI): domain Eukaryota; kingdom Metazoa; phylum Chordata; class Mammalia; order Pholidota; family Manidae; genus Manis; species Manis javanica. Next base: position 63,539,516 of record NC_133170.1, on the reverse strand, counting down.
TTTAAAGTAACACTCCTACTTTTTCCTCCAAATGATGAGCAGCTGTCCCACAGCCACCGGGCATCCCACAGTAGGGAATGTGGTGGGTATCTCCCAGCAGCTTGTGTGTCAATAAATAAGCGTGCTAATCACATTATTTCAATGCAGTCTTAATTACGCCAGAACTTCCCTACTTTTCCAAGCCACCTTGTGGTGATGAGCCCCTGAGATTTGACTTCCAGTGTGCCAGGCCTGCCAAGTGGAATGCAGCAAGCACGCCCTGCACATTGACTATGGCTGGGGCTCTGTGGCATCTGAGTCTAGGATCCACCAGCCAGCTCAATGCCCGCCTCACTCTCCCACACCCCTGCTTCTGCCCACACCCATCTCTGTGAGGAAGGCGTTGCTTCTGCTGCTGGGCTGACTGTCTCCACTGCTTTCCTGTGGCCACTGCCTATCCATCCTGCATGTTGGCCTCTGAAACAGCACACGTAGGCCATGGGACCCGATGTCTCGAATCTGTGTGTCTTAGGTGGTGCTGCGCTATGGAAGTGCCTGTACTGCCCCACCTTAGAGAATCCACCGAACCAGGGGCCTCTCAAAAGGAGTTCTAGTGCCAGCTCCAGATTCCTCTAAGCCATCCTGTCCTGGAGTGAAGAGATGGACCTCACCTATACATTTGGGATGGAATTGTTTTTTCAGACCAACAGTTTGGGTATCTCATCCACTAAAATCCTTCCCAATTTAGGCAAATGTCAGGTGACTCCCCCAGGCAGCTGCACTTCAGAACTAATAATTTGTGTCTATTTTTCCCCATTGCTTGATGATTTCAGGATGCTACGTCAGTTTTATAGATGCAGAAGAAGGGTGGATATAACCCATGGTTTCTAGTTAGCAGGAAACTTTTAGAGCAGATGTAATGCTAATGACGTTCCAGTAAGTTAATGGGATCCATGCCAAAGCTCAGAAAATCTTTACAGAGTCACTGTTGTTTCACACTTGAGTGTTTATTATTTTTCTTCTTGATAACTATCACACACACGCACGCACACACGCACACATGCACGCACGCACGCACCAGAGGGGAGATGGTTTGGAAAGGCATCCCAGCTCCCTGCCCAGCTTTTCACTGTGAGTTGACTGAGCTTTAACACAAGGAACAAATGTGACTGCACAGGTGACCCCATCATCCGTCTTCAGAGAAGGGGTGCACATTCCAGTTCTGACAGGAACCTCAGCCGTGATTTCATCCTCTAAGTTTGCTTCTTGCTCCAAGTGAAGCATCTTGGCCACAAGACCTGCGAGGCTTGCAGGCTGCTTTCAACAGTCTCCCTGTCACTGAGGTGTTATCCGTTGCCTCCCTGCCCACAACACAAGCCCCCCAAACCCCAAGTCCTACAAAGTCTCACTTTCCAGGGGGAGATGCTGCCCGCCTGTGCATGACTCATCCTGTAATTGAGTGTAGATGCTTCTGTTTCAGAAACGAATTCCTGTTATGCCTACACCAAATGTCAAGTATCCACATGGAGAGAGCATTGAAAGCTACTCAGAGAAGGAGCAAGCTTTATTTGAAAAATTATTTTCGAATTAGCATGTACTTCTTTCTACAATGTAGGGCCCCCTCTCCGCTGAACACTGGAAAACTGTGGACTTACCTCCCAGCTAACAAAAGAGCTCTTTTTACAAGGGGTAGCCATCTTTTTAAATCATCTTTTTGTTGTTAGTGTTAGTGGTTATTTCTGGTCATTTCCATTTTTTCTTTATATAGGCATACTGTTTCTAGATGTTTTACAATAACCCCCCATTTCTTTATCATTTCCTTTTAATTGTGAAAACAGCGATTAAGATGGACAGTGCAAGGCAGAATGGGCCACCCCAAAGTGTATCTCTTTGGCATGTGGATTATTTTAGGCTGATTATTTTTAAGAAACATAAGATTCAAGATGTTTTTCTTTTTGGCCTCCCTGCTAACTGCCTAAAAGGATTTAGAAAGAGAACCTACTCAAGGGAGACAGACTTCATATGCTAAAGTCTCCATGGATGACTGTAATATATAATGACCTCGGGGAGACAGACAGGGAGGACCCAGAAAAGGCCTGTTTGATCAAAGTGCTTTCCATGCCCCAGTTTCTAGATGGTCCAGCCCACACTTGCTTGCCAGACATTTACTCTTTCTGTTCTTCCTGTGATTTGCCTTCCTTTGATGCCCCAGATCCCGACCTGTCCCCTCCTAGTCCAGAGGACTTATAAACCTTATTTTGCCTGAATGTTTTAGAATCTCTCATATTTACCTGGTTAACCTATAGGTATATGATTAAATGTGATTTTCTCCTATGATTCTGTCTCCTGTCAATTTAATTCTTAGACCAGCCAGAAAAACCTTGAAGGGTAGAAGAAAAGTTTTCCTCCCCAACAATGGATACTGCAAAGGATGTAGGACTTCAGGATGCACAGGGTCTGGATGGTTGAAGCATCTGTGAGATGCCTGCCTTTGGACTTCTCACGCTATTACAGAAGTCACTCCCAGGGTGCTCTGCACGATCGCTGGTGAGATTGCTCTGGGACGGCCCCTTCCTCCCTCACGGGGAAGCAGACAGGGAGTGGATTCAGAAAGATATCACAAATCCCTTCTCTTTCCTAACAGAAAAATTCAGGGCCAAAGGAGTCTTGTTTTCTAAGTCACCTGCTCATACATTCAGGGTAACACTTTACAGGCTCTTAAAGAACTTGATTCCATGTCCCCACTGCAGTGTCTTTAATTTTTGTATCAAATGACTTGGGTCTCCTGGTTCATTCTCCAATTAAATTGAAAAAATAAAATCAAGCTTTACCAGCCTCACTTCTCTGTCTCAATTATAACACCCACAGGACTGAGAACACCAGCTCCTGGCACAAGCCCATATCAGTGGTGATTTGCACCCTGTCCACAGACACACTGTCATCCTATGGACAAGAGACGCAGGAGGAGGGGGGCAAGAGATGGCGTGGATGACCCCACCCATGGCGTGGGGACAATAACATAGGCGGATGGTTCTATTGTGAATCTGGGTCATCAGCCACTTGGAGTCATGGAGCCGCCTCACAGGACTGCAGGGCTTTCCCATTCCTGCTCCTTAAGGTGATACCATGTAGATTTGGTCGTCAGATATGAAGTGCTACCCTCGATGTCTGGGAGCTAGCTGTGGGCACAGCCAGGATGGAAGATTCTATAAACCAATTCAAATAGAGTAAGACATCCCTCTCGATAAAGGAGCGAAGGCAGGAGGGAGAATTGTTGGTAAGCCGAGAGGACTGCATCAGAGGACAGGGTCAATGCAATAGCAGTTGACACTTGGAGTAGTCCTTGACTGCTAGCTGCTGTCTTAAGTTCCATCTTTCATATCAAAATTTGTATTAAATAATTTAAAATTATAGGACAATAATAAGATGCCAATAGACAGACCTCAAAAATGTAAGATGTTAGCTTGGCCATTTTTGCTCAAGATCTGTCTCCTTTAAAGAGAGAGAACAGTACAGATTTAGCTTAAAAATTGTTAAAAACCAAAAAATCCTTATTCCTCTCTCCTGTCCCTGGTACCATGGCTGCCATTCATTTCACTTATATGTAAATAGACATGATCGAATGTATTATTGTTACTGCTATTTTGAACAAACTGTTACATTAGATCAATTAAGAATAAGAAAAATAAAAATTTTTATTATACCTTCGTAGAGACAAAATGGCCCAACAGAGACTCTGATGGGCCATTCTAGCCCAGTATCTATCTCAACAACTGTTCTGTCTTAATAAATAAAATTTCACTATATCTTCCTGCCCTCGAATTTATGCTTTGCTTCAGACCATTCCTGTGGCTCATCCAATAGTATTTTATAATTTATGCAAGAATCGTACAATCTGCCATTTCTTTCTTCTTCACCGCTGATTTACAGTCCCTGTGTTTTTCCTAACAATGGTGGCTTAATCTTGGAATAGCCATTCCCCTTTGTGATCAGTGTGTGTGTGACTACCCGTTGTTTTCCTCCCTCAGTGCACACATCATGAATGTTTTGTCTCTGCCAGAAAAACAACTGTGAGTATTTTACTGGCTACCAAGTATAGATGGACGTCTGCATACTATTAGATTGAAATATCATTCTGTTTATTTCTTTTGCTTTTATTCAGGCAAAAGTGGCAAGCCTCATCTGCAGCTGTTTTGTAGGCAATTTCCTTTCCGTGCATATCAGTACTATTTTCAGATTTCAGATTGGATGTGGAAAACAATGATGCTCACACAATGTTTATATAAATATAGCTAAAAGCAGCTTAATTGAGAGATTGTATCCCCCAGTAGTACATTCCACCAGTTTCCCCATGAAGTTATAGCTATCAGAGGAAAAAAAAAAAGATATGTTTATAGTTTTCAACATTTCCCCCAAATTTGTGTTCAAAACAGCTTCATGTAAAAATTATTTGTAGAATATTCTTTTATTCACACTCATATTAAATAAGACTTATTGTCTAATTAAGATATAAGATATTTCAATACAGGAGACTAAGAAAAATGAAGTAGGGAGAAGAATTTAGGCATTGTCCCCAAACACTTAAGTGAGGACAAATACAAAAAAAAATCACTCAGCCTGGATACCCAGTAAACGATATGACATGATGAACCCCAGGAATAAAACAGACACCAGCCAAACCAGTCTTGAAGAAAAGATTTTGTTTTCCCATTTGCGTGTCCGAAAGAATTCCAGAGGTCACGTGGATTATCGGGTTCTGGTATCTTCCCCGGAGCTGGGAGACTGGTGAAGGCGTCTGGACCACGACTCGACTCTTGAGGAACTTCGTGTCCTCTCCTTCCGCATGAGAGTGGGGGGTTGTGCTTTTGTTGGAATTTTCCTCTTGGCCAACAGAGGCGCCACGTTGGAGCCATTCCTGAATGGCTCTCTCCTGGTTTCCTTCCCGCCCTATGGAATTACTGAGGCTGTCTTCATGTTCCCGATGTGCGCCCTCAATGTCATTGGCGCCTCCTTGGTGCTCATCCGTGATTGGTTCGAATTTGACCTTGACATTTCCTTTTCCCACGGCAAGAATGCTCTTCCTTTCGGTCTTCTGACGAGGTTCACTAATCATCATTTCTAATTTAACCAAGGGCCCTTGCCCTTCCCCCTCTGCAACCACAACCGGCCATCTGGACTGAAGGTCTTTCTGAACAGACACCACCATTTCATCCAATGATGAGACAGTAACTGAAAAATCCTTGGGATCATAGATGTCTAATGGTGTCACCGAACCATCACTACACAAAATGCAAGGATTAAAAAAAAAAATGAAACTAAAGCATATGTGTTCGTTCATTTCCTTTAGATTTGTAAACATGACCCATGTATATGGCTTCCTATAAAATATGTTTTCAATACACATGTTGAGAAAAATAAACTCCTATGTCTTAAAATCTGGATCAGTTGCTGTTACATGTTAAATGAACATAAAGAATGTGCCGGAACCCCACTGGCATAAGGAGCAAATGTGTGTGCCATGATGGATGCAGCCCTGTGTATGTGAGCTTACTGAATGTCATGTAACAGAATTTACTTTGAATTTTCCAAAAAGAGTTTGAAAGATCACATGATGCCTCTGAATCAATGTCAGGTGCAGCTAATGAGGCTACTGCTCAAGATAATATCATGCCAAGCATTCTTTATTAGGAAGCCATGCTCATGTGAGGTATCTGATAAAAGTTGAATTATAGGAAATGACAGCCTTGAAAGACACAGTGACCTGAGTATACCTTAGATGGACTTGCTACAGGTTCAAAGATGGAGCAGAGGTTTAAAGTTGCCCATAATTAATATAAACCAATGGATAGCTGGTGCATATTAGCCACACTTGTTCAAATAGTAGAAACAGAATTTCCTAGTATCAATTATTGCTTTTTTTAGAAAAGTGAAAATGTATGACCCTTTCTTTGGTGGTGATCTAGCAATGCTGTCGGTCCTGAAGATAATCTGATGCAATGTGGTGTTGGACACATGGTCAGTGTGTAAAAGCACATACAAGGAAAATGTACCTAAGTCACTGAGCACTCTTCTCAGAGCAGGCCAGAGTGGGGAAGAGGCAGCGGGAAGCTTCAGGAGTCACCAGTCCCAGCCATGAGTGGTCTGCTGATCTCCTTGGCTAGATGTGAGAGAAGGGGTCCCAGTTGACGAGGACCAAAGGATGCTGGAATGTCACCTGCTTTGGAGCTTGGAGAACACCCTGGGCAGCCACTGCAGACCCAATGGCCCTTTTGTCTGCTCTCTGTGGCTGTAGGGCAAGGCACAAGCCAGTCACCAGCTGCACGCCCAGGCCCGCAATGGTGACATGGTCGTCCAGGACGATCACTGTCTTCTTAGCCAGGATGGAGTCGGAGAGAGGTGAGAGGACCTTCAGAGTAAGCGAGAGAGCCTGAGTCTCTGGACCACACACCACTACTGGGAGAAAGAAAGGTAAAGGTAAATCCTACAACAAAAATGGAGCTTCTTGCCCAGACAGATGTTTTCTCTTCAGTCTTGACTTGCCACATCCCTTCTAAACCCTAAAGCATGCTCTCAGTTTACCCTAAAAGAATCTCTCCAGAAAGCAGGAACTAGCTCAGGCCAACAAAGCAGAAACCCCCCCTTCCCTTCACCGGAGCCAACCAAAGTCACCTGCCAACATGCAGGAAGTGCCTCCCCCCAAGGACAAGGCAACTGCTCTATTTGGGTGACTAGAGCTTTTTAACTCACTGAGAAACATCATCCTTAATGTCAAAGATGATCAAAAATCTTGCTTTTTAAAGCCGTGTCAGGAAGAATGAACCTCCTGCTCTAGCTTTGAGGTTCTTAGTCACTTTGACAAAGAAGCAAGCCTGGTTTCCAGCTCCAGGGCAGAATTTCAGAGAAGGCGCTTCTGGACACAGCAGTCCCCATCCATGCGGATTTTGGGTTTCCCAAGCAAGCAGGACCCTGGGTCCACACCACAGCCGAGATAGAGGCTCGCAGGCTGCGTTGTCCTGAGCTATACACACTCTGCTTTATTAAAATCTTACCTATGCCTAACCTTCACAACATCCCATAATCTCTTTTCTTCAGCTTGATACAATGTCCCACAGTTCCTCTGGGTGTGGTCTCCCTAACACAGTAGGTCACTAACCCTGACTTTGTCAGACAATAAATTTGTACTCATGGTCTTAGTGGTGGTCTTAGTCTTGGACAGCTTGATAAAATGCAGGTGGTTTAGAAAAGCATTTTTTAAAATGTTGGCTTATACTCACCAATTAAAAAAACAAGAAATTATAAATATATCAGCATAATATATTTTACATCCTTTGATTTATACAACATTAATCATTTGTTTTCTTTAAGGAGCTTGATTTGAGGGGCAATTCCTAAAAATTAAAGAACTTCCTGCTTGCCTTGACCCATTAAAGTGCATGAAACATAATTTTCCTCAAAACTAAAAGTTATGTTTTGACCAGAGCAGAATTTCACTAAAAATATTCAGAGAAATGGTGTGTAGCCAGCCTTCTTCCTCTGTCAAATTCCTTCTTTTTGAGTCGTTAGATGTTTAGGACACAATGATGGTCAATCAGGAGGCATCGCTGAGCTTGCCCAGAAAACAGAGCTGGAAAACGGAATCTTAATGGTCTTAAAAAGTCATCTCATCTCATAAGACATCAATCTGCAACCAGAGGGCATTTAGACCCCACACTGGCATAGTATCAGTAAACCAGCTTTTGCAAAAATTAGGCCTGGGCAAAACCTACATTGTGGCATGACAAGAAATATTTAGACATTTCATGAAGGTAATGGCCTGCTGTGTAATCTCTTTACAGCCATACTATTTACATTAGCTGTGAAGTTTTTCAATACTAGTATAAGTAAAGAGAGAGCATGAAATTATGGAACACTGTGTGTGTGTAAAAATAAATGTGACAACCAAAATGTGCCCAGACCTGACCAAGTGTCCTTTAGTTGAGAACTACTGGGATCAGGGAGGGCGTATTATCATCCACTGGTAAAAAGGGGAAGAGATTTGATCGTAAGAATGTCTCTAATTTGCAAAAGCTTTTCTGTGCTTAATGAAAAATTAATTTCTGAATATGAGGTATGACAATTGGTGAAACCTGTCTATTGTTTTTCCTTCTCTGTCACACACAAACACACACATGCATAGAACTTGCTCACACTAACTCTTACCTTGGCACACACAGATCATGGGCTGGGTGTTTGGGGAAAGTGTCACGGGGTGAATTAAAGCTGCTCAGTGGCGATTCTTGGCTCCGGGCCCACCCGGGTCCTGACAGTCTGAAACTGAGCGAATTGCAGCTCTTGTACGTCATGAACTTCATCACCAGGTCAGTGACGTTGAACAACCAGTTGGGGCCCAGCATGTAGCTCAGGTGACCTAAGTCGGGCAAATAGACCACAAGCAGGTGAAAAAGCCCATGGTGGTGCTGGCTCTGCAGAGAGGACCCTCATGTCATCACTCTCTTGGGTGGGCCCGGGACACAAACAACCTAGAATGAGCAAAGTCATCGTCGGACGTTTTCAACATCCTCAGTTTTCCAGGGACTGTGAGACTGTACAGAGTGAAATGGCAGCTCCTGGCTCCTCTTGCAGGTAGACATGCCCCTCCACTGACTCAGTTACCTGCCAGTCTGACCATCAGGCCCAGGCTGGTGCTCATTGTGTGCTGACTGCCACCTCATGCCCAGAACCCAGATGACAAAGCCACCACGTCCAGCCTTCAGTCTTGTCTTTGTTCCAGTGGAAGATACACCTTGGATGGGCAGTTTCAGGACAAAGAGGCTGAGTCAGTGGTTCCCAGGCTTTGCAGCACTTTAGAATCTCCTGGGGGCATCTTAAGCATCCCACAGCCCCTTCTCAGCCCATAGCAATTACAACCGAATGTCCTGGGTTTGGAGCTAGGAATCTGCGTGTTTTACAGAGCCCCTGCTGGTTCCAATGGTCAGCCAGGTGTGGAGGCACTGGAGTGAATTCCAGAATGAAATGAAGCAGCTTCCTGCTCCTCCCTTACTCAGACAAGGGATTTGAGCCCTCGCATCTCCATCTTCCTTGCCTGTGAAATTGGGTGGCACCCACCTCTCACCTGGTTGCTGTAGAGCCTCGAGGGACATAATAACACTTGTGATGTGCTTGGCTGGTGCCCAGCACCCAGTAGAGTTTAAGAGTGGTTGTTACAGAGCCTGTAGGAGAGATCTGAGAGCTCAGCATGGACCCTGAGGGGACAAAGCATGACTCCTGAGTCTCATGAAACCAGCCCTGGTGGAACGGGGCATGTTCTGAATGACAAAACACCCTTGTCACCTTTACAAATGACCTGAGGACAAAAGACACATATTACAAAAGATGCTCAATTACCACCTAGACTATGTCAAAGGGTTTGGGAGCTGTGAGCAAAACAACAGGGATGAAGACCAAATATATATTTACTGTAAGTCATGTCACAAGCAGTCTCTAGCTTGTCATCAGCTCAGGGAGAACATGAGCTGCTGTCCTTTGTCATCATTTTACCTGACTTCTGGGGCTGCTGGCAGTTGCCCATTATCTCGAGGGCATCGGGACCTGCCGAGCACTCACAGCCCTGAAATCGCCTGTCACTAAGCAGCCCCCTGCTGTCCTCTATTTTTTCACATCTGCAGAACTGTCTTCCCCAGTAATAGCATCCACTTAAGGGGCTGTTAGATTTCCCAGAACCTCAACACTTTCTCCTCTCATCCCCTTTCTGTTTATATGCGGGATGAGCACTTTATCCCCTCATTTCTGCCTTGGAAATCAGATAGGCAGCCCCAAGCTCTCATCATGACCACCTACTGGGAACTCATTGCCTCAGAAACACTCGATTCCTCAAGCTAGTAACTATTTCTAAAGTCAAAGCAAAGAAACACCACAAAAATCCCTTATTGATGATGATGTTGGGGGAAGTTTTCTTCTTTTCTCCCCCAGGACATTTGTACCATGTGTCCCTTTATAGGCTTTGCAACACCTGTTATGGGAGAGCTATTAAAAAAGTAAATGTATGTTACTGGTTTTTATTTTGTGGCAATGTTAGCATCCAAGAAGCCACCAGCCCACTGGCTGATCTGGGCCCCTTGTTCTTGATTAGGCACTTAGATAAAATGAACACAAGAAAATAGTTTCTAAAAGAAGCAGCCTGGGTGACAAGATGTAAATCCTGTCTATTCCAATTCTCTATCATCCAGCTTGCCAGCCCCAGCTTGGGCCCAGCCTCCCAATTTGTCCACAGAAGCCAGAAATCTGACTGTTAAAAAGAAATTTTTTTTGAATTTTTATGCTAAAGACATTTAACATGGCATCTACCCTCTCAGCAAATTTTCTGGTGCACAATACACTAATATTGACTATAAGTACAATGTAGGACTCATTCATTTGCTTAACTGAAACTGTGCCTGTTCATTAGTAACTCCCCACTTCCCCTCCCCCTGGACCTGGGCAACCATGCTTCTACTCTAGGATTGTCTGATTTGACTCTTCTAGATTCCTCATAGACACAGAATTATGCAGCATTTGGCCTTTGCTGACTGGCTTACTTCCCTGAGCATAACGTCCTCAAGGTTCACCCATAGTGCAGAATGTCCTTTTCTAAGACTGAATAATATTCCATTGCATGTTTATACCATATTTCTTTATCAGTTCATCTGCTGGGTGTCTGTCCGGAAGACGTAAGATCAGGAGCTCAAAGAGAAAGAAGTACTCTGGCTCCCAAGCGCATGCCCCCCACCCCCTCCACACTCAGGCCTCCCCCGCAAATGGGTGGCAGAGGAAGAGCCATCTGAACCCCCAGCCCAGACCACTGTTACCCACTGGGTGCTGCTTCCATGGGACCCAGGGCCTTGAGGGCCAGTTTTATTATCTTTACTAAAAATTCTGGGCCCATAGAGGATGGACTCCACGAGCCTGTCTGGTTCCTCCCTTCTGTGGGAGGCCCCGCCCTCCTCCATCTGCTGATAGGGCTCCCTTCCCATCTGAGATCTCTGTCTGCAGGGGTAGGCTATACGGTGACCTCCAGCTGGGAGGCGTGTTGGTGGGTGAAGCTGGTTGCCCTCCATTTCCTTCCTGTTCCCAAACACACAGAATCCCAGTTGTTGGAGACCTTTGGGGATCTTGAGATGGGTTAGCAGGAAAAAATGCCACGGCAGTCACAGCTCATGAGCCTGCAACAGCTCTGACTTACTGGACATCAGGACAACCAGAAGAGGACTGTACCCAACATGATCTTCATGCACTAGTTAGTGACCAATGAACGATGATAAATAAATTCCGGAACAAGCATGTTGTCCGAGTCAAGCCTATCAAAACTGTAAACCTAACTTAATGGAATTACATAATGTTGTGCATGTGTGTGTATGTGTATACATGCATGTGTGTTTCTTACCGGATGTACTCAATCCTTCATAAATCACATCTCAGGTGCATCAAATTCTGCACTTGGTCTACTCTTGACAATACGTAAGTGTTGGCCATATGGTATTAAATGGTTTTATGCCAACTATAAACAGGATACTTCAAAACATTTAATAACAGAGTTTTATGACAGACTAAAATTCTGTCGGAAAAGTGCTCAACAAGGGCTTTGGAAACAAGAGTGTACCTATTGTTCACTCCTTTAAGCTGTGGTCCTGAAGAATGAACAACAGGGAGCGTGTTCACCAGGGTCTTCTTCAGCCTTCCAAGGAAGCTAATGACCAGGTTAAGAATGAGGTAAGCCACGCCCCATTTATTCCCATCTTCCAAATATGTTCCCTTCTCGGCCTTCAGAAAATATAATGTGTGAACTAGATGGTAGGAGAAGCTTGGGCATTAATGTCACATGAAGAAGATGTCACGTCCAAAAGGCATTCTCCCCAGCATCATGGGCCCAGCAATCTCCTCTTTCAGATGCAGAAACCGAGGCCCAGGGAACTGACAGGGCGAGCTCAAGATTACCCGACCACTTGCAGAGACAATGTCAGGGTTGGGCTGCTCATGGGGCAGCCCGTTGCTGCCAGCCTACAGTTATTCCCAGTCTCTCTCTAAAGGCTCCAGAACCTTTAACAGGTAAGTGAGGCCTGGTGTATTCACTAGAACACAGATTGTGTCTGCTTTGGTCACGGGTGTCCCAGGGACAGAAACAACCTCGCACAGAGAGAAAACATATCAAATACTTACTGAATGACACCTTCCAGGAAAGATACAGAAGAAATGATCGCTAGGGGCTGGAATGGGGCAGGCACAGTGACAGCAGTGAGAGAACAGGCCTGTTCAGATCAAACGCTCCCTTGGTGGTCCACAGGCACACTGCAGAGCGGTCCCAGGGATTTTAGTGTTGCTCCCTAACAAAGACAAACTCACTGCCTGGGGCAGAGGTCACGGGGGGGAGCATGAAAGTATCTCATCCCACATTTCCCACCAGGAGCTGGAAAAACCCCACTCCTTACATTCTACTTATTGACTCCTATATCTCCTTGGAGACTCAGATCTACTGAATAATATGAAGATTCTAGCAGTGTTTTTTTTTTTTTTGTTTGTTTGTTTTTTTTTTTGAGAGGGCATCTCTCATATTTATTGATCAAATGGTTGTTAACAACAATAAAATTCAGTATAGGGGGGTCAACGCTCAATGTACAATCATTAATCCATCTCAAGCCTAATTCTCGTCAGTCTCCAATCTTCTGAAGCATAACAAACAAGTTCTTACATGGTGAACGAATTCTTACATAGTGAATAAATTCTTACATGGTGAACAGTACAAGGGCATTCATCACAGAAACTTTCGGTTTTGATCATGCATTATGACCTATAAACAATCAGGTCAAATATGAATATTCGTTTGATTTTTGTACTTGATTTATATGTTGATCCCACATTTCTCCTATGATTATTATTATTATTTTTATTTTTAATAAAATGCTGAAGTGGTAGGTAGATGCAAGATAAAGGTAGAAAACATAGTTTAGTGCTGTAACAGGGCAAATGTAGATGATCAGATGATCAGGTGTGTGCCTATGGACTAAGTATTAATCCAGGCTAGACAAGGGCAGCAAGACATCCACGGATGCAGATGATTTCTCTCAAAGCAGGGGGGTGAGGTTCTGAGCCTCACCTCTGTTGATCCCCAAATTCTCACCTGATGGCCCCCCTGCGACTGTGCCTGTCTTAGGTTGTTCCTCCCTTGAGGAATCTTACCCGTCTCTGGCTAACCAGTCATCTTCCGGGGCCATACAGGGAAATGAGTGAGAGAGAAGCCATATTGTTTGCAAAGGTTAGCTTTTTACTTCTTTGCAGATTTATGCCCTGTGGCTTCTATGCCCAGCACTTGTCTCGAGGTATCTTTACCACCTGGAGGAATTATGATACTCGGTAAATTCGATATGAGGCACGAATTCTATTTAAGGGTTGTAATTAGGAAGGAAGAAGAAAAGCTATAGATGTAGCATATGAAGGAAACATGGGAGGATTGATTATTTCTTTGACATATCTTCTTGTATAGTACCTTAAGTATGTATAGGTTTTAAACTATGAACTAATTTGCACACACATATTAACATAATAGGAATACGGTGACATAAACAAAGCTAATCTATAATTACCATCCATCTCCAGTGAAGCCAAGAAAACCATTTAGGCACCCTAGGCATTTGTGAAAATTTATCTATGATATGATGGATATTGTCCAACTGTACTTGAACCATCAGACAAATTAAAGCAGCCCATTTCTGGGGTCTGTTCACATCCCATATGTTCTTTTAACCATAGATAGTCTATAGTCATGAGATTTTGGAGTGCTACAACTTGCACCCCTCCCAACTCCTGGTTGAGTTCCAACAGTACAGATCCGGTCAAATTCGTTGTCTCACTGTATGCACATGCCAGCCTAGACATCTCCCTCCTCATTCCTATGGCAAGTCCAGGAGACGGTGGGCTGGATGCAGCCACAACCGCAGCATCGTCCGGATCCCTGTGGAGGCTTTTTGATGATCATCCCCCTGCACAAGTCCCCCAGAGAGTGCTGATGCCGGAAGCTCCTCCTCATATCATATCTTAGTTCATTTTCTGGGTATCCAAGCTAGGCCTTGATCTTCTGCATAGAAACAAACAGACCCTTTGCCCACACTTTGACATGCCCTCTATACCACTGTGCAGAACTCATTGGAGGTCAGCACACAGTAACTGCTTTTTTTTTTTTTTAAATTAAGAGAAAGGAATATTATCAGAAAAGAGTACCTCCATAGCTGATCATCTGACACCCTTTAAGTGATCAACATTAAGGATATTTAAAGCATGAGTTGATCTTTGATTTACCAATAGTTTTATCCTGTTAAGGAGTAATCCCCCTTTTCTTTCTTTCTTTCTTTCTTTTTTTTTTTTTTTTAATTTTTAATCTACACTTACATGAAGAATACTATGTTTACCATGCTCTCCCCTATATCAGGTCCCCCCTAACAACCACATTACGGTTACTGTCCATCAGCTTAGCAAAATGTTGTAGAGTCACTACTTGTCCTCTCTGTGTTGTGCAGCCCACCCTCCCCTTTCTCCCTCCCCCCCATGCATGCTAATCTTAATACCCCCCTTCTTCTTCCCCCCCCTTATCCCTCCCTGCCCACCCATCCTCCCCAGTTCCTTTCCCTTTGGTACCTGTTAGTCCATTTTTGGGTTCTGTAATTCCACTACTGTTTTGTTCCTTTAGTTTTTCCTTTGTTCCTATACTCCTCAGATGAGTGAAATCATTTGGTATTTCTCTTTCTCCACTTGGCTTATTTCACTGAGCATAATACTCTCCAGCTCCATCCATGTTGCTGCAAATGATTGGATTTTTCCACTTCTTATGGCTGAGTAGTAGTCCATTGTGTATATGTACCACATCTTCTTTATCCATTCATCTACCAATGGACATTTAGGTTGCTTCCAATTCTTGGCTATTGTAAATAGTGCTGCGATAAACATAGGGGTGCATCTGTCTTTCTCAAACTTGATTGCTGCATTCTTAGGGTAAATTCCTAGGAGTGGAATTCCTGGGTCAAATGGTAGGTCTGTTTTGAGCATTTTGATGCACCTCCATACTTCTAGCAGTGTTTTTTTAAAGGCAAAAACAGTAAAGAAACATTTAATAAAGAAATGCAAAGCATTTACAATCAGACTGAAAGATAATCTCATTTCTGTTCAAAAACGTAAATCAAACATGATTGAGATACCATTTCTCAAATTTATAAAAAAATATATACACGTGAATAATCTAGGTTGGTGTAAGTAATGGCGTGCTAAAGCTCGTTTGCAGCCCTTACGGGGCGATAGTTAAATTTTCAGAAATAAATAATAAATAATATAATTACAGGATTCTCCTAAAGCCAAATACTTCATGTCAGTCTCTGAAGTGTTTATTTTCCAAGTGAATATTCCATAAGCCATAATTAAATCCTTTAAAGTGTTTGGTGTTTGAATAGCAACCTCCAGACATTTAAAATAAACAGACAAATACATGTGTTATTATATTATATATTACATATAATTGTAGACTCTCAAGAACACTAACAGAGGCCACTAAAGAGAAAATGTGGTCTCCCTCTTAGTAAAAATGCATCAATTAGGGCAAAATGTTTGGTAAGCAACGCTGAGCGCATTGTCTACCTGTGGTTCTCACTGACCTGGGGCCTCCACAGTCGGTGCTTCCTGGTTGAGTCATTTAACAGCGCAAGACGGCTAAGGAGCTGAGAGAGCTGTCTTCTTAACTTTCCTTCTCTCCAGTGAGAAAGCCCACCTCATCTGTTCACATTGCTATTTTCAAAATAACCAGCCATGTAAATTACACCACACTGAAAAGGTCCCAGTCTGAGGGGTGTTAACAATTTTTTTAGAGCATGTTTGAGGGATTTAAAATCTCATGATAATGTCAGGTTTGTACAAAGAACCATTGGAGCAGGACTTTCCATCAGAGCTGGAAATGCAATAAATGACCATCTTTTGTTATCTTACAAACCTGCAGTGCCGACAGTGCCGAGCCCAACAGCTGTATCTCCGAGCTCTGTAGGGAGACCAAGTAAAGAAGCCCATGCAGAACACTTCTCTCCAGAACGCAGGCTGGGAGAAAAGGAAGGTAAGTGCCTCCTACACCTCCGGGGCCCTAGGGATTGCTGTAGCCTGTAGCATGGAAGCTCGCCTATGGGAAACTGAAGTTCTGATGCAATGAGCCATTCTACAATAGATGCATAACAGCTGGGCTGCCTCACACCTTCTCCTGTGCCAAGGTATTTATGCGTCATGCGTTTCTAGAACTCCCCACCTCTTACAACCCACGGTTATATACTCAATTTTACTTCATTTGTAGGAAATTCTTGTCATTGTTCAACTTTGTGTATTCTTTATCTGTTCCTTTTCTTCCCACTAAGTTCTGTTTCAAAATTTTATGAATAGAGTCCTACTATCAGAGTAAAATCAGCTTTGGAAACCGTAAGCAACTCTATTCAAAATAAACGAAATGCTGAAATGATACCTACAGCCTTTAGAACCACCGTCCATCTTCTGGGACTGGCTGCTAGAGGATCCTATGGCAGGTGGGAATGGCTGGACTTGCACCACTGGAAAGTTTTATCTAACCATGCCCCTTGAAAATATGTAGCGAGTCCTCTCTTGAAGGAAAGTCAGAGTGACACAACTCTGTGTTGGACCCCGTCCACCCGGCAGGCCACAAAGACCCAGTTCTCCACCTAACTGGGAGTTTATGGGGGAGACGCCTTTCCAGACTCCCTGATGTACTTCCATTCCTGACAACAAACTTCAGAGAGAGAGGTTTGTGGATCAACAGCTCTAGTCTTCCCCATCCCTTCCAAATTTCCATCCCTGTCACTCACTTCCTGCTCAGTCAGAATGATACTCCCAAAGTCATGGACCAACATGATATTCTGGGCTGTGCCCAGATGGCCCAAATCTCTTCTAAAGATATTCTGGAAAAAGAAAATTAAACGGAGCCCTGGGTGAAAACTGTGAATGTATATTGTTATCTGTTCCATATGAATACAAAATGTCTCTCTGAACCTCTTTCCTGATTGGAACAGAAACAATGCACTAAACACATTAATTCACCATATGATGGCCAAAATACCAAGGCCACGTCCACAGCAAGTATACCTTAACCAGCACGTGGCTGTACTTGGGCTACTGCTGGTTGAGCTTGCAACCGTGCTCAGGTGAGCATGGGTCACATCCAAGGTCTATCTGGTTTCTTCTGGAGCCATACTGGTGGATGAGATGCAGACATGAAACACCTTTGCAACTGCCTCTCTTCCTCCTTGAAGTATTCTTTCCCTTCCCCTGACTGGGATCTTCTTATTCATATCAGCAGCAGATATTATTGGCAGCCTATTATATGACTGTTCTAATATGCTCCAACACATACAGCCACTTCATTATTTCCCAGAAGAATTAATATTTTATTCAGATCATCTATTCACCCCCCCCATTGGCCATATGCTTGAAGTCATTTTAATCCCATCCTTCTTACCAACAATGGATTTAGGAGTGGGACAGGATATGATTCAGTCCAATGAGAGTTGGTACTTCTGGAAAAGGTTTACTGGCTTTGAAAAGAGACACAGTACAAGGTGTCCCCCTTCTCCTGTTGGATGTATTTGTCATGTGATTCCCGGAATTGCTGCAGCCCGAGGACCCAGTTGACATGAGGAAGGTAGAGGGAAGAAGGAAGGAAAGAATCTGGCTCTTTGAGGACCTCTTATAACTGCAGAATTAACCAAGCAAATCATTGTGATACTGGTGTCTATGTGACACTTCCCCTTAGAGAATGCACTAAAATCTGTCTATTCTGTTAAGGCCATTTGGAGCCAGGTCTTTATGTGTCTTGTAGCCCAAAGCATCATCAATGGTACAAGATCCTGTTCAAAGGCCAGTCCTTAGGTGGCATTCCTTAAGAATTTCCAAAGCCAGGCCTTCCCCCTTACCCCACCTGGTCACTATCTACCGTATTACGGCTCTGAAACATTTTCACAGCAGTTATCACCATCTGAAACACCTGTGTGTATTTATTGGGCATTTTTCATGGGTATTCTCCTGGAAGGTGCTTGCCATGAGATGAGGAATATTCCCTGTCCTGTTTGATGTTGCAGACGCAGCAAGCAGCTCGGGCCCTGGCTAACAGAAGGTGCTCAGTAAGCTCACACATGACACCTCATTGCTATGTCCTCTGGTACCATTCCACATGGCACCACTACTGAGGACAGGAAAGGAAGTTACCTCTCTGCATCCTGAAATGGGCAAGGAGAGCAGATGCTAGGCGTTTCAATGTTGGAAGAAAAGAACTGAAGGTAATGGGAGCTTGGGAAAAGAAGGTGGATGATGTTTGCATTTGACTTGATGAAGACATGCGAGGTGGTTTGCAAATATTATCTAGGAAATGTAGTCTCTGGGGATTAATCATTTTCTGGCTAAATCTTGCCCCTCCATGACCCTGGAGTTAATGGTGGAACAAGGGACCCTGGAGGAAAGTAGTTGCATCTGTGGCTCCCAGAAGGAACAGCCATTGCTTTTGTTTTCTATTCGCAAGAGAAACAAGAATTTAATCTGTGTTCCCCCTGCCGGCGGAGTTTGCCACAGCCTTGATCCATCTGTCTCCACTGAAGGAAGCCTGGCCACGCGTCTCAGTCTTCCCTTGACCAGCCCGACCTGACAGAAGTGAAGCTCCACCTAAGGGGAGGAAAGCTACAGAATAGGATGACCTTGTCACACACATACACAAAAAACATACAAATCTGTATGAAGATATGCAAGCTGCATAACAAACCTTTAATGATCACTCTTCATCAGAATCAAGAGTATTTAGTATGCTTTATAGTTTTGCAAAGTGATGGCTTAGCTTTTGACGCAAGGAGCACTACAAAAAATTTTTGTTCTGCCTTTTATTCAAGGAATCCCTGAGATTAGGAGCTAGGGTCAATAATTGCTACCTGCATGGATGCCTTCTATGTACTGGGCACTGTTCTTAGAACTGAGTATGTGCCATATCCACTTAATCTTCCAGTATTTTTGTAATATAAGTAAAATGTTCTTACATTGTAATTTAACAAATGAGGCTCAGAGATGCCAGCTGGTGAAGGGTATGGAGCTAACGAGACAGAGTGCAGATTTGAACCCATGCTGTCTGCATGCAAAACCAGTGCTTGAAACCACTTTGGGTTAATACTCAGCACAAATACACAGGGACAGAAGACATGACCCTCTTCTCTCAAACAGTATGGTCCAACACAGAGAGAGAAACACAGCGAGCATTTGATGACTAATCTTCATGTAAACTCCAGGGAGAACAGCCAGGATTATAAACTCAGCACAGTGACAAGAACTGGGAATTTGAGCCCACCTGGCTGTGTCCTCAGGCCTGCCACTCACTCTCTAAAGAGGACACATACAAAATACAGAGTAATTAGTACTGACCTGGGTTCTGTATGGGCACATAACATTTAGAAATAGGAAAAATTAATTTTAATTCTTCCTTTTACAAAAAGGGAAAGAGAATCCCCCTTTTCTCAGGGAATTTACTAGAAAACTTGTAATTGTAAACTTTTCCTCTGCCCCTTTGAAATGTATGTGAATCTTTCCAAAAGCTTAAGAAGTCTTTTGCTGGCTTTTCAAGTCAGGAATGTCTTTCTCAAGGCCCTAGAAGCCCTGTTTTGCAATTCCAACATTGGGAAGATAACAACTCTATCTCCCAGTTTGGGGAGGAAGGTAGGAGCCCTGCTTCAGCTGAGATGTGGCTCCAAGTTGCAAACCCACCCACTTCCTATCACAAAAATATGAGCAATTTTATTTTTCTTTAGGTAAAGACATTTAGCATATAGAGGTGACTATCCTAATTAACAGGTGACTTTAGGATGAACTCCCCCTGACAAATGGTGCTGTTGAGCCCTTTTATTCAAGGATTAGATATTGTGTATCTTGAAAACGTGTGAAATGGGTCACACCTGCTTGGCTGTATAATACGGTGAGATTTCCTTCTGTCTGTGTGATCCCTTAGCAAGTTATTTGTGATGCACATCCTATTCTGGTTTGATAGTTATTCAATAACAAAACTGTTTTCTTTCTCTTCTGCTTTTTTTGGAGAGGTTCTGAGTTGGCAGAGGAGATAAATTTTTATTATATTTTCCCCAAGCTTCCATGGGTTCCTGGGAGATGTACATTTTCACTGGCTGTTCCATCTCAGAACCACAAGAAGGGTCTGCAGCTCACAGTAATTTGGAATGCACAGCTTCACAACAGGACTTCCTGTCACCTCTGTCATCCAACTTCCAGGAGACAGCAGACTATTTCTGGATACAGTTTGATGGGCCATCTCTATGGAAAACCAAGACATGGTAGTCTTTTTCTTCTAGGGAAGAAGCTCTGCCCAAAACACTTTGAGTAAAGTTTTACTCTTTCTAGACAGATAGCTGTAGAAAATTATTCCTTATCTAAATTTCAGATCATGCTGGGCCTAAGACTATGACTCAGTGCAAAGGTTAGCATATGCTTATCTATTGGATGTTTTCCTTCAAGCATTTCATCCCTTGATTTGGGAGACTTTAAAAACACCACCCACTTGTTAGCTCAGGAAAAGATCCAAGCATTTCACATTCCTCAAACGGTGCCCCAGTGGGGATTAAGACACGTTTATTCAGTGAGGGCCTTACATATGGTACTGCCCAGCCCTCCCCACCCACTCTGACTGTGGACACAGAATTTGCTGCAGGGTAGTCCTGTTAATTAGGTTCCATCAGCATGGGTGCTGGAGCCAAAGCATAGGTGTCCAAGGGTTTACACATAAATTAGTCACATAAAAAAAAAGGTATTTTGGCAAGATAGACAGATTTTCAAGGGGGAAAGTAAGAGAAAGTTCTTCAGAATTTTTCCATCTTCTGTCAAAGCTACTTAGAAAAATTTCTAATAAGGAAAAAAACACTTGGAAAGACAAGAGAATCATGTGCTGTGATGTGCGTTTACAATGCATGAGCTTTGACAGATGTTGTGTTCTTTCCACTATGAGTGGAAGTAAACGGAACCTCTGGTCATAAGAGACTCTTTCTGAGCTGCCTGAGAAGTTCTACCTATAGGCCCTGAACTGCCCAGGAGCAGTAACTCTGAATGAGGTCCTGTGGCAAGCCTGCAGCCCCTGCCCCCACCCCCTCCCTCCATGGCGAGACCACACCAAATTTCTCACTCTATGCAAAACCTAGCTTTACACTAGTTAAACAAAACAAACATATCATCATCTTGTCTGGTTTATCCACAATATAATTCAGTTACAAAAAGATGATTGCCCATTGGCTTGCCTGAGGGAGACTGCCCCTGGGCAAGTTCATTCTGGATTCAGTGAGCCTGAATAACAACAATGGATCATTGTGGGTAAGAGGGTTTATACCAAGCTTTATTGTCAGGTGGCAGGTCGAATGCTGGAATCACGTCTGCCTCAGGCAAGTTCACAATACATCTCTGCCTCTGGGCAGAACACTGGGCGGAGCTCTTTATATAGTAACACCAACAATAATGGCTCATTGCCAATGGGTGTGTAAGCACTAGCCTAGCAGTAGACCAGTTACATCATCAAGTAGTTTAGGGTCAGGGGAGGATCCTGGCCACAGGACCTTCCGTTTTCCCTACACCCATAAATTCCTCCACAGGAATGACATGTTGTGAAATACTGTTCCCACTAGGTAAGTAGGGACAAAGCAACAAAAACAAACCAAAGAGCCCTGCATGGCCCAGAGAAGCAAGACAGCACTGGGTCTGGTGCAAAATGGTCAGGGAATATAGAGACAAGGCAAACAGTCAGTTTCTGTTGATCAATTTGGACATTATCTCTTTTCAAATACTCACATATCAAGTAAGAAAGCTCTTTTTCATGAACCAGCTGGAGGAGGCCTTCAATAAATGTTGCAGTGAACATATGAGTGGATATATGCATGACTGGATAATGACTGATTAAATGAAGAATGGGTGGATGAATGAACAGGCTCAGGGATATTTCCTCAACAGCCTGTAGGTAGCAGCTGCTGGGCTAGATGTGGATACAGAAGTGACCAACACTTCTGTATCCACATCTAGAACACGCATATGAGAACATGCAGAGCCACATTCCATGTGGGAGGTGGAGAGAACCAGCAAGTAAACAAACTGAGGGAAAATCTCCATGCATGATAAATGCTCAGAAGGAAAACGAAGGAGGTAATGGGGTGGAGAGAAGCTGGGAGGGGTGGTCAGAAAGGACAGCGGGATCTGGATCTCACAGGGCCTTGTGGCACGGTCAGGGACGGAGAAGAGGATATCATGGCTCTTTCCATCCTGAGTCCTTAACTTTTCAACAAAATTGTCATGCATGCTTCTCCCTGGTCTCCTCTTAAGCACCCCAGTGGATTGTTTGGATCTTTGGAAAAGAACTTTAGAAATATGCTTTCCTCCTGCCTCCTACACTCTTGCCTGAATTTCATTATTTTCTGTGCAAATTTCCAAGTACTTCTCACCCAACAACCACTGTCCAGTGACTCCCTTCTGGCCATAGAGTAAACTCCAATATCAGCAACCAACACTTCCTCTGCAATCTGTCCTTCACAGAAATTGGTGTCCCCACCCTATTTCCCCAAGCACATCAGGCATTAAAAAAACAATCACCAAGGCTTTGTCAAGTATGAGAATGCCTTATTTCTCATTGTCTTCCTCATTAAATCCCCACTGCTTCCTCCTCTTAAATCTACTTCCAGGCCCTTTTTAATCTTTCCCTGATTCGCTGAAATGGAGTCTATCATGGCCATCGGCTGAGAGGATGCATCACTTGGTGCCAGGTTTTGCTGCGTAGCTCTTATGCCACCCTGAGAACTTCAGAGGCGGGACACAAGTGAGCTGCTCATCCTTGTGTCCTCAGCATGCAGGACAGTGAAAGGCACAGAGCTTATGATTGATGATCAACAGTTGGTTATTGGTGCATGGATGAATGAATGAGGGAGAAGAGCCCCTCCCTTTCTCCTTGGCAGGAAACGCCTGCCCAGTGGGAGACCATGTGAGCCAACAGAGGCTGCAGCTCACCCAGCACAGCGGCTCCGAAAGTGACTTGCAGGGAGGTTTGCTCCCCAGGCTGGCCCAGAGCCCTGCTCAGGAGATTTTTGATTGACATTGTCTGGAAAAGGTTCTTTTCCTTCCTTATTGCTGCACTTATAGGAGCTTCAAGCTACTGTGGCCATGGGCCCAGATTGTGGAGAAGCTTGTCTGGAGAGGGGAAATGGATGCATAGAAACAGTAAACAAAGTGTCCAGTTACCAACTCACCTCTGCTCCCTGTCATCCCTGAGCCCCTGCCTTCTAAATATTAGCTAAATAAGTATAGTACAAGTGTATGCAGTCCAAGATAGTCCCCTCCAACCCACCTTTTTTTCTGGAAATAGAGTGCAGTTCTATTTTCTTCTTACTGAGGGACAATTTTACTTCTAGGATAAAAGACTCCAGGGATGCTTAGCAAGTTCTGCAGGCATTTGGGGTTGTCATAGTCAGGCCAGGGCCTGCCACTGGCATCCCGTGGGTAGAGGCAAGGTGCTGGTGAACAACCCAGGACAGGCGCCCCACAAAGGATTGTCAGACTTCAAATGCCAGGGTGGAGCACCCATGAGTTAGTTCAAAGATATCATTTATGACAGGATCCTAAGAGGTGCACTTATTTATTGTCTGGGATGTGGGAAGGTGGTGCCCTGAGGCTGTGTGCCACACTTTAGGCTGTGAGGGAAGCCTAGTGGGTTTCATGCAGGTTCCATCCGCAAAACACTCATCCTACAGAGGAGAAGTTTCCATGCTAAAATAATTGATTTTCATTTGCACATTGTCTCCCTAGAACCTATATGAAAAACACTTTCCTTCCTTTCTTGATTTTGCTCCCTTTTGATCCATGTTTAGGAGCAAACTTTGAAGTTAGATAAGGTAACAACAAAGCTCATTAGCCCTGGGTTCTTGAAACAGCACTATCAGAGGTGGGCCTACTGATATGACTGGAAAGAGCTCTGTCTTCCTGGAGAGTAGATATCTCAGTTTCGGCCATTTGTGGCCTCTGGACTGACTGACAGGCTTTGGTCCCCAGTGTTTCATTGATTGGGGCAGCCACTGATTTTTTAAGGCACCAGTGTGTAATGCAAAATATGATTGGCCTTGTATTGATTCAGCCTCAAGGGATGCCTCCTTCCCAAAGGCCCCTCTAAATATTCCCATTTGGTTTAGGTTTGGGTTTGTTTCATTTTGCTGTTCACCTTATCTCAGCACACAGTAAAATGAGCCCTTGTCCTGTGCGAATGACATCAATCTGGTTCCACGCAGAAGAGTTTGCTTTCCAAACGCTTCTGTGGATAAAATGAAGATTTCTGTGCCAGGATTATCACCTGGCCCTGGTTGGCTAGCTCACTACACATGTGTGGGCAATACGTGGGTATTGACTCTATATAAAGAGCTCTGCCCAGTGCTCTGGGCGACACAGTGGCATGGCTGCAGGGCTGCAGGGCTGCAGGAGAGCAGAGCAGAGGCTGGAGTGGTGGCAGTGCCAAGGACAGAGAATGAGACGGCTCAGGGATAGAGAGGCCCAGAGGCAGAGACTGGCTTGCTGCATGCAGATTTGCTCTGAATAGACGGGATTCTAGTGATTGATCTGCCACCATGGAAATAAAGTTGGGTGTAACCCTTTCACCCCGGGAACATTTTACTGTCATTTCTTTGGTCACACTGAATCCACAGTGAACTTGCCAGGGGCTGAAACCCATTGGCAAGACACTTCTGATGATTTTAGTTTGCTCACTTTCATCCTGCAGAATTCACTCTGAAACTGGTGTATAGTCATGACCCGTAGGGCCCTCCACAAAGACACTGACCAACTTGAGATGCGAAAAGTGTTTCTTTAACTTACATCATGTTGGGTGGCAGCTCACGCTGGCAAAACACGGACTGTGGAGTAGGGTGAATCAGAACTCAAAACCTCATTCTACTTGCTTAATACCTACTGATCTATCACTGATGTCCTCAAGGGCTTCTGCACCCATCCTTTTAAATAACCAGTAGGAAGGACTCTAGGCGAGGGCCTGGCACCTGAGAGTCATTCAGATAATTAACTTCTCCATTCTTTACCTTCCTGGTTGCTATAAAGAAAGGACAGTCTGAAGGAACTTGGGAAAATTGGAAAATCTCATTTTGGTCCTAGAATGAACCAGGAGGCCTGTCAATTGAATAGAAAGCCTATTTTGAAAAGATTAAGAAACCAAGGCTTGGACAGATTAAACAATTTGGTCAAGTGTAGTAGAACCAGGATTTGAATCCATGCCTGTGGCCCCGGTCTCTGCACTTCACCTTGCAGGATATCTACCCACATACAACCACTGTTCTAAAGACTGAAATGCGTCACTGGCAATGTGAAGTAGAAAAGGACCACGTATTTTTTTCAGTGGTAAGAGACCAGGAAGAATGGTAGCAGATAGACAATGGATGACAGGGGGTGGACTCTGAATGTCTACACAATCTGATAAGAGTCTAAAGGAAGGTCCAAGGGCAGCAGGAAGTAAATATCGAAGTCTCTTGGACCCCAGGTGAACAAGCACAGTGAAGGAGCGATCAGGGCCCTCCTGGAACTTGAAAAGAGTGCAGATGTGCTCCATGGCTCTTGGGCCACCTGCCAGGGAGCTGCCCACCCCTCTTGGGAGTCTGTGCATCCCTCAACCACACTAAGTAAAGGGCTGGGCCACTGCTTTGGGCACTGTCCATCAGAGGGGAGAACTTCAGCTCCCAGTACGTGTCTTTCCGTGCACCTTGCTTCCCTTTGTAAGGACAAACACTCCACCGTAAAGTCTCTTATGGAAAGATGAGCTTTCTGAGATGGAGCCAAATGGGGGAAACCAAGTGCCACAGAGCAGGTGCCCCCGTGGGTTAACCAGCCTACCTGCCACAGCTGAGGTGAGGCCAAGGGGCCTTAACCAGGGGGCTGCAGGACAGTCTTGCACAGAACTTCTAAGTGTCAGTTTGTACACAGGCAGTGGTCACAAAGGGAGAATTTGACAGGCTTAGTGCTGTGACTAATAGCATCTTAAAAGTTTGGTAAAAGGACCCCAGTAAGGGCTGAACATGGCTAAGTTACGGCTTTGACTATCCTCAACACAGCTGAAAAGTGCTCTCTCATTTGGTTTTAACCTTGCAGAGACACAACCCGGGAGCCCACTGAATCATTCCCAGGAGAAGCAATAGTAATAATATTTGCTTCATGATTTGCACTTTACAAGTTGTCAATTATATGAAATCCTTACTCTCTGCTATTGCCCATTTTGCCTCAAGGAACACCTGGAAACACAGATGTTTGTTGATTGATTAATAACAATGTTGTACTTATGCACACCACAGGGCTCAGGATGTGAGCTAATCTTTTCTGTTAAGAGGAAGAAACTAAGTTTTCAGAGTTGACTTGCTGGAGGTCATGAGTCAGTAGCCAGAAGAAGGACCTTGGTTTTCTGCATTAGGGGCAAATAAAGTAGTGGCTATCCACAGAGACAGCCAGATATGGGCCTAGATTCAAATTCCAGCCCCATGACTAACCATTTGTGAAATCTTAGCTAACCAACCTTCCTGTCCCTCAGTTTCCTCATCTGTAAAATGGGGACAATCCCCTTTCCTCCCTGGGGTTACAGAGCCGTCAATGAATCAAGCCCATGAATCCCTTAGGACAGTGGATAGCTGTAATAACCATCACATAAATATTAGCTGCTGTCACTGCTCTAGTGTTGCTTCTCCTAAGCTATGTAGCATTTTCTCAGAGACCAGGCATGCTGTGGGAGTTTATTACCATTTGACTGACAATCATTCCAGCTTCCCTGGATAACAGCTCTCTGCTTTTCCTTTGGGGAAACTTCACTTCCCAATCCCCAATCCACTCTGAGCAAGGAGGGCTGGACCCGGGAGTGGCTGAGTGGTCCTGTCCTGGCCAATCAACACATTTCATCCCCTTGACCAAAGCCATCCTTTTGGAGATGCGATGTGGCCTGAACCACTCTGATCAGATCAGTTCCAGGGCTTTTGCTGAAACTCTTAGGAAAGAATCCCCTGAATGCTGGACTTGCTAGATGGAGAAGTTGTCAGCCGGAGATTTTTCAGGCCCTCTCCAGGGTGACCTTTCTGAAAGTGGTTCTAGCCAGGAGGGGAGCAGACCTGACCTTTGTGGAGAATCGGTGCCCTCAGCCCTGTGCCGGTGAACCCAGACGCTGATGCCTGCATCACGCAGACACATCAGCTGACAGCCCGGTACTTCCGGGGTGCCACTGGGCTGCATTGCTGTCCCAGGAAACTGGAAGAACCCGAGTTCACACTCAGGGTCACTTTTGCAGGAAGCTGACTGGCCACACTGGGCAGGAATTTAAACTCCAAGTAAAGCAACAGGATGGAAATGAAGGTCTTCTTTTCTCTCACTGAGCACAAATTGAATACATCTCCAAAGCACACAGGACAAGAGGGCAAGGTGTCAGCAGCATCTGAGAACCGAGGCCTGTCCACAGGCCCCGGAGCTCTGAGAGTGCGGCCCTCCTGAGCCTGGAGCTCTGTGGCTGGAGCTCTGTCCAGGTGAGGCTGGTGGGGTGGAGAAAGTTGCTCGCCGGGTCCCCAGGGGAGGGACACTGGGGGCTTGCACTTTTAAGCAGCCCCCTTGAAGGATTTCAAATAAAAATGTTAGTTCTTAATTGAGGGAGCCAAAACAGAAGTGAAAAAAGAAACAAAACCAATGACTGTCTAATTAATACTGAAATCATAATCTACACAGCAGGAACAGAAGGTTAAGACTGAAGCATTAATCTATACTCCAGCCAATAGGAAATACACCGTATCTCCAACTAGAAAGGAATCATAAATATCTGAATTACTGACATAAAAAGAAAAACAAAATTAGGCAAGAACATCCCAACTACCTGACATTTTACCCTTAAATTCTCAGTTCCTGATGACAAAGGGAAAGAACTTTATGTCCAGTAACTTACAGGAAATATTGCCAACTATGGCCAAGATGGAGACACAGCCTCAGCACCTCTGGGTTTCCTGTGCATCTCATGCTTTGAGTTAGTTTGATTCTGCTGCATTTGGGAAGATTCTTCTGCACCATAGCATACAGGACTTTACAGAGAAGTCAATGTACAAAGGGCATCATTGCCTTATTTTAATTTTGTACACTTTTGACATGTTACTGGGAGGATCTGGGCTTCTCTGAAGTATGTTTATCCTTCCCCACCTCTGTGGCCGAGAAAGCATCTTTCACTTTTTTTTTAACTTGCCCCCAAAGAGTAATGTCACCGTGCAAAATTTATTTGCAGATCTTTATAAGTAGATTGGTGCAGTGTTTTGTTATTTTATGGGTACATTAGCAACATTTACAATTCGAGAGATTGAAGAAGCATTTCTAAAAGGGCAGACTTCCAAAAATCCACTCCTCCATGAAAGAAACAAGAGGTATTTTAAAAACAATGCTGACCTCCTAATGTTGCTGTAATATGAGATCAATTTACATCTATGCATGAGTGTATCAGTGTGCACATAAAAATGCACAGTATTAGCATTGCCTAGGATTAGTAACTGGTAATAATAATATTTTCATTAATAGCAGTCATTGTAGGAGTAACATAGACCCAGATAATGCGACAAATAAGAAATGGTCTCTGCTTTCAAGAAGCTGACGTCTCGGTGAAAGAGCAGACCTCACCTATGCCCATCTTTATAAAATGGGCCCAGCATGCTGACAGGTGTTGGCCCAGGTGACTCAGCACAGGGCAGAGATGCCTCAGGGTGAGAGAGACAGCAAGCAGGAGGCTTCTTGGCACAGGGCACCTGAGCTGGCCCTGGAGTATGACACATTTCTCCACGTGTAGGTGGGGGGAAGATCCCTGTAGACAATCACAGAAGAAAGCACGCAAACCCTGGCAGGTCTGGGGACCTGCGTGCCAGTGTTCTCAGAGTACAGAGGGACTCTCTCAGGAAGGACAAATCCCAGAAAAAGCCTGGCTCTTTGCTGTAAGCAGAGAAGACCCTCAGGATCCAAGTTTGCATAAAGCCATCACGACATCTCTGGTTCCAAGAGCCAAGACATTTCTTCTGTGGGGAGAGAGTGCTTGGGCCAGTTTGCAGCCAGAATAGCATACTAAATTGAAGAATTTATGGTAGACCTGCCAGTACCCACGCCTACCACCCTGGCACCGGTCCTTCCAGCCAGCTTCTTCCGTGAGGTCTTCACTTCGGTTGCTGAGGTCAGTCAAGCTGCTCCACAGGGATACATTCAGAGGCACACCTCTCGATACTTCACGCATCCTGTCAATTCAACCATATAAGGAAACCTTAGAATGAGAGCTCTTTTGTACTTTCTGCACATTCCGGAAATGCAGCTGCTGTGTGGAAGCCCAGATGTTTCCCCAGAGGTAACATCAGGGCCTATTTAGTGACCACCTAACTTCCCTTACATTTCTGAGCAGGCAGTGGGTAAGTCAGATTTCCTTGGGCAAGCCCATGCATCAAAAGACACCTTCCCTTGCCTGCCTCCAAACAGACCAAGTTTGAAAACAAGATGCTTCCCTGGAGCAGGGAAGCCTTTAAAATGTTAATGTCACTTCTGTGAGTCTTTTAGCATCTAATTATTACTCAGTTCAGCTGATCTCAGGAAGCCTGAAAACATAATGATTGCCCAGTAAGTTGGCAGGCATTGTCTTCCAGAGCAGCAATAGTTGTTTTATTTAATTCTCTCCAAGAATGAAAACTTCCATCCCATGCTGAGGATGCTTGACTGGCTTCCCAGGTTCTGGAAGCTGAGGTTCCTTGGTAAACAACACAGTCTCTAATCACCTAAAAACATGAGCCCGTGCTTTAGTCAGAAAGATAGATTTTCAAAGGTTACAGTATAATCGCACCCTGGAAATCATATTTTTCTTCCTTCACAAAAAGACCTTCAAAGAAACTTGGTACAAAGAAGAAAACAGGCCTTAGAGGTGAGGTGGTTGAAAACACAGTGTTTTGAAAAATTCATAAAAACTCATTCCAACCATGGGTAAAATTGCAATATTTCCAGAATCTCTCGCCTGCCCTTAAATGCATCTCCATGCCAATAGGTGTTTCCAAGGGGTGGAGAGAAGTAGTTCATATCCTTATCAATAGGTGATTATGTCAGGGAGCTAGGGCATATCTGGACCAGAGATTGGGTGGGGTCCCTTCTTCTGCAGCTGTGTCATGAGAGATACAGGCGAGCAGAAGTGGACAACTGCTTGTAAGCAATAAATGGGTTTCTCCCACTTTATTTTTCCCATTGACTGATTTCAGTTTCAAAAGTAATTTGCTCTGAACTGGGAAAATATTTTTCCCCTGGAGTTATACCAACTAAGTGATCCCTTTGATGGAAAAGCAGGAGAAAAGGGGTACTTTGCTCCTGGTTTCTAAGAATGTCCAGCATCTACACAGCCACACTGAAAATTCAATATGCACAGTGTTGTCGAGGGGCTGCTCTGCAGCCAGCAAGCACCTGTGGGCACCTGTGGGCCCACCATCTGCTGGCCGGGGCTTTGGGGTGGATCACCTCTGCCTCTGTCTCCACAGCTAGAATGTCACATAATGAATAGTATCATGGACCTCAGCAATGGGTGTGGCTTAAGTGGGGCAATACTTCCAACATGCTCTGAATAGTGCCTAGCACATAGCCAGAGCCCAAATAGACATGAACTATTCCTTTTCATCAGCCTGATGACACCCACTGTGGGCAGGAGACAGATATATCCCATCCTGGAAGTCCACAAAACTCTTTGAGCCTTGCTCAGCTCAGAGAAGACCACTGGTATCTATATTGGAACAAAAGCATTCCATGACATCAAGAGGACAGTGGGTCATAATCCTAAGGTCACCAGGCCAAGTCAACAAAGACGCTCCAAATACCAATCCACTCCTTTTTGAGGATTTCCAATATCAGGACTTCATCTCACCTGACTGAAAAGGAACCTTTGAGTGTAAAAACTGAATTCCTAAAACCTTGATCAAAACACACAAGCAAGCAAAACAGCCTGAACCATACTGAACAAACATGATTTGCACAATGTGAAATTCTGTTAATGGGAACAAATCCAAGGAGCCCCAAAGGTTGTGCATACTGACCGCAGCCCCAGGATTCATCTGTGTGCCAACCCCCGGAGCAACACCCAGCCCTGCAGTCCTCTGCTCCCCTCTGTCAGCTGGCTTCCCCTTGCCAGCCTCTGAGGGCGTTCTCATGATAACTTCATCTCTTCTTTCTTCCTTTGTCCTCAGACACTTTGAGTTATGATTTATAAAAATTTAAGACAACTATAGCCGTCAGTCAAAGTAGGGTTTTTGCTACAAGTTAAATAATGATTTTCAAGTCCAGTACTGGATATCAGATATCTCTGAAATCTGCCCAGCCCACCGTTTAAACTCTATTTTTGTGGCTTCTGATAACATGCTATCCTGGTAGTATATGCTTTTTACATCCAGCTACCTGTTGGTCCCTGAAGAAAATGAAGAAAGACATTTCAAATAAAATAGTACTTAGAGAAAAATTCAGCTCAGCTTGAAGCACGGCTCTCGTGTCAAGGGGATAATAGCTAATATGGGGAAGAGGAGAAAACGGAAAGAAGCGTCTACTACCACTCTTCCTGTGGACAGAGAACATCCATCAGTGTTGAAGAGAAATGAGTTAGCAACCTCCACCCACCTGACCACCTAAGGGTCATTGCAAGGAAGGTGGTTGGCCAGGGGGCTTAACGTACTTGTTTAGCAAGTGTCCTTGATCAAGTGTATCTTAATAACTTACACAATGAATATAAAACAGGTGAATCTTTAACCTCTCCATGGAAACTTAACATTGGAGAGGCAAAAATAAAGATAAATGTCCCTCCTGTAGAGAATGGGGTAACTGAGCCAAGAAAAAACCCAAGAGACTGGAAAGCCCATGAGGTGGAGACCAACCGCCATGCCTGGCGCACCGAGAGTGGTCATCCTGGGGTTGTTGAATGGATGGGGAGCTCTTCCAGGCACTCACTAGGAATTTCTCTTTTCCTGATAGCCATCGCCCTGGCAATAGTGCCAGGGATCTTGGCAGCCATTTGGGGAAGCATGACTCTCCCCACCCAGCCACCCTTGATAGGTCCGTTGGTGAACACCTGACCCAAACTGGGCCAAGGAGGCAAAAGTCATGGCATTAAGGGCTTGAGGCCCTGTCTGGGCTCTTTTCTGGACAGGTAGGGAGGAAAACGGAGGAGCAGTTGATGGCCATTTCGTGCCACGTGGACTGAAAAGCAGAGAAAGTAGTTTGGTAGGAAGAACAGTCATGAGGCACATAGGTTGAGAGGAGCAGAAATATGAATCCCAGGGCTGGGACCAGGTGCTCTTAAGCAAAGAGTGGTTAATTTCCTGCCCTTGATGTCCAGGAAACACAGTCATTGTAATAACAAAACTCAACACCCTTTTCCTCTTGAGCCCAGTGGGAGGTCTCCTGGCCTAAAGTCTTTATATTTTTCACATAATCCTAAAGCATTTAAAGCATCCCTACTTATACATTTATCAGTTGGAGATGAACACCAGATCCAATACTCCCAACTAGGTGTCCTTGGCCTCAGTGCTAGGAAAATAAAATGAGGCCATATAAAAAGCATTGAACTAAGAGTCCCAACACATGGGTTCAGCTCTCAGATGTACTGCGTTAGCCTGGGTGCTGGTGTGCACACCCTAATCCCTGTGATCTGAGAATGCCACCTTAATGGCAACAAAAGGATTTACAGGTATGATTAAATTCAGGATCCTGGGTCAGCTGTCCTCGAATATCCAGGTGAATCCTGAATACAGTTGCATCTGACCTGATAAGACAGAGGCAGAGGCAGATTTGACACAGACAGAAGAAAAGGCAGTGTGCCCATGGAAGCAGAGACTGGAGGCGCGCGGCCTCCAGCCAAGCACCGCCTGGAGCCACCAGAAGCCGGAAGAGGCCAGAAGGACTCTCCCCTGGAGCCTCCGGGGAGTGTGGCCCTGTTGACGCTCTGATTTCAGTTCAGTTAAACTGGGTTTGGACTTCAGACCTCCAGAATTGTGGGGAGATATTTCTGTCATTTTAAGTCACTGTTTTGTGGTCACTGGTTACAGTAGCCACAGGAGACGAATATGCCATCAGGCAGAGAGAGAAGGTAGCAAACACTCCTGCTGAGAGGCAGGGATGCATAGCGAGCAGGTGATGGGCAGAGAAACATGGCCTGGGCGAAGGGCACGACCTCTCCAGCTTCAACATGGAAGGGTTTTTCCACGTTTTTGTGCCCCAGGCCCCCAGAATATAGGGGGATCCTGTTTATTCCCATCCCCAGAGCCAACACTGAATAATAAGTGCACAAGTGTTTATCTTAAATTCCTGCCTGGTACCTGAATCCATTACCAGCTCAGTCAGGCGCTGCCTAATTACATCCGTAACCTGCTAATATAACTGTCTTTGTTGACTGAAGGAGTCTTCTTATCCAGCTCAGGCCAAATTAAAATTTAATAGGACACCAAGTTGCCACAGAAATAGCATGCAAATATCAGTCATTTAATTAACACCTAAACCGGATTAGACAGCATTACTACACAGATCCTGCAAACTCCACCGAAACAGTGGCTGCTCTCAGGTATGGGCGAGCCCTCCTCAAAATTCCCGCAAACTGCCTGCTGGGGGTCCAGGCAGTTAGCTGGAGTCTCTGGCTGACTTTCAGTCCCTCGAACATGTCTATTTCTGGATGTTTGGAAGGAAGAGAGGGAAGAGCATAGAGACAGACCTGGAGGAAAGACAGGGAGAGTTGGAAGACTTAGGAGCCTAAACAGAGTCAAAGATACAGAAGCAGACAGACAGGACCATGTCCATGGGAAAGCAAAACATAGAAAGGCATAAAGGCAGACAGGAAAGATTGAACAGAGGCAGAGAGAGAGAGGGAGCCAGACTAGTTAGGAGAGAGAGGAGGAGGTCCACGAGAGAGGCAGCACTGAGCACACAGAGAAATCAAAGCCGACAAAGCAGAGAGAGGGCAAGACAAAGAGCTGCAGAGAGCCTCAGCGGGACATCCAGGAGAGGCAAGGGATCTCTGAGCCAGGGCCGTTTGCTCTCAGCAGCCTGCATGCCCGACTCTCTGAGGCCTGCTGTCCCAGCCAGTCCACACCCATAACTAAGGTGTTCTGTGACCCGGCAGCCCCAGCTTAGCCATTGGGGGCCCAGCACTTAACCATCGTCATCCAGCCCCATGGCAGCTGCATCCGCAGGTCACATCCAGACATGTGGCACATAGTAGACACTTAACAGACATGCATTAGGATGGAGGAGGCATGAGAAAAGGGAGGAGCTTAAAGGAAAAACCCCTCCAAGAGGCTGCTTTCCACCCCACTTTGTGCAGATGCCAAGGTTCAGAGGTGTCAGTTATCTGTCCCCAAGTTGCACAGCTGGTAAGTCACACACATCACAGTCCTTGGCAGATGAAACGCACACACATCCTTTAGCCATTGATGTTTCATCAGCCTTCTCTCTCTCTCCCAACACTCCCGGGAGCACCCAGCAGTGTGGTGTGACTGCTCAGAGCCCAAGTGTTAGGGACAGACAGACTGCTCCAAGAGCCACCTGTACTTGGGAGAGTCAGTTTCCTCAGTGCTCTCATCTGTAAAATGGATATAATAAGTGTCTCTGCAACCCATACTGCTGAATGCTT
Source organism: Manis javanica (assembly GCF_040802235.1). Classification (NCBI taxonomy): domain Eukaryota; kingdom Metazoa; phylum Chordata; class Mammalia; order Pholidota; family Manidae; genus Manis; species Manis javanica. Next base: position 63,504,796 of record NC_133170.1, on the reverse strand, counting down.
ATTAGTGATAAAGCATCAGAAACATGTATAAGTGCATGTGGCACACAGCTGGTGCTCAATTAAGAGAAACTATTGGTGTTGTTTTTTTAGGAGAGCAAGGTACAGGCTTTTATTTAGAGATAAAGTGAAAGGACAGAGCTCCCGGCTCACACCAGGAGGGGACAAGAGAGTCCCGAGAAATTATTGTTTTTATCACTCAGCTCATCATGCTTCCTGGCAAACTCCTATGCATCCTTCAAAACCCTATTCCAATGTTGTCTTTACTTCCAAGACTTCTCAGGTGAAATGTTTCCCTGTTGGGAGAATTATCTTTTTCTTCAAATATGTAACTATACCACCTGCAAATACCTCCTCTCAACATACAGGAATATAGTCAGCTTCTGTATCTCACCTTTCCTGTTCAAATCCTGAAGGTAAGGGATGGGTGTAATTTGATTTTATATGCCTAGAACCAAGTAGAGGGTCTGAGGCAGATCCTGAATGAGTTAATAAATGCAACAATATCAGAGAACTCACTCTAGGAGGATGGGAGTGTGGAGCTGATAGAATGTAGGTGAGCTGGGGAAACAGGAATGTGGGGGCAACTCCTGGGCAGGATCAATTCTGAATGCCCCGCACCCCTTCCCCCACCTTAACCTGAGCCTGCCATGCAGTGCCTGCCCCAACGCACATCCCGCAAGAAACAAAACTCACCTTGGGGAGTTTATCTGGTTAAGACATTTCTATAAACATGTCTAAGCATAAAGAAAAGAAGGTCGTGTGCCATTACGGACAGATCTGATGGAATATTGTGCTTTCCCCGCTAAAGCCTCTGGAGTTGCTTGTTATCTTTTAGAAAACATGAAAAGAGAGTAGCAATAAGCCAAAGGCTGTGAAAACCGTAGCTCATGTTCTATCGATGGCGTCCACGTTGAACCCACGAGTCAGAAGCAGGTGTTCTCAGAAAGGGCCTGGAAGAGCACGCCTTCCTGGTGCCAGTGTGACCCCTTCCCTATGCAATAATTGCCCCCCCACCTTTTTTTTTCTTTAGATGGAAGAATGAGGGGATCTATCTGCTGAACCAGCCTAATATAGAAATTAGATGATTTGCTAAATTATGATAATCCAAAGCAGCTGCCCAGCACCTCTGCTTTGTTCCTCAGGGCACAAATACATGAGGATCCACATGCTGGCAGCAACGCTCTTTTTGATTTCTGGTGTTGTACCAAAGCCGGTGCCATCACTTCTTTGCACTCAGGTGGCTTGTTTCTCAAGGCTCCGTGAAGCAAGACAAGACTACTCAGTCACCGGCACTTCTCCTGCTAGAAGAACTCAAGGAAAACATGATGGCCCTCTCCTTTATCAAGAGAAAATCATTTTCACTCTCTAATAAAAACCTCAGTATTTGGAGGAAACCATATGGTTGCCCATTTTCTTCCAAGAACTCTTAGATTGCAAAACAACTGCCTTCTGGACCCCCCTCACTCCTGGGAAGCATAACTGTCAGCCTTGTTAGAGAAGAAGCATTGCAGGGGTCACCAGAGACAGGGCCGATGTTCCCAGGGCCCCCCAGCTGTGCCACTGCCTTTACTGAACCGCCCAGAGAGATGCCCTCACTGGCTCCTCTGCTCAGGCTGGCAGGAGCCCCGCCCATCCCTCCTGGCCAAGGGTCTGAGATTCTACACCTGCTTCTCACCCTCTGTGCTAAAAGAAAAGCTAGCACTGTAGTGGCCACTGTAGGTCCCTAACATCTACCATAGTGCCCAGCACATGCTGTGTGGATCCCAGCCAATGCTTAGCTGTCAGTATTTGGAGACAGGCCAGAAATAATTCCATGGTAATAAAAGATTTATGTTCTGGGATGTTAAAACATGTTTCTGTGTGGGCTAACTTGTAGGGCATGATTGCTGCTGTCCCAGGCAAGTGAAGGGATTTTAAGTTCTCCATATGACATTTTATTGGGGGGCTGCTTTTTGTCAGAAGAAACCCAGACACACACTATGGCTGAGAACCTCCCCTCCCCCCAACGGCCCATCCCACCACTGTGACCTGTTCCCTGTCTCACCTACCACACTATCTCAGCTCAATTCCCTTCTGTACATTGCCAACCCCATGAGCATGGGGCCTGGTCCACCTGCCTTAATGCTACATCCAGAGTGTCCAACACTGGACTTGGACGGTGCTTAAAAAATACTGATTGGAGAAATGAGAGAATCCAACTGTACTCAAAATCCCTCTCTGCAAATACCTCCTCAGCCAGGAGAGTGATTGATGTCTAAAAAATTAACTTCCCCAAGTACTTATTGACATAGATGGTATAACAGATCCTGCCTTTTGCCTCCCTAGTATCTACTCACCTCCCTACTGATAGAGTTCGATTTGATCAGATAGCCAGTGGATCTACCTGATCTCAGAAAAGATGGCCCCCTCTGAGGCCCCAGAAATCAATCTTAATTAGTGCAAGCTGACACCTATGACCTCAGTTCTCTGGGGCAGTGATCTGCCCAAAGTTAGGCTCAGCTCTGGCCAATGAGATATGGGGAGGAGTGATATGGAATGCTTTTACTTTCCTCAAAGAAAACAATAATAGTAATAATAATAGGTAATTACATAGTGATCAACACGTACTAGCCAATTACTACCAATATGTACAATTTAAATAACTACCTATATAACTTAGTTAAGATAAAACTTGAACTGGAGAAACCCTTTACTCTTAATACAGCCTTTTCTGCTCCTGGTGGCACATAGATGTGTTGCCGGGGCTACAGCAGCTATCTTGGCACCAAGAGGCAACAAGTATGAAGGAAAAAACCTAGAGAATCTCAAAGCCCCTAATTCTGATACCACAGAATGGAGACAAAACAGAAACTGCCTCCTTGGCCTGCTACTAGATTCTTAGAGACAAACCCCTCTTTGTTTTAGGTACTATGATTCAGCTATTCTGTTACAGAAAAAAAGGCATTTCTAATTGACACAACCTAGCTAAAGACAAAGATGAAAAATAATATGAGCTATTCCTCCCAATGGCTTAGTGAAGTCCAGGAGAAGAAGAACAAACAAGATCAAAGGGACACTAGTGCTGTGTGGAAAGGTGGGAGAAAATAGAAAGAGGGGAGGTGGAATGAAGATTGACCAGAAAATTTCATCCTGTGATTCTGTCCACTGGAAAGGATGACACTGGAATAGATTTACTGTGAGACCTGGGGACCATCTAATGTAATACAAACACCGAACTGTACAGCCTCTTCACTGGAAGTTAAAATGGACTTTCATGTATTTAAATGAAGTTTCTACAACTTTCCCCCTAAACCAGATGCACTTTCAATAGCAGAAAGCCACAGCGGCAGGTTGCTATTGCTCTACAGGTCACTCTAAATCTTCCTAGTGCTCAGAATTGCTTGCATCTTATCTTGTGCCTGGTCCTCATCTCTTTTATCCGCCTCTCCTGAATCTCCACACTTCTCCATGGAGTTCCTAGCTTTAAAGAAATAGGGTGGGAAGAGAACAGCCTTTCTACTTTAAAAGTTATTGCTTTGTTCAACCTCGTTGGATCTCTCAGCTTGAATTACAATTCATAAAACGATCCTTTGCTCATCTCTCAACTGCTATCATTTCTGCAGCTGAATTCTTCAAAGGACCATGCTAATTGCTTTTCTCCCTCCTCTAAGATTTAAAGGAAACAGTTTCCACAATTAAGGCACTTCCCTCCTAATCTTCAACTAGAGTCTCAAGCACCTGCAGGTAGATGTGACCTGGGCTATATTTTTTATGGCTTTTCCACCTTCAACCGGAAGGCTGCCACTTTTGCTTTTAAGTCACAAATTCAGATGTCTGGGGTAGCTGAAGATCAAGTACATTGATAACAAAGCAAAGATGTGCATGTCAAGGGGTCACCTAAGAGGAGCCCTGCTCCCTAATCAGCACAGGAATTGCTGTACAAGAAAGAACAAAACTGGGGAAGCCATGACTAAAATCAAGATAATGATGAAAAAAGTTGACTGTGATACTTTGTCATCCCCCCCTCCACCCCTCCTTGGGCATCTCCCCATCTGCACACAACCACTGATCTGAGTTTTGATGTTATAGATTTGTATGCATATTCTATGATTTCATAAAAATGGAATCATGCACTTTCTGCATGGCGACTTGTATTCGGCATTATTATTTTCAGAGCCATCAATGTTGTTGCATGTATTAATAGTAAGTTTATTTTTATTGCTCAGTTGTATTTCTTTATATGAACACACCACTTGTTGGTTTATCCATATGCCTGTTGGTGAGCGTTTGTCCTATTCCCAGGTTCTGGTAGAACAAATAAGGCTGTTTATCAACATGCATGAATAAGTCTTCGTATGGACACACAATTTCATTTTCCTTAATACCTAGAAGTAGAATGGCTGGATCCTAAGGAAAATATATGCTTAACTTGTTAAAAAACTGCCAAACTGTTCTCCAAAGTGGCCATACCACTTTATTCTCCACCCGCAGAAAGTTCTAGTCCCTCCAACATCCTCATCAAAACTTGGAATGCTCAATTTTTTCTTTAAATTTTAGCCATTCTCCCAGGTGTGTAATGGTATCTCATTGAAGTTCCAATTTGCATTTTTCTAATGACTGATGATGTCAAGCATCTTTTTATGTTCATGCATCCACTAGCCATCCATCCATTTTGCTCTATTAGGTGCTTGCTATTAGAGTTGCAAATGATGCCCTTTGAGCTGGGACTCACGTGGAAGTAACTGAGCAATCAGCCACTGCCACCTGGGAGGAGAAAGCTAAATAGATTGGCAGTGAAATGAAGATGAGGCTTCTGGTGAAAAAATGCAAGTAGCTTCTGTCCAAATGGCTCCTAATTGTTAGTCCTGGGAGATGAACAGTCTCTGCCACTAACAATGAGAGTGTGTCCTCGTGTGGTGATGACAGTTGATGGCCGTGACACTGAAAACAGGGGAGACCTCCTAATAGGGGTCATCCTTTTCCTCACTGGAGGGCAAGTGTTACACAGGAAAGAGCTGGGATTCTGGAGATGCAAGTTATCTGGCCATTCAGCTCCTACCTGGCTGAGGGATGATCAATCAACAAGTTCTCTCTGAACCTTGCGAAGAGCAAAATAATAACCTGGGACTCAGAGGTTAAAATTGCTTGGGTGAAATCCACCCCAATCAGATGCAGTCTGTGCACTCTCAGCCTTGGAATTATAGCCATTGGAGGTGAGTGTAAACATTCTGACATTCTGATGTCAAGGAGAGGCAGGTGGTAAACAGGTGAAGCAGGCTGGCTGGGGTGCTTCAGAGAAGTGGTTGAAATATGGATGCTGGTGTAGACTTGTGCTTACTTGCTGTCTGACCTTGGCAAATTATTTAAACTCTGTACTTCTGCATCCACATCCCTAAGATGGAGCAACAGTAGCTCACGAGGTGAGTGATTAGTGTTATGGCCCCTTGGGGGCACTGTCCACTCTCCGTGGGGCAGCCCTGAGGGCTCCAGCTGGTTGCTCCCAGAGGGAAGTGTGGGTCCACTTTTGCCAGGTCATTTTTCTAAGACAGGCCAAAAATCTCAACTTCAAGTAAAATTGCTAAATTCAAATCTTGAATATTAAGTACAAAAGTGTAGAAACCTTTTCTGGGCCAAAACATTCTCTTTGTCAGCCTACAGATTGCAATACATAAACCATGAGGCACGAGCCAGGTGTGCTCTGTCTTTCCTCTACTGGAGACCACAGCTGCTGCCACAATTACTCTGCTTCTCACCATGCATTTCACTAGATGCAGGGCCTCCGGCTCACCTCTTCCTTGTTGTTCTCCCAAGAGTATAACCTCCCGCCAGCTGAGGAGGACATAGAGGTTCAGAGAAGTTCCAGGATTTGGCCAGAGCCACACAGCAAGAAGTGGCAAAGCAGAGATTTGAACCCGGGTCTGCTGGTCCCAGCAAGTGTCCATATGCATTCTGCTCTAGTGACCCTCCTGCCACTATCTCTCTGGCACAGCCACATCTTTCACCTCCCCCTCCCTGGGGACAGATGAAGGCCAGACTGGACCACATGTCCATTCAGAACCAACAGCCTGGTGCCACTTCACAGACATCACCCCAGGCGGGAGGATCTGCTTCCCACCTTTGCTTCTCTCTGCCTGGAGTGTTTGGAAACAGCCAGTGAGGAAGTGAGTTTGAGCCCAAGGCAGCTCATTCTGGCAGTGTTCCTACTTAGGCATCATTAAGTAGAAGCTGCTGTTTCTCCTACAGACACAGCTGCTTTGGCTTGCCTACATCTATGTGCTGTGTTTAGAAATCCCATTCCATTTAAGCACTGCAAACTGGCTCGAAATATTCCCAGTGGCTGTAAGGATAGTCTTTCATCTTTATCAACATTCCCACTGCAAATTCCTGGGTAGGCACTGACTGTGTCATCGTTTGCTCATCCTACTGGGGTATGCTCCATGTTCTGAGGGTGAAGGACTTTGTACAGTCTCTGTCTGTCTCTCGTAACAGGAGTCAGGGCCACAGACTGGGCCAGATGGGGTGGAAGTAGTGGTTGGCCTCCTTGTGCCTTGGGCAGCCACAGAAATGAGCCTGTTGGCCAGTGATGATGCCCAAGCCTGGGGGACATTTCAGAAGCAGGACATTGGTCCCAGGATGGCTGGAACACCACTGTGAAGCCTTTGGGCTCATCACAGGTGACCTAGGAGGCAGCAGAGGCAGAGCCAGCCTTCCAGAGGCACCTTGCTTCAAATCACGTTTCAGTCATGGTGTAGTCTGGGAAAAGCGCCTTTTATTTTTGTGTTTGTTGATTTGTTTCTGCTTCAGAGGATTTATCCCTTCATAATGTCCCTTTCTGGGATTGCTTTTTCCAATTTCAAGCCATCTGATAGATAACATATGCAGATAGTAAAAGACGGAAACAGAGTTGAAAAGAGCAAGTGTGCCCAGGAACAAATCCACCTGACACCGGTAATGCTCCGTTTCTCAAGCTGTGCTAATAACGAGATCTTCGTGGCCTTGTTATTCTCCCACCATGGGTGCATGTGTGAGTACATGTGTATTTAATGCACACTTTGCACTCTCTCTGAAGCAGGCAGGCATTTGCTCATAGCACAGATGTACCCAGATTGGTGGGACTCTGTTCTGGGCACCCTGTGCCTTCATTTCTTGGCAAGTCAGTGGGGCAGCAATGTCAGGGCAAACTTGGGATCTAACAAGCCGGTCGGAAGGGCCACCCCACACCCAGCAGCACACCTCCCTGCCCATGTGAGCCTGCTTTCACAAAGCTGCCTCTTAACAGCTCACAAGGGAGCCCTGATGGGAACCCTGATTGAATGTAAAATCGCAGGGTGGCTGCATAGCTTTCCCAGGAAATTAGACCGTGTTCTGTCCCATTAGGTTTCCTATGGCCCAGGCAGCTAATTGCCGAGCTGAGTAAGCTTCCATCTGCATGCTGACCTCCCCTGGAGAAGCACTGGGACCTTGCAATCATCATCCACAAACGAACTGCCTCAGCTGCCAAAGGTAAATATTTTCCAGAGGCAGAGACAGTCTGGGGAGATCTGGAAAAGGGTCAAGTCTTCTCTGAGGTCTGCAACAGCCCTTTTCTTGACTTTGTCCAAGTTACCCATCCCCTTTCTGCTCTCAGTTAAAAACCTATAGCTTCCTTCACCTAATCTTGAATAAGCTACTTCCCTCAGGGGCATCAATGTTTTAAGCATGCTCCTTAATTGTGGGTAAAACCTACAGTAGATTGCATTTACAGAAAGCGTTTGCAGTGATGCATTCCACATGATCTTAATGTGACTTTGACCCTCTTTGACCCTTTTCTTCCCCTTGACCTTGGGCAGGCATGCAGCCTGCAGAGAAGTTACAGTATGTGACCTATGAGGCCTCATCCTAAAAGGTCCACTCCATCTTTTGAAGGAGGAAAGATTGAAGTTCATCAGTGTTACTTTAGATCCTTGGTCTCCTGTTAAATGTAAGTAAAAATAAATTTTTCACACTGTAATAAAAGCTAGGGTACTAGTGCATTTTTAAACCATATTGTTCCCATTCATTTGGTAACCCACTTGTATCCATCCTGTAGAGTGAGGACTGTAATGACAGCCCTGGGATATGGAAAATGGAGGATTTAAGATTTTATGATTTGGGGTGAATTCTTTGTTTTCAAGTGTCTATGCTGTTTGACTTTTCCATAATGAGCATTTTTAAAAATAATAACCAAAGTCATAACCAAACCACAAAGGCACCTGTCTCGCTACGGGGCTGGCAGTGGGTGTTGGCTGATGGAGGCTAGTGCACCGTTTACCTGCAAGCTGTCACATGACCATCACTGGCCAAGATGTGGGAGGAGCTCTCATTTAGCCACACCCCAGTGGTGGGCCAGGGGAGGGGTGGGCAAGAGCCGGAGGGAGTAGAGCATGTATGAGAGCAGGGTGGGCCATGCGAGCCACTGAGTAACACTGGGGCAACAGCAAAAAAATACACAGCAAGCGTCCCTCAGCCACAGATGGATGAACAATGCGGTCTAGCCACACAACAGAGCATCACTCGGACATGAGAAGGGGTGATCACACCACCCCGCTGGGAACCCCGCGTGCACTGTGCGGAGGGAAAGAAGCCTGGCACAGAGGTCACGTGACTCCACCCCTGTGACATGTCCAGAATTGTCAACAGAAACAGAAGGTGATTAGCGGTTGCCCACGGCTGGACGGGCAGTAGGTTGGGGGAAAATGGTGAGTCTCTGCAAATGGATATGGGGTGACGAAAATGTTGTAAAATGGATTGTGGTGATGGTGGCACAACTCTGTGAATATATGAGAAACAACAAAATTGTGTAGTTAAAATGGGTGCATTTTATGACATCTGAATTACATCTAAATAAAGCCGTGCATGTATATACAACTGTATAGATAGCAACACCCTTTATCTGTCAGAGAAACTGCTGTATGTCAGGCAGTTAGAAGTCTGGGTGCTTCTGCAGCAAGAACATGGTGTGACCGGCTTTAAAGGTTCTGCCAGTGCCTCCATAGGTGTGTCCCACTTCAGCAGCAGTGGCGCCTGGCACTTTCTCTCACGGGCTTGCTTAGCTGGGACTGTTTTTCCACCCCACCTAAAGACACTGCATTTCCATGAGGGTTTTCCTGAGACAATGCTGGTCAACTGAACCAAATTCCGTGATAGCTTCTTTTCCCCCGCCTTTTACATGTAGCTGACTTCAGTCTGCTCTCTGGGATCAATCCTTTTATACTTCCTTATTATTGAATGTGTGCTAGAAAGTGACAACATATACACCCTGTTACACAGCCATGGTGGTTATTCATATACTGAGGATTGAGTATATGTTGGCATCCTGTGCCCCCATAATGCTAAGATGCGGTAGTGAACTTGCACCGGCCCGTTATTAGCATGGCTGCCCATGGTGGGGGCCACAAACAGCAGCACTTACCATATGTGGTGCTCATCCCAGCTTATGCAAAAGCTTGCACTGTCAGCTTGCTTCTGGTGTGTTCTGGAAACCAATAGCAGACTGGTTAGGCTGTCTTTAAACACCATCACAGTGGGGTTAGGACTTCAGCACATGATTTTGGGAAGGGGGAACACAATTCAGCCCTTGGCACGGAGGACAGAAAATTAGTGACTTGCAGACACCATTGCAACAAGTGGCATCCGAAGCAGGTCCTTCTTTTTTTCTCTCAGGGAGCTGCAGTCAACATTCAGGACAAGGAATCCCCAACCCCCACTATCCAGTGCTGTCCATGTCTTGTGCAATAAATGCTCCTCCAGTAGCTGAGCAACTGGCACCCTGCAGACCTGACCTGACTCTAGCAAGCTCCCAGACATTGGGTCGCATCCTGGGCAGACATTGGGTGGCATCCTGGGCAGGGGAGGCGGAAGGAGACACACACGCATGATGGAATGCCAGTTTCCGGAAACTTTGTTGAAGACAGTTAATGGCTCATGACCCAGACCTAAAGGAACCTCATCCAAGTCTAAAGCCACAAAGAACAGGGGACATTCCCCTTTCTCTTGAGCTCAAACCCTGGTCTGTATCACAAGATGGAAGGCAGATTTGAAAGGAGGAATTCACACACAAGCTGCCAACCTTCCAATGTGTCTAACAGGTGCCCGAGAGCCAGGAAGTGGCATTTGGAAGATGCTGCAAGGAACATTCTAGTACAAATTTAAACACACACCTTTGGAGCAGATGTCGGGAGACACATAAAAGACTGAGCTGTCACTGATCCGTCTTCACTGGCAGCTCACAGCTCCCATTGAAGAAATCCACTCAGTTCTGCGGGGCGTGGATTGGGGACACAGGGTGCTTTCATGAACCATGGATACCAAAATCCTGTAACTGTGGGCCACTTGTCATCAAAAGGATTATTGCTCTGCCTTGATGGTTTTCCTCCTGTTCTTGTGACTTTCTGACACTCTGTTTCTTAGAAACCTGAATAGATTGCCATCTTGACAGCTGTCTTTATAGAGTTCTCTTCAGGGTGACCTTGTTTCATAGGAAGAGATATTTTTCTTTCTCTTTCTGTTCCTTTCATGTGGGCTGCTTGAGATGTCCTGTGGTTTCACCCAGGGTGGGCTCAGAAGAAAAAACCACCCCTCCGTTCATGGGCAAGCATGGGGTATTTTCCTTCTTTGCAAGGATTCAGTCCCTGTCGACACCATGGTAAAAGTTTTACCCAGACTTGCCAGTCAACAAAGGTCAGGGAGAGCATATATATCAACCTCATAGTCATTTTAAAAGGAAGCAAATTAAAAACCTGGAACACCCAGATGATTACGTTTAAATTTTTACCCAATACTTGGTAGCTGATCAATATTAACTTAAGCCAAGGAAATTCAAGGGCCCCTGAAATAAAATTTGCCTCAAAAAGGTAATAATAAATTCAGGTCCTAGTGGAAAAATATATAGACTTTATTGAGAAAGATACATCAGAGCTACTTATTTTAGCTGAATAATTTTTTCAGAACTCTCCCTTAGCAGCCACAAGGGTGGATTGAGTGAGAAACGAGGATGTGCAAAAATCGGAACAATTGCATTATTTCACTCTCTTGTTGGCTCAGTTTTCTCCTGACAAAGTTTTTCAATTAGGAGGACATAATGTTTTGCATTGAAAACCTTTTATAATACACTCAGCCACCTTTAAATGACAGTAAAAAATATATATATCATTCTAAAAGGAAGGCTAGGAATTCAGATTTGATTCAAACTTCAATGTGCAATAAGAAGTTCAGGCCATGAGGACATAAATTAGCATTTGCTTGGGTATAGATAGAGCTGACAGTAAATTGGAATGAGAGTGGATAATGGCTTCTGGAGCTTCAGTGTAAGTGGACAGGCCTCTGCTTCTGAAATATACGGGGCACGCCACATACGATAAGCTCCCTTCACCAACAACTATAAATTTTGGGTGAAGAGGAAGATTAAACTTTATGATGTTCCATACAAATCATTTCTAAGTCCTAAAACAGTGCATGTAATTAGATTAAACTTTGATTCCTTCCTATCAGCTGGGGCTGTTTATGGGAAAATCAAGCTTTAAACAGCAATGGATCCTAGGAGGTAGGAATTTCAATTGCGATCCAGGCCTATATACAAAGGTATCACTTTTTATAAGTATTTTCCAATATGGTTCCTTTCTTTTTTCTTTTACTTAAAAAAAAAAACTAAATAGGTTCATATTATCGATGTTTTTACTCTGTTTCTATTATCTACTCTCCCTAAATCTTAAATGTATTGTGGCTGAGCTACAAGGTATGTAGATATATGACATTCTACACTACCAAATCTAAAAAGCCAAGCTAAGTCAACTTGCAGATACTTTGTCCTCAAAATTTATGAAAGTAATATTGAATAAAGTTTAATTAATGATGCAAATTACACCATAAGGCTGTGGAAACATTTAACTCCAACCATCTGCTTGGCACAGAAAAAAAATAATTTTGCTCATCATCATAAAGAGAGGTACAGGGAGGATGAAGGTATTTCTTCAGTCTTCTTGGTCCAAATCTATTGAAGGAAATATGCATTTTGGATGATTTTACTTAAAATAAAAAGAACTAGCATTGTTAATTCCTAAGTAAGGATTCAACATTGTACTCACCTCATTTCATAAGCGTTTCCTCTGGGCAGCATAGACAGTACGGTGGAATCTCTCCCGCCTCCCTGTCCATCTTTTTTCTGTTTATAGCACCACGATGGGTTGCATCATTAGCTTCAGTTTTCACACCTGTTGCCATGGGACAGCACCAGTTCACCCCATCACAAGGCCCTGACGACCTGGAGTTAACTCATGAGTCTTGCTTTTACTAACAGAAAGAGACAGGAGCGTTGGTGTTCCAGCCTGAGCCTGGGGTTTCTCAGTCTGCCTCCATCATTTCTATTATGTGTTGTCTCATTTGACAGCAACAGAAAACGGTGTGGGCATTCTAATCGCTTCCCGGGCCTCTGTGGGCCTCTGTCATCTCCTTGAGAAGAGCAGAGCTGGCTGGCCAGCTGGAGCCCCACGGAGTTGCAGAGACCCACTGAAGAATACCCGTGAACAGGTACCCAGCCCACATGAGGACCCAGCCCACAGATGTTTGAAGGAAATAAGTGAACCATTTTAATAATTTAAGTAATCACAAAGTTACAGTATAACCGTTGTAAGGAATTTTTTTCTCCCCTAACCTAAATGAGCGTGCATTGCCAGTCCAATGCCTGGAGACTTTGAATTACCTAAGTATTTCCTAAGCGACCATGAAAATAACCCAAACCTCTAAACAACTATTACAGTCCAGAAATCCACACTGATTACTAATGTTTAATAATCAGAACTCCCAACTTTTACCAAACATCACAATTGTGTCCTACACTACAAAGGATCCAGTCCTGCATTATGGGATGTTGGCGGGAACCTTCTAAATGTTTTCTTTCTACCAGAGTTGCTAGTAGAAGGCAAACGCACAGATGCTGACAGCCGTGTCTGTCAATGCCTGGAAAAGCTCACCATAGAGGCTGGTACAGAGAACAGCAGAGCTCAGAGGTGTAAGCAACGAGGACTAGACTCCTAGCATCCAGATACAAGATGCTCAAAGGAGAGACAGCCAGTGGCCCACGGTGCCCAGCTCAAGGGCGGCTTGTCCCGGGAACCCCAGAGAAGTTACCTGGAGGCCCCCTGGAAAGAGAGGCAATGTTCCTTTCTCTTTTAGTGGGAGGCTGACTTGGCTGGTTGGCATTTTATCAAATAGCCATTCTCTATCCTTACCTTGCCTACCTCCTTCCTTATCAGTAAATGTTTACGATGCTTTTTCATTATGACTTTAAACCCTAGCTAGACCACTTCCTAGCTCTCAGCCTGTGAGGTAGTAACCCATCTTTCAGTGCCTTGGTTTACTTATCCTTAAAATGGGTGCTGGAAGGACAGGATGGCCGTATGAAGCCCTTAGCACTGTGCCCAATCCACCATAAATGTTCCATGATGGTGTATACCATAGGGACCACCATGTAATCATAACAATAGCATTATTATATTAACATGCCTCAGGTTTTCAAACCTAAAAACACCACAAGCCCTTGGAGCCCCCAAGCAGACAGGAAGCAGGGAAAAAAGGAAAATTCAGATTCCAAATATTCTGACATTTACCATAAATTTTAAATGATCAAATCAGACATTTCTGAAAGAAAAGGCTAAATCTGAACTTTAATTATCTAGAAAGACAGTGTGCTGTGACTTACTTATTCCAGGCTACTGGAAGGAGTTTTCTTATTAATTCCATTTTCCATGAAAACAAAAGTATTAGTCTGCAGAGGGAGCATTAGGTTAGTTATTTTATAATTAGATGCACATAATAGAAACATATTAGTGTAAATATGTTAGATACTAGTCCCTTCAGTTACTCCATAAAAATATCACTTATTTTCTGTTAAATTAATTAAGCTTATTCAATTCTTGTTGCATTTTAATAAGTTCATTTCTAAGAAAATAACCTTTAGCTTAGGAGGGCAGTATAGCTCATGGATTAAAATATGAAAAACAAAAGGTTTTCCAAATTAGAACCCTTGGGCAGGCAAAATTCAGCATATGATTATTAAATTAAATTCAGCAACTTATTATTGTTATTTAATTGCTTAAGATTTTGACTAATCACCTCTCTAGGACCCAAATTAGTGTTTCACGTACCATGCCTTCTCAATTGCCTAAATGCTGCTTCAATTCACTTTGCCTTTTCTCTCTTTTCCATTTTCCATATGGATAATAGGTGGGATAAAAGATTCTACATGTTTCTTAAAAATTGCCCTTCTCGGGGAAGAGAGGAGGTTTGTAAGTCTTGTAATAAGGCTATATGAGCTATCTATATAGTGTTAGGCATAGAAGCAGGGCTTTCTTTTTACAAAGCTAAAGCTGGTCTTCGTCCGTGAGCTGGCAGTCTGAAATAGTGATCCAAACTTTTTTCAGCTCATTCTACACCTGAGAACATGCTGAGAAGAGATCAAATTTGTCTCTGCATTATCGATCCAACCCAGCCTTACTGAAAGGACACCGTTCAAGTTGGTAACTGAGGACTCGGAGGAAGAAGACAATGCCACTATCACCTTGAGTCCTTCATTGCTATCGTGGTCACCTGTTGGCATGCACCATGGATTCTTACAACCCTGAGGAGCAGATTCTACTATTGCCTCTTATTTTAAGGGTAAGGAAAATGATGAATTATCTTGTTCAAGGTCATTCCACCAGGTACTGGCTGTTGTGTTGTTGCCTAAGTATTTTTTTGAATCCTGGACCGAAAAGCAGAGTACATCTGCTGGTCCCAGGATCCTGAGTGATGGCAGCCAGGCTCTATGCCTCCTTCTTGTGGGCTGAGTTGAAATGGGCTGTTGCTGACTAGATACCAGGCAGACCTATCAACACTGTGCATTCCATCACAAAATCAAAGGCTCTCCTGCCCAGTGTGTGAAATACATATTAGTTGCCTCGTTCTGATAATCTTTATCAGTGTCAGCTTTATCAGCACTGTCTAGAAGCTCTGGGACATTTCCTCATCAGACCTTGCTGTAAATACTGGACAAATGATGAAATTAAAATTGGATACATTTTCAAGGCAATTGCTGGTAATCAGAGGGAACCTACAGATGGGAATGTTTAACGTTGCAGCAACAGGATCTTGTTCTTCTATGCTGTCATGTCAGCTGGCTGGTCACACTGGGAAACTGGCAAGGAAGTGGGTATGTGCTAGATTGGGAATGATGGAAACAAATGACAGGGATTCAAGGAGGAGCTATAGACACATTTAATTAGACACATTCAAGTAATGGATGGATGAGAGCTAAGCCTGGGTGAGGACATTAAATCCAACCAATGACCAGAGCAGAAATCATAGAAATTTAAAGCTCAAGATATTTTAAAAAGTCAATATTTAAGAAGATATTTTAAAGTCAAAACCTTGACATTGAACTTGATATCCACCATTAAACATTCAATATTAGGAATGCTTTCACCAGGAGTCTGGATGGCTGAACCTACCAATAGTCAAAGGGCTTAAATTTGAGACCTCGCTCTGCCCCTGGGCATCTACACGACCTTATGCAAGTTATGGAGAACTCGTCATCTAAGATTCTCTCAGGGGACTCTCTCCCTGGAGTGTTCTTACTTCAATATTTCTGTAATTGACCCCTTCTCATTATTCAAATTGCCACTCACATGTTACCATTCTCAAAGAATGGGATCTTACCTTGATCATTCTTCCAAAGCTACCCCCCAACCCAGACTATTTCAACTGTATGATCTGACTGTATTTGCATCATCAAATTATCCTAAGCTTAAATAACTTATTTCTTTATTCATCTGTATGTTTGTTGTCCTCCCTGCTAGAATATAAACTCCTAGAAATTAGATATATTATCTACCCACATGGGCTGCTGGTTTCCCAATGCCTAGAACATATAGTCGTTAATAAATGGATGGCCCACAAACCTTATATGTGGGCAACTTGGAAAAAGGTTATTTTGTTACCTTGTGTAAGGTCATGTAGATGCCCAGGGGCCGAGCTAGGTCTCAAATTTAAGCCCATTGACTATTGGTGGTTCAGCCATCCAGACTCCTGGGTGAAAGCATTCCTAATATTGGCTGTTTAATGGTGGATATCAAGCTCAGTGTCAATGTTTTGTGGACATATACACAGGAAAGATTAGAATTATTTTTTATTTTCTTTTGTTTGCACAGTCAAGCCTTCTTACCCAGGAAAGCTCGGCACTGCAAACTTCTCTGAAACACCCCCATTCCACCTCCCAAAGGAAATTTGGCAATGTTTTTCTTCCACAGACGACATTAGCAATTTTGAAAATGATTTGAAACATAAAGCCATTTCACAGAAATGCCAATAGGACTTAGTGCATCTCATTAATGAGATATACTCACCTGGAAATTACCACAATTCTATTGCACAGTGAAACTGCTGTAATTAAGTCAGAGCGTGTCTGTGTTATTTAGGAAAATAAGAATAAGTAATTACACTGTGCCCTTGAGACAGACTCCTAATGGAGCTAATACTCTTGCAGGCTTGTCTGGAACTGAATTTGATAATCTGATGTCTAGGACCATGCTCAGGGCAGTTATCGCTCCATACAAGATTATATCAAGTGCCTCAGCAACTCTGCCCAGAAACTGCAGGTCACACAGAGGACTGACAGCTGATGTGTACTCATGTTGCCTTAAATTAGGAAAGGCACAATGTTTAAACTCAACTGACAGTGACTTTCTCACACATGCAGGCCTGTGAGGAACACGGGCTGTAAGGGTGGCCTGGGTCCATGTTGCAGACCTTGCTACATAGGATATTATAAAGAGTTGAAAACTCAACTCAACAATGCAATAGTATCACGAAATATAGTATCTGAGCCTGAAAGATAATTTCACTTGGATTTTTAAAGCAGATATGGCACACACAAGGGAAGTCAGATCAACTCCTTACCCAATCCACTCATTAAAGATGAGTAAGTCTAGGGATCTGATGTGCAGCATAGTAACAATAGTTAATAATACTTATTGTATCGAATACCAGAAATCTGTTGAGAGTCAATTTCAGGTGCCCTCAGTACACACAAAAAATGGTAACTATATCAGCCTATGACATGCTAATTAACTCAACTGTAGTAACCATTTCACTGTGTGTGAATGTATATATACATATGTATGTACATATATATAATATATTCATTCCCTAGAGCCCTGTAACTTCATTATGATATATGACATTTATATGTATAACATATATTTTCTGTCTTATAATCAAATTATATTTGCATCATCTTGGATATTTTTGGATATTGTCATGTGTTCAGGTTCACTAATATTTATTCTGCCACCATTTATAAACCCATCCAGTGCACTTTTTCATCTCAATCATTATAGTTTTCATCTTTAGAAGTTTGATTTGAGAGTTTTTAAACCTTTTGTGTGTTTGCTTAGCTTTTGAATATATGGAATACAGTAATAACTGTTTTATTCTCATGGTCTGTGCATTCTACCATCCACATCAGTTCTGACTGGGAATTGATTGATTGCTTTTTCTCATACTGGGTTGCACTGTATTGTTTCTTTGCATATGTGGTAATTCTTCACTGGGTACCAGCTGCTGTGCATTTTACTTTGTTGGGCACTGGGTATGTATGTTTGTAATCCTAAAAAACACTCCTGAGGCTTGTTTTGGCTCAATTTAGTGACTTGGAAATCATCTAGTCATTTTGATTTGTTAGGCAGGAAAATGGATGGCGCTCTGTGTAACTATTCACTGCTGGTAGGACCAGACTCTTTTGCGACAGTATTCAATCTCCATAAATTGTGAGGTTATCCAGGCTGGCTGCTGGGGACAAGAACTCTCTCCAGCCCCATGTGAGTATCACCATGGTTCTAATCCTTTTGTGTGTCTTTTTTTTCCTTCCAGCCTCATGTAGATTTGTCACTTCTCTGCACTGAAAGCTACTCTTCTGCATATTCCAGGGGAAACTGCTGCAGGTTTCTCCCCCTTCCCTCCCATACTCTGAAAAATGTATTTGTCTTGGTCTCTGTGACTCCCAACTCTATTTATTCAGCTCAGGATGTCTCCTAGGCTCTGCATGGCTTCCTCTTTCCCATGTGGTGGTCCTGAAATTCTCTCAAAGCAAAACACCAGGGCAGTTACAGGACTCACCTCCTTGCTTTTTTCTCAGGGATCACGGGCTAAAATGACTGGTATTCAAATGACTTGAAAACTATTGTTTCCTCTGCATTTTGTTTTTGAGTGTTTCAGCTAGAGGGTTAATTCATTCCGCAGTAGTCCATCCCAGCTTGAAGGAGAAGTCTACTCGCCATAGTTGTAATTAATTACTTAAGTCTTTAAAAACTGCCTTTGCTACTAAAATTATTATAATGTCTTGAATACAGGAAGCCCATCAGAATTGTTCAGCAATACACATTATAATTCAGTGGAGGACCTGGCACACAGTAGTTACTCACTTTTTAAAAATTGAATGAATAATGAATAGGAGACTAAATGATTGCATATCTGTTTGGGAATTTTAAATGATTGATTTAACACACCAGTTTATAGACTCTAATGTAGGTGGTGATTCCAAAGGATGGAGATCCCTGTACTTTCTTGGACAGTCAGCACCTGTTCTCTGTGGCAAAACACATGCTCCCCATTCTCAGTCCATGTAACTCAGATGGGGGTGAGGACACCACCAGCTCCCGGGGTAGGCTTGAAATGCAGGACACACCAACCAACCGGGGCATCCCACTGCATCATCATGATTCAGGGAGAGATACATGCATCAGCTGGATTGGTGAAACTAAAACTGATCCTCCTAGTAATTACTGAAAAAGAAAAGCTTTGTATTGGCCAACTATATGGAACTGGTTGAATGGAAGCTTGGAGATTCTGGGGACTCAATTTCCTATGACAAGGAAAAACAATAAATCCAGAGGGATGAGCAAAAAAGAGATCCTGATACTGATACTGTTATTTCAACACCTGGATTTCCTGTCATGTGAGTTTATGAATTTCCCCTATACATTACGCCAGTTTTACCTGGGTCTCTGTCATTTGCAGTCTTAAATAATATCCTAATGAAGCTAGAGAGTATTATGAGGCAGTATATAAGTTGTTTCTGAACATTTTGTAAAAATACTGAAGGATAAAATGATGGAAGAGGAGGTTGAAATCAATGTGGGTGTGTCAGCAAGCTACCTGCACCCCCAAAACAGGTGGCATCAATAAGAGCATCTAGTATCAGGCTCAGTGGTCTTCACATCCGCTAGAGAAGCTCTTTAGACTGCAGGTCTGTGTGTCTATGGGTCAGCTGATGATGCATATGCACCTTGACCCAGTAATTTCATTCCTAGGTACATTGAAGTACACAATGTACTGGAAACAGTCACAACCCCGTTCATGTAAGGAACAGCCCCCTGGCCAAGCGATCTGCAGGATCTAGTTTCACACAGAGGAGTCTGTTAGCTGACTTGCATTTCCCTTGGCTGCTAGAACACTTCCACCCTTGCTTCTTTTTCCTCTGTCCTTCTTTATAATTGTGTAGTTTTCATTTTCATTTACTTACATTTCCTCATAATAGGTGTTCATTAAAATATTTTAAATTAAGACTTTTTCTGCCTTCCTAACACAGTGCATTGGTTCTTAATGGCTTTTAAAATTCTTATCACAGTAGTTCAGACTGTTTGTATGTTATATTCTATTAAAGTGATTCCACCCAAGGTTGTCACAATTCAGAGATTCCAGCTTCTGCAGGATGTATTTTTTTTGGGGAATATATTCATATATTCACTTTGTTAGCCATCAAACACATCCCATGAGCCTGAATTTAACATCTCATTTGAAAGCATAGCTCAACAAGAAGGAATGGATTTTACAGGGATATTACTAGATAGGCATACATTGTCATCCTAGAGCAAACATTTCTGCATTTCTAGCATTGTTAGCAAGGACAAATGGCAAGAGGGAAGAAACAGAGCAGAGAAGGAGGCCTGAAGTGTGAGAACTTCTAATTATGGAACTCTGGTTATATAATTACTTTTCTCACTCAATCTTTCTGCTTTCTTCTAAAAAGAAAGCAAAATTTATTCTCACAAAAGTGATAAACACCATCTGCATTGTTCTTTGAGTTTGAAAACATTACCACTTGATCAAGTAGTTTCAGAAAATATGTGTCCTGTGCAAAATCCACAGAAATTACTAGTATGTAGCCAGACAGTATTTTCTGAAGGCATAGAGATGGAAACTCCCATTTGGACTCTTCAGGCACAATATCCAGATCAGTAAGACTACGTGACAGCCTGGCCACCTCTTACATCTGGCCAACCGGCACCATTCTCCCAGAACCCTCTCCCACACTTGAAGCACATGTCGTTTGAGTGGGGTCCCTCCACCTCCCACTTCCAGGGCTGGTGACATTCATCAGTTCTGGATGGGTCCATGATCCAAGTTAAACCAGCAGAGTCAGGAACAAGCAACCCCAGTACTTGTGCTGACTTTCTTCCTGGAGTGACTGAGCCCACAGGATGGACACTGGGAGCTGCTGGTCGCCAACCTGCACGAGCAGGGAAGATCTTGCTGGAGATAATGCCAACCCAGAGGAAAGGCAAGGAAACAGGTTACTAAGGATACCGCTGGAGCACCTGGGCCCAGACATCCCTGGTATCAGTCCACCCCTGAATTCTCCATATGCAGGAAGAACTTAAGCCCCTTTCTGGCTTGGGCTTCATTAGCACAGAATGTAACAGTACCAACTGGACAGAGCTCACCTGATTAATACCCCACCAACCAAGAAGTCTTCTAGAGGAGACACAGATACACAGGACCTCTGCACAAAACAAAGAATCAAACAGATACAACATTTAGAGAGAGAGGAGACTATTGGCTACCTATCCGGCAGCCATTCTCTTATACTTCATCCTTGGTAACTATGAATTGCTCCCCACTATGAATCCAAAAAATGTCAAATACTTTACCAAATGCTTCTGAATCCAGGACCTACTACAGATCAGTAGGATCTGAAGATTAAACTAATGGCATGGTTTGTGGAAAGCTTTTTCCCCCTGGAAAAGATGTATACAAGTGGGAAAACATCCCCCTTCTTGCCTCTGGATATTTCTGGGTGAGTTTGTGATGTTTGGAGGGGTTGCAGCTACCTTGTGATTGTTAGAAAACAAGCTGGGGAATGATAGGCAGTACACTGGGTATCATGGAGTGGAAAGACAGAATCATTTGGATGACACTTGTGTGCCACCAGATGAATAAACTGTGGAACCAACAGCCTCTGAACTTCCTGTTATGAAATATAACAAACCCATTTCAGCCCCTTGGGGGTGGTATTCCACTAACTATGGCTGATATCATCCTAAATAATACACAGATCTCACACCCTCTCCATGAATTTGCAACTGAGGCTTAGGGAATGTTTATTAGGTGCATAGGCTTCCCAAAGCCCCATGGCACAACAAAGTCACATAATGAGATCCTTTCTCAGTAGGGGCATGGAGTGTTCAGTTTGAGAATGAAAATGTTGAATTTGGAATTGCCTAAGTTCCTAAACATCTTGACCAACTGCTACCTACTTAGAAAGTTGTGACCACTTGACTTCAGTCACTTTTTACTTATTGAAAAAGCTCTTCTAAAGCAGGCAGAAAACAGTCCCAGAGAAGATTTGTTGGAGTCAGCAAGAACATAGCCCTCACTGTACAATTCCACTAGAAAAGAAAGTTCAGATCAATCCCTCATGCTCTCACTCTCCCACTAATTCTTTCCTTAAATAAGTACTCATGGGTACCTTCTTTGTGCTTAGCATTGTAGAACTCAAATATTTTAAGGGTTGAAGAAGAAAAAAAGGGGAACCTTTAAGACTCTGTCACAGCTACACAGCTCTGCTGCTGGAGTGGGAAAGCAGCCATTGAAGATACTAAATGAAAATGTGTGTCTGTGTCCCAATAAAACTTTATTTCTAAAACAGACAATGGGCCAGATTTGGCCCACAGCAGTAGTTCTCTGACTCTTGATCTAGGGAAAAGCAGGTTTCTGTACTTCTTACATGAAGGCTCCTGGGTAGATAGGGGTTGTGATGAGGAAAGTCTCTGTTGATGGTGATCCATTGGCCTTCTATCAGTAAAGTGGAAAGGAAGAAAAAAACAAAGGCAGAATTATTAATAGGAGCCTTGGAAACTGAGTTAGGTCAACAAGCAGTTGACTAATGAGCAGTGTACATTCTGAACTCCATTTGGTTTGAAATGTTACATTCCTTCGGGGAACTGCCAACAAATTATTCCACAAGATCCAGAGATAATTACCTCTGTGGAAAGTTGGCAAGTTACAAATGAGTTTAAGGATTTATTAGCTTTAATGTAATTCGTGGTATACTCAAATGGGCTTCTGTTTTCTCCTGTCACACCCTGAGTATGCTTTCTCACACCTCTTCCCCATGATTGGATAAACCGGCCAGCGAATCGAATCACTGCCCCACTGAGGCTACTTAGCTGTGGGACTGCAGAGGTAGGGCCCACCCAAACCTGAGTACAGAGGAATTGGGGGCAAGATGGGCTCCCTGCCTGGAGGAATCACCTCTTACACCCCAACAGAGAGCTTCAAGGGGTGAAAACTTGCTCTGAGGATGAGCCATTAAATAGAGGAGACCAAGAACCTTGAGCGGTCTACACAGGGCTACCAGCCATCAGGATGACCAGGAGCGCACCTCAGGGAAGACTGCTCACTCACAGCGGAGGGAAGGCCTCCTGCAGGGGAGCATCTCTCGGGTGCCACCCGCCGAGCTGGAAAGGGGAGACTGTCCATTTAAGGCTTCCTCCCCTATTTTAAGACAGTAGGAAAGCGTCTCTAAGAAACTGGGGTTATAGGCTGCCTGGGAACCTGCAGCTTCAAAGAAAGCCCATGTCCAGGGAGTCCCTGGTGAGCGTAACGCCTTTGGGAAAGCAATGCCAACTCTTAAATTTCACATAACAACGCCCCTTCCAGTGCGTTTACAGGCCAGTTTTAGTCAGAAGGGCTCCTGGGAGAGAGGGAGGTGATTCTCAGGACGTGCTATTGGGTCCGCCCATCGTGCGGCCCCAGCGAAGGGGCGCCTGTAGCAGACGCAGCGCGCCAGGCAAGGGGGTTTAACCACCTGGACCCCGCGCACTGCGCCCAACTGCAGACGCTTGCGCTCGACAGGGGCGGCGTTCTCCGTTTGTCTACCCTTGACCCGAAACCCTGAGACCCCGGGTTGCCGCCTGCGTCTTGAGGGGAGGGGCTCCCTATGCCGACGGCTGCGGGACCGGGAGGGAAGCTGAGCCCTGCGTTCCATCCTCCCGCCGCCGGCCGGGTGCCGCCGAGTCAGCGCAGCCGCCCGGAGCCCACCCGCGCAGAATAAAAACAGCAGTAATCCCAACACTAGGTGGTTTTCTCTGGGACGCTCCAGGCGCTGGGCTAGGTGCCCACCGTGCCCATTTAAATCCCTCTGGCCCGGGGCTGTGCGTTCCCGCTGTGAAGAGGGGGTAACCCAGTTCTGTTCAAGTGACTCGTGCCCACCTCCCCCAGACACCAGTCCACTGAGCTCCACGATCTCCACCAGGAGCCCCAAATGCTTTGAAATTAAGCTCGGGTGTCCGTCAGGGAGGCTCCAGATTTCTGGCAAGAGACGAGCTCTGTGAGGTTGCCTTCCTCCGCGGACCAAGATCGTCTCTTGGGACCCTATGGTTGGAGAGAAGGGGGCGCAAAACACTGGGTAGCCAGTTCTTGACCTCCAGCCCCACAGTTGGAGCGGAGGGACGATTTTAGGTGACCCACAATAGTAAGGACGGTAGCGCAGGGATTCACTCCACCTTCCATCCTCTCGTGGTGATGGAGCAGGGGACTGGGTAGGGACCCCGCACTGGGGCGGATACTCCAGTCCCCGGTACCGCAGTTTGACAGACCCAGAGGTAGCAAGTTGCGGGACAATCTGCAGAAGCGTTCCCTCAGCCACGCCCCATCAACTGTGGGGCCGCACCTTGGGTGCGCGGGACCTGTCAAACTTGCTCCACACGCCCTGCCACTCCCACAGGATCCGCCCATCCAGGCAAAAGGCGCTTCCGGGGCGACCAGCTCTCTTGCCAGATCTCTCCGACGAGCTTCGGTTTGAGGAATCCCCGCCCGGAAGCACCCAGAGATCCAGGGAACTTCCCGAGCGCCAGGAAGACTGACGCCCTCTCCGGCCTTACACGTGCCCCGGACCGCGCCCTCGCAACCCCGCGTGCGATCCCGGCAGCGTGCGGCCCTCGCCGGCTAACCCGCGCCCCGGGGAGAACCCAGCAGCGGAGTCAACCCACCCGGCTACGTCTCCGATGTCCACGCCGAGTTCCTGCGGGTCTTGCAGCCTGGGCTCCGCTCCCTTCCGCCTCCCCGGGACCACAACTCCCAGCGCCTTCTGCCTGGGCGCCTCGGACCGCCCCGCCTCCGGCCCCTCCCCCAGCACAGACCCTCCCGGCCCACCTGAGCTCCGTCCTTGGCCGCGTTCCGGCACAGGCTCAACCCCTCCGGCTTCTCCTCCCCACCTCCTACACCTTTCCACGCCCGGAGCCGCCCCTTGGCTCCTTTCCTCGGCCCCGGGTTGGGTGACGCGCGCCAGAGGCGCAGGACGCAGCACCCTGCCCTGCTTCCAGGCGGCGGTGCTTGGGGAAGGGCGGACGCGCCACCCCCGGAGGAATCCGCTCCTCCGCTGAGCAGCTCGGTTGTGGCACCCCCTTCCTTAGCGCTCTGCGTCGCAGCCCTGGGGAATTCCGCCCAGTTACCCTCGGAGCCAGGCGGAGGCGGGTCCTTCCTCCGTCCCGCGTCCCAGCGGGGCGGGAGGTCAGCACACGTAACACCCTGCCTGTCTCGGGAGCCTGAGATGTGTGCGGTTAAAAGTTTCATGAGGCTTAAGATGGAAAGATCTATAGCCGCATTTTTAAACGGGAAACACTAGGGGATATATACCAGAAACTATTAACAGTATCCTCTGGAAAGGTCTGGGATGTACGAATAGGAGAAAAATTAGTTGTCTTTTTAAATTCATGCCCCTGTGATGCTTGATTTATTTTCTTTAGTATGCTCGTACTATTTATTAAAGAAAACACGCAAACAAGTGAAAAATCTTGCCGTCCCCAGAGCCTTGTCCCCGCGGTGGCGGTTGCTGCGCAGCGGGGCTGGGAGACCCAGCGCCTTCTCTCTGGCCTTCCCTGCGCTGCCCTCTCTCAGGGCCTCGTTCCGGTGGTCATCCTCGTCGCGGTCTGGCCCTGGGGGAGTCTGGGCTGTGACCCCTTCCTGGGATGTTACAGGTGAAAGGAATTTACGGGAAGTCGGACACCTGGCAGGCAGCGGCTGGGGCTCCAGCTGCCGCCCCATCCCGAACAAGCTCCGGGCGAACCCTCAGGGTCCACGCTCCTTGCCCACAGGGCTCAGTGGCCCTGCGCCCACCCAGCCCTGGCTCAGCCCAGTGCTCAGAGAGGAAGCCTGGCTTTTTCATGGGTCGCCATCATTCCTGGTTACTCGACAGCCCTGAGGGCATCTGGATGCCAAATGCTTTAGAACAAACAAGGCAAGCACATGGACCGAGCATAGTCAGTGGACAGATCCAGAATGACGGCAAATCTCGTTCTTTTCCCTGGGACCAGTCTACCAGAGAAACTGGAGCCAAGACGTGTGCCCTTCCAAGGCTCTGGTGTACTGGCTTCCTCGCCCCGGTCAGTCCAGTCAATGCAATGTCACTGATGAAATGCATCTGTGGGAAATTTTTGGGATGCCAGACAGTCCAGATTTCTGTGGGCTGTCTGTTGGCATTAAGGACAGTTAATCTAGTCCTGAGACAACACTGTAAACTAATACTGTCCATTGACGTGAATACAAACGTGTGTGCGCTCACATGTGTGTTCTGAGTTGCCATAAAAAAATCTTAATAATGTGCATTGCAGTAAAAAAAATGTGATGCCAGACATTTGGAGTCTACACAGCACTCAAATCCCTGTGTCCTTGGGTGTGTGTATCTTTAACTTGTTATATAAATCACTCCCCAAAAGGGTTTTACCAATTGGCAAGTTGTGTTTAAGGTTTAAAGGTTTCGTCTCTTTCTGATATGAGAGGATTTTCTGGAAGCTTGTCTTTGTATATCTTATTTGGGGCGACATAATTCTGGCTTGGTTTTATGGATCTGCAGTCAGTGTTTTTGTTTTCCAGAGCAACACTCATCTTTATGGCTCACCATTTAATTTCCCTGCTGTCAAGAGGCAGAATTAAGTTATTCATCTTTTTAAAAGAATGATGTACGTAGGAAATAATGAAGGCAAAATGCTGTAGTTTAGCATCAGCACATAAGCTGATGGATCAGCTGTCACTTAGGTTATGCTATAAACAGAAAGAAAGTAATATTTAATCATTTGCAGAAAACAAAAACAGTGGTGATGGATTTGGTGATACTTTGACTCTGAGTGACTCATTACAGCAAATTGCTATTTTCCAGTTAACAGAGGGAATAAAAAGTGCAAAGCAGAGAAAAGTCATTGCTTTCAAGAGCATGCCAGGTCTCCTGAACCATTTAAACATATGAACTACTGCAAAGTTAACTGTTTTGGGCTGATTTGTGCCTTCCCAAATTCGTGTGTTGAAGTGCAAACCCACAGGACCTCAAACCATGTTTGTATGTGGAGACATGGACTTAAAAGGGGCAATGTAAGGTAAAATGAGGTCCTGTGGATGGGCCCTGATCTCATACGACTGGGATCTTAAAAAGAATAAAAAAGGGCCCAGAAGCATCCAGAGGGAAGACCACGTGAAGATACGAAGGAGCCAAGGAGAGAGGCCTCGGAAGCAATCAGTCCTACTGGGCAGTCTTGCCTGCCTCTGCCAGCTTCTGTGGCTCTTGGCATTCCTTGGCTATGGTAACATGCCTCCAGTCTCTGCTTCTTTCTCTGCACGGCATTGCCCACATCTCTGTGTCTTCTTCTTCTTACAAGGACACTGGCTATTGGATTTAGGGCCCACCTGGGCAATCCAGGAAGAGTGCATCTCAAGATCCTTCACTTGGTTACACCAGTCTTTTCCAAATCAGGTCACATTCACAGGTCTTTGGAGTTAGATCAGTACATCATGCTACCAGTAGGGCTGTGGTGGAGAGTAAATGGTCTATTGGTATAAAATGTTTGCCATGTTGTCTGGCACCTGAGAACATGCCTGTGTTGACTGAATTAGTATTTTTGTTATCCACGTTTGTATCACAAGTGGGGGAAAGATAGACAAAGTTTCAAGATAAACCAGAAAGCGCATGACAGAGAATATTCCTATGTGATGGATATGCAAGTAGCAGATTTCTGCAAAAGAGAATATTCCTACATGGTGAATATGCAAGTAACAGATTTCTGCAAGGCAGGACCACTGGCTTGTTTGGAAGCCTCCCTGCCCTGTCCTGCACCTCTCTCCCTCCTGATTTTGGGTTCTGTTCCCTTTTATAAATCATAACTGTAAGTAGAAGGGCATCAGTGAATTCTCTGAGTCCATCAAGCAAATTGTTGAATCCAAGGGGAGCCTTCTGAATCTGCAGTTGGTGTTAGAAATGAGAATGGTTTTGTAGAGGGTGGCGTGCCCCTGAACATGATTGTTGACTTTCTGTTTTACAGTTTTCCTAATTGTGGGTAAAGGCCAAGTGATAAACATGGTGCTCCAGATTCTCCTTATCTGGGGAAGCATTCAGGTTCTCATTTTTAATCATGTTTCTCTTTCATGCTGACTAGCACCTCAAATCATGAGGGACCTTCCCTGCTAAGAGGTCACATTGAGAGCCAGGAGTCTCTGAGCATTTCAGAGAGCTGTGTCCACCCTGGGTGATGCTCTATTGTTTTGCTTCTTCAAGGTGAAGAGTGGCTTCTGTCACTTATTACTTTGCCTGTGCATGGCAGGGGACCCAGGTGTGCAATGGGGGACTGTGTCTTGCATTAAAGGGAAGCCCACAGTTGCCCAGCTGTGGTGGGGAGAAGGGGTTTCCAGGTTCAGGTCTGTGAAGGAAGCATTCATGAGGCTGCTTTGGCTGTGAACTGTCTCTCTTTGGTACAGGGAGGGATTGAAGGGTCCTCTTTCTCTGAGGATGGGTGGGACCACTGATCAGGTCTCTGTGACTACCTGTTGGTCCCTGAAAGACTCTTAGCAGTAGTTCTGGGATCCCTACAGGAGTCCTGCTTACAGAGAATTTTAGGGAACAGGTAACAACCATGGCCATGGGTGTTTTCCACTCTATCATCTTGGTAACAGTTATTTCTAAAGATAGAAAGTGAAGTTATCTTAAATTGAAATGGAAACAACTTATAATTAAACATTTGCAATTAAAGCATATTTATTGTTAAGGTGGTCACATCTTCCATTTTGAGTACATGCCATTGAAGCTAAATGTACCACTGAAACTTTGAGAAAAATATCTATAACCTGTTACTAATGGTTGTCTTTATTTCGTTTATTTTCTTTGGAGCCTTAATGACAACAAAAGAGAAGATAGTTGGGCACCATGGAATGGAGCCAGATGGGGAAGGGCAGGGTTCATGTAAAGGGTTTTCCCCTCTGTGGAAATGTATTGAAATGTCTTTTCATGAGTTGAGAAAAGTTTGCTCTATCTATGGTGTTTGTGGGTTTGGGGAAGTATCTTTTCTTTGATATAAATCCTCTCAACCCTTTCCTTTAAAAATGAAATTAGGTAATTACCTTCATTTGCATATATAATCTTGGGATCTATAACTAGATCAAACAACTTATTGGAATAATATCTTGCTTTTATGTATGCTTTGTACTTGGAATTTTTTTCCCTTTGTTCTACTTGTGCAGTTTTAAAAAGTAATACAAGCACTCTATTCCCCAGCTTGGCCCTCTTGGTCATTTATTGCACGGAGAAGCAAACGTATGGGCACACAAAAATCCTGTGTCTGAATACTCAGAGCAACTTTATTTGTATTAAGCAAAAACTGAAAACAACAGCAGCTTTATTTGTAATAAGCAAACACTGGAAACAACTCAAGTGTCCTTCAATATGTGAATGGTTAAATAAGCAGTGGTACATCCATGTTATGGAATACTACTCAGCAATGAAAAAGAGCAAGCTATCCATGCACACAGCAATTCAGATGACTCTCCAAGGAACTATACAATAGGCAGCCTACATTTACCATCCACATCAATGGCTCCTGTACATAAAATATTGAGAATGATACTTATCTTTTTGTTAATATGTACCCTATTCACCTTTGTTCTGCTCCTCTACATACACACCCTGCTGCCATTCCATGCATTGAGGCAGGTGGGGCTCTTTCCTACATCTGATCCCATTTCAGCTGACGGCATGCAGACTCTGCCATAGCATCTCATCATGTAGGTCATAGTTCATGTGAACTATGTAAACCATGAAGTTCACAATGCCCTCTCCACTCCTGGTCTCATCATGATCCCTCAGGCCCATAAAGTCACCACTGTTCTCCCCAAGTACTAAAGCCCAGAGTGTGAGCCCCTGGGTCACAGCCACACTGAGAGCAGAAGCAGACAAGGCCAGAATGCAGCTGTGCCTTGAGGTTGGAGGATGGTGACCCTGGATGATGGTGGGGGCCACTCTCTGGTGTGGTGCTTGGTGGGGGCCCTGGGGCTGGAGAGCTGTGTGGTGTCGTGGAGATGAAATGCTGTCTGTCTGAGCTGCCCACTCAGGGAGGAGCAGCCTGCCTCCTGTGGAGCCCTGGGGACCGTCCTCCTGTCCCCAGGTGTGGGCCTGTGAGAGGTACCTTCGGAAGTGGCCATGGACACTGCCTGTGCTTTGTGGGGTCGGCTGTCCTTTTGGTTGGCAAAGAGGAATGGGACAACTCACTGCGTCTGGACACTGTGCTGAGTTCCAGGTTGTAAATCGCACTTGAACATGTGTTTGTTTTCCAGAGCAAATGACTCCGTCTATGAGATCTTGCAAGTGGACTTCGGAGTTGACAACAGCAGCGGCCTGGCTGGGGCCCAGCAGATCACCTGGCAGGCGGGATACCCGGCAGAGGACTCCATGGGTGAGCTGGTCATCGCTGAGATCTTCGTCAGCTAGACGTCCTTTGTGGGCATCGTCCCTCTCGCAATGGTGAGAGACCTGGACTCCAGCAGAGTGTCACAAGGAAGTCTCCTTTGGGTGCGCTTAATATTCAAAGAAACGTGAAGCGCTTTATAATCTGCTATTTTCCACACACCTGATGGAGTTCTTTAAACGAAGGAAAAGCACTTAAATTATGCTTTATCTGCCTGCTTCCATGACGCCTCCTCGGAAGCTATTGTGGGTCTACCGTGTGAGCCCCTTTCCTCTGTGAGTGCTGCTGAACTGCGTCCCAGGGTGCCTGCTCCTCACTGTCACAGTCTGTGCTCATCTCAGGACCACCCGCTACATGGAGTGGGGAAGCCTCATTGAGAGGTGTCAGGGGCCTGTGGTGGGGGCAGTGGCTCTAATGGTGAGTGCGTGGCCCCTGCTCAGTCAGCTTCACTCTAAGCGTTCCCGGTAGCTTGGGGTTTGGCAAACTTTAAGATGCAAGTGGACTGGGAGAGCCTCGTGGGAACTGCCCACCTGAGCCTGCAGGGGTCCCAGAGCACATAACAGCCCTTGTGCTGCTGTTTCTGGCCTGGAGGTGACCAGATTTGTCCTCTGAGCCTGGCTGAAGCTCCAGTCACAACCAGGTTCAGGGCCACGTCTGCAAACAGGTCATGGAGGAGGCTCCCAAATATAAAAGGGACAGTGCTGGGGGATCCCAGGGATGAGAACCCCCTGAGAGAGCCTGTAGAGGAGAGGGTCCTCCGTGGCACACGGCCGATTCTGTGCCTGTGCACACAAGCCCCAGAGGAAAAGGCTAGAGCTCTTGTGCTGTGGCTCTTCTGAGGACACCTTGTGACCCTCCCAGAACACACGAGGGCAGGAGGCTCAGGAGGAGCTGCTCTGGGCCTGGCTCCCACACCCAACCATGTCTCTGAAAGGCGCTCGTGAAGGGATTTCTCACCCCCATCCCGGCTCAGACAGGGCATGAGCTGCCCGCCTAATCTCCCTTAGAGGAGAGAGGCTGGGTGCAAAACCATATGCTGTGGTCCGGACTTGGGTTTTCAGCAGTGCTGTGTCCCCGTCGGCAGCCATCCTACTTCTTGTCTCAGTGCTATCCTTTCCTGTGTTCCGAACAAGGGCCAGGAAGAGTTGACACTTTGGGCTGCCTTTCTTTCTCTGCTTCTGAAAGTAAACAATGATCTGGATCTAAATGGCGGCTGGGTATTTTCTGAGTGTGTCAGGCCTTTGCCTTGGCCTTTCTTTGTCTTTTGAGTGCTTGGCAGTGTCACACACTCAATTCCCTTTGCCACACCCAGGAAACACCCAGATATATTCTGCACTGGGGTAACCTTGCGTTTTGGGTCTAAAGTGTGTGGATCCATACCCAGATACCCTAGGGTGATCTGTGGGAGGCTTTATCACTCAGGTTGGATATGGAGTGGATACTGTCCCATTTACTCCTTCAATGGGCACTGACTGTATAGCAAGCACCATGCTAGGTGCTGGGGTAACACTTGGTGAGATGAATAAACAAAGAGCTTGTGACTCTGTGAGAAATTCAACCGTGAACAGATAAGCATGAGACAGCAGTGTGATCTACGAGAGACAGTCACAGTGAATGAGACTAGACAGCCAGGGTGGTTGGGAGAAGCCCCTGTAAAATCTGGCCTTTAAGGCACAAAGGGACAACAAATCAGCCAAGTAGCACATTCTGGGACAGGGGGCCTTATATTAAAGAACTCACAAAACTCAACAAAAACCACCACCAACAACAATGAATCCCATTAGAAAATAGGCAAAACACATAGACATTTTGCAAAGGAGGAAGTATGGATGACAAATAAGCACATGAAAAAATGGTCAACTTCATTAGCCATTCAGGAAATCGAAACCACAATGCAATACAATGAGGCAACCTACTCAAATGGTGACGATTAAAGGTAGTGACACCGCCAAACGCCAATGCAGATGCTGATAAAGTGGACCTCTCTTAGGTTGCTGGTGGAAAGGGCAAATGGTATTGCTATTGCGGAAGGCAGTTTGAAAGTTTCTTACAAAATCAAACATTCACTCACCATGCAACCTGATAATCATCCTCCTCTTTGACATTTCTCGCAGAGAAATGCAAACTCACGTTCATGCGAAAGCCTGAATGTCAATGACTATGGTAGCTTTATTTGTACTGGCAAAATCCTGGAAACAACCCAGGTGTCCTTCAGCAGGTGAATGGTTGAATATATGCTGGTACTTCCATACAGTGGAATACCTCTCAGCTGTTCCAAGGAGCGACTGCATGCACAGAACTTCCTGGATGGACGTGAAGGTCATTGTGCTTAGTGATAAATAAATATGAATCTAAGAAGGTTACATACTCTAAGGTTCAATTGATATTATATTCTTGAAATGACACAATAACAGAAATGGGATATAGATTAGTGGTTGCTGGGGGAAATGGGCAGAAGGTTGTGTGGCTGGTGGCAGCAGACAGAACCTTTGCCATGATGGCAAAATTATGCATCTAATTTACTATTGATTACCAAATCTATATATGCAATTAAATTGTATAGGCCCACAAAACACACACACACACACACAAATGCATGCAGGTTAAAAATGTTGATAACTGGCTAAGGTCTGTAGGGGAATTAACAGTAATATACCCTTGCCAATTCTTGCTTTGGACATTGTACTTCAGCCACATACGATGTCACCATTGGGTGGAGCATACATGAGGTTCTTGTCCAATTTTTGCAACTTCCCACAAGTCTGTAATTATCTCAAAATTAAAAGTGTAAACTTAAAAAATAAAGTAAGTGTATGGAAGCCACTTAATTCTAAGGGCAGAAGGCAGAATCTCCCAGAAAGGCTAACTTTCAGCAGTTTATGGGATTTGGAGACAACCAAAGGAACTGACTAAAAATTAAATAAGTTAAAAAGAACGATTACCTACTTTGCTTTCCCTTTATTAAACAGCTACAGTAACTTGCTGTCACTTCAGAGCCAATATTCACAGTGAACCAAGAGATGTACCATAACACACTGCCAACAGTCAACTTCACCAGCTCCAGCAATGGATAATTAAAAAACCATATGCAATTCAGCACTCCCCTAAGAGAGCCTCCCTAAATAAAGATCAGCCCTGAAATATGACAGAAATGTAGTGTGCACAACACACACAAAATTGGCCTCCCCAGAGAAGCCAGAAAACCTAGACAGCACTGAGGGAGAAAAGCACAGGCAGTGTACAGCTGGTGGGTGGGGCGGTGGATTTTAATCAGCAAAGTTATTTGGGGCATCCAGGCTGCTGGGCCAGTGATGTGGTTCATTCCATTCACCATGGGGTCAGCCAACCTCTCCTCCTGCTGATGTCTAGCTTCCTGCCTAATAGCCATATTGAAACTGTTTCCTTTCCTCAGTACCGCAAATTACCTGCTGAATACACTGTGCAAATGATCAGCAATAACCATCTTTGTTGGGTGATATTAAAGCCGTGCACTTTGTAAATGCTGCTGTGTGAAGTTTCCACAGAGTGGGCAGTGACTCAACTCCCCACAGCTAATAACGGAGCACGTCAGTGAACACATTCAGCAAAACTGTTAGTACAATGACCACTTAACAGGGCTTTGAGGTGATGCCATTCTCTCGTGCACAATAAAAGACTACAAATGGATATATGTCAGAATGCAGGCTAATGTCAGCTAAGTAGAAAAGAAAAAGGGAAAAATCCATTAAGATGTTTGATTCAGTTGAACTGTGCCTATTCAGGGAAACCTTTACTGATGGATAATTTCTGCTGATGAAAGGGAAAAACAGACCTAGCTAACCAAGTTCATGAAAGAAACTGGTGGCTATCAGGCAGAGAAGCAAAGCAAAAGGATTCTGAGTTTCTGTGGCATCAGGAGTGAGACTTGACAAATTTTTAAGGCTCTGACAATACCATTAATACTTATGACCTATCTCACGAAACTTGTGCCATGTGGTCCATCCATAAAATACTTCTGCTTGGAATTGTTCCATTTTGTTGGGTGATAAGCCCTGAATGACACAATTGAGAGCCATCGTGTGAAAGGTTGTGTTTTCTCCTGTTTTACACACCCTTAAAGTGTTAACATCATCAGGAGGCTGAGTGAAAAAAATTTTTTGGAAAAAAAAATCACCTTTACTCTTTAGGTATTACTTTGTGGCTACCTAAATACGGAAGTGCTTATGAGCTTTGAGAGACCTCAACTTGCTCCCAAATTGCACCTCCATCTCCTTTAATCCTCAGGTTCTGCTTAGACAGGCCAGACCTGAGCCCTTGCCCACAAAATATTTTCTGCCCCTGTGCTGAGGATACATGAACAACCCCTTGTCTGCAGCTGGGGGAAAGTGGGGGCCCAATCCTTTGGCTTACATCCTACTCCTGTGTTTATTGAAGCTTTGTGACCTGACACCACCTGCCTCTGGAGCCTCAGTCACCCAATCTGTAAAAAGGGTGATGTAGAAATAACCTCATGAAGGTCTGGGGAGGACAAAGAGAGCAAGGTAGGAAACATACAGTGCTTGTCACGTAACACGGGTGTGCTAAGCACCCACGGTTTCTGTTCCTCCGATGCCAGTGCTCTTAAAGGGAACACTCGTAATGGTGGGAAATGGAAGCCACTTTGCGACAGGCTGACCTGGTTGTGACCGTTCGGAATAGATGCACTTGTAAATAATTGTTACAGGCTCTGCTCTCCCAGTGCACACCAGCCGGCAGCCCGCTGCGTCCGAGAGGAAAGCGAGGACATGCTGCAGTGCACCCTTTACCTGCACAGCTACTGCCCAGTCAGCACACCTTTCCTTAAATTTTAAGTTCACTTTTGCAAACTGTCAAGATGGCGCTTCCCCACTGAATGAATTTATTTTCTGAGGGCGTCAAGGGCGATAGTCCCCGGGGTTCCCACTAGATGGCGCCCACAGACCAGCTTGTGCCCACACTGCCCTGCGCTCCCCTCCCCCAGAAGGCGGTGGCCCAGGCTTCTCCCTAGTGAGCTGAGGGTTTCCACTCCCCTCTGCTCACCTGGGACTCCCCACTTCCCAGGTGTGAGAAATGAGGGCTCCTCCTGCAGCCCCACCCAGCGCTCAGCACAGCACCTGACTCGGGGCACCTGGCTGCTCGGCAAGGTGTTGCCTCCCTCAGCTAACACCACTGCGCCCTGCTCCGTGGAAACCCGTGTGGGCTTTTTTTCTGGAAAGAGGATGAATGCTCATTGTAAAAATTGTAAACAGAAGAAAAAAAAATCCCAAATCCCCACGCCCTGTAACATGACCGTCAGTTATATTAAGAGAACCATCATTCCTTGCTGTAGAATGAATCCACACATATACAGAGATGAGTGGCTGGATGGATAAATAGAGGCTGGGCATCTAACTGATAAGCACTTTCATTCGTGGAGGTGTTAAATTCCTTTTTATTTACAAGCAAGACAGACCCCAAGGTGGAGTTGTATTTGGGAAACAAACAAGACATTAACTGACAACAAGAGGTTTTGATTTTGAAAATACTCTGGCAAGATTAAGAAAGAAAACCTTGCGTAAGAAACATGTCAAGGCTTGGAACAATTATATTGTTATTACCACAGCCACAATGACCAGCCCTGCTGCCGGCGCCACCTGGCCTCTACTTCCCTTTAGCCAGTGGGAGCTACTCTCTTATTTGAAAGTGGAGGAAACCACACTTCCTAATACCCGTCTGGATATGTTAGTTACTAGGTTTTACTGTATCAAAGTGTGTAACACTGATAAACTCGTGTGGAGCCTAATTCCCACATCCCTTTATTGTTAATGCTCTGACTGTGCTAAGCTCGGCTCGCCTGCTCCACCAGCTAACCCCCACGATGCTTCTCTCCCTCCGTGATGATCTGTGTCTCTAATCTGCCGATAAGCCCTTATCTTCTGTGTGGGTTTACAACTTTTTATTTCTTTATCCTCGTTTAATGTGATCTAGAGGATAAACGAGATTAACCGACTGGCCAGTGCACCACAATCCCAAAGTGCTTGGTAAACTGGACTGAACTCAGGTGAAAAGCCGGCCAGCTGCTCCTTCCCCACAGCTGGCAGAGGGTCCCGCCAGCATGGGGCTGGGAGCTGGGCAGATGAGGGTGACTCAGTTCTCAGTGATGTCAGCAAGGGCTTTCTGTCCAGGAGCAGAGTCTCTGTTATTTTGGTGAAATTTCCTGAAAGGTGGAAGAAATGTTTCATGCCCCAGTTAAAGACCAAGTTCAACAATGAGTCCCCGGGTGAGTAATTGTGCTTCTGTTTATTTAGACTCAGCTGGAGAAGGTGCTGGTTCTGTTCTGAGGGGAGGAGCAGGCGTTCAGGAAAGATCAAAAGGAAGGTGGTGGAGACCTCAGTGACCTGCCACCTCTCCTGTTTCCCAGAACCTCCTTGGATTCTGGAAAATGTCCACCGAGGCTGGTGACAGTCATGAGGTCCTGCCTTCTCTGCAAGGGAAGAGCAGACAGACAGAGACATGTCAGCACAGGGCAGCTGGACACCACAGAGCCAGAACACAGCCTGGATTCAGAGCTGCACCTCTGAGGTCCCGGTGGTCCCCTGGGTGTGCTGCTCGGAGTTCCCAGGCTCCTTCTGCAGCAGGTGGGTGGTGTCAGGTATGGTCAGGCTGTCCAGGTCCTGGTGGCTTCACAGGATCCTTGCTGTGGGACACAAGCCTCCTGAGGACAGGCCCACAGTCAGATGGTCATTAAGACTCCCAGAGTCCAGGTGAGTGAAGGCTGTGAGTGTCAGAGGAGATGGTGACCAGGGGCTCATTCCCCAGCTATGGGGGCACCACTGCCCAGCTCAGGATTGCCTGATCTTCCAGATTTTTGTGGCAGGCCAAAAATTTTAAGAAGAATTTTTTTTTCCAATTAAAATTTTTTATCTTAAATTTTTAAAAGGAAGCAAAGCACATGGCCAACTGGTAGCATTTGCAGTCCCTGGTGGTAGATGGTGTGACCCCAGCAAGTCACGCAGCATCCCTGAGCTTCAGTGTCCCCATCTGCCAAATGGGGTCAGAGGCAGCTTGGCTCCAGAGTCAACCACTACCCCAGACCCCTAGTCCCCCTCTCCCCATCTCCCCCTCCCCTCCAAGACCTGCTTCCCTCCAGGATCTGCTTGGCTGTTGCCAGCACTGGAATGTGTATCCCCATCTCAATCAGATGCATTTCAGTAGTTGAAAGTTCCCAGATGGTATTTGATTTGCAGATCATCTAAT
Organism: Manis javanica; assembly: GCF_040802235.1. Classification (NCBI taxonomy): domain Eukaryota; kingdom Metazoa; phylum Chordata; class Mammalia; order Pholidota; family Manidae; genus Manis; species Manis javanica. The sequence goes on along the minus strand of NC_133170.1, from coordinate 63,467,534 downwards.
CAAACTCAACTTCTGAGGGGAACTGAGGCATGGGGTGACTTTCCAGGTCATTCATTTTTCTTCAGATTTAGAAGCAATTGATTTATGATACCTGGCCACGCAGGGGCTGAACTGCCCTAAAATCCCACCTGTCCGGAGTCCCAGCTCTCTGCATGTGAAGAGTCACCTGTGGTGGTGACCGTAGCCTCAATGAGGTGCTTGCCACTGGCTTCAGTGGATGTCACCACCCGGGGCAGGACCACAGGCCTTCTTCAGCATCAGACCAGCAAGTGCACCTCAAGTAATCAGCTGTTAGTGATCTGGGCGGAGGCCGTTTGTTTCACCAGAAGCTTGTGCCCCTTCCTTCCCCAGTTGATTCGGCATTTTATCCTGGCCAGTGAGTGATTACTCAGTGCTTCTGATGTGGGTTCCAGTTCAAAGGGTATCATTTGTAACTCAGAGAACAGGCCTCTAATGCAAGGAAATTCCTGTTAATCATTTCCTCCAGCAGCATTTGGTTTGGGAAATCTAATTTGTACAGGGTTCGCTAAGCCTTTGGCAGTTCCAGGGGTCAGGAGGTTCTCTGAGTTGTATTCTCTGTGTTGAAAGATCGAATTTCCCCTTCTCAGTAAATGGCACCTCCACCCTGCAGTTGCTCGGAATGAAAATCTAGGAGTCATCTGCGCTGGTTCTCCATGCCTAATGACCACCTCCAGGCCCCCAGCAGGTCGTGGTGACTCTAACCTCTGGAGTCCACTGGTCTCCGACCTCCCCTGCCAACACCCCAGCCTGACCATATCATCATCTCTTGCCAGGGTGGTCATAGCACCTCCTGACCGGTGTCCCGTGGGCTCTGCACACCCATGGCTGATTCCCCTCTTAGCGTTCTGCACAATCATCTTATTAAATGTACCAGTTTGCTACTGTATCTCCCTTTCCTCCCAAGAATGTTAGGTCTGGGAGGGCAGCTCATGTTCTCCCTTACACTTGTGGATCCTCTCTGCCTGGGAGACCGCTTGACATCTGGTGGGTGTTCAGTAAATATTTGTCGAAGAAAGAGCAGCAGAAAGAGGGGTGGGAATAACAATTTCAGTCATTGGCTTTCCAGTGGATATAGTTGCCCAAGGAGCAGTTCTTCAGCCTCATTTCACAATTTTTCTTCTTTCCCTTTTTTCCTTTTTCTCTCCTCTTTCTGTTTAAGCTCTCCCCTCTTCCCTGCAACACCTGCGGTTTGGGTTGGTCAAGAGCTGGTGGTGGCTTAGGCCCAGAATCTTGTTCTGTAGGGGGTGTTAGCAAGGAGTGGTCTTATTCTGGATGTGTGAAGGGAGGTCTAGGAAGATTTGCTGATGAATTTCACGTGGGGTGTGAGAGAATGATGACACCAAGATTTTTATCTTGCAAAACAAACAGGATAGAGTTACAACTGAGACCAGAAAGTTTCAAGGAGCCGTGGTTTGGTGAGCATGTTCTTAACAATCGTTAAGAACAGGGATCAGTAAACTATGACTTTGGGCCATATCTGGCCCACTGCCTGGTTTTGTAAATAAAGTTTTATTGGAACATGTCCACACCTATTTGTGTATTATTTATTATTTTCATATTACCTATACTTTTGAACTACAACAGCAGAATGGAGTAGTTGCAACTGAGGTATGTTTCCTGGCAAGACTAAGATATTTACTATCCATCTTGATAAGACTGCTGGCCTATAGCACTGAATTATGATCTAAGTAATTTAAAATAAAAATCAGAGTCTTGTAGAACATTTGCAAGCACACTGTGAAAATTTAGAAATCATGTTGGGCATGACATTTTGAAAGCAAAAGTCACAATCAAACCTTATGTGTCTGCATATGGCTTCTTTAATAGCTGTGCAGAGTCCAGGCTTAACTGTGGAGTCTGTATCTTGAACTGGAAGAATGCTGTCTTCATTGAAAGGGCAAATGGTTCCTTGTGGTCTCTATCACCCTCCAAGTTTCTCCATGAGAAAGAGAAGTCACCTTCAATTTTCTCTCCGGTTCCTTGTCATAATAGTTCCTATCCCTTTGCATTTTGTACCAGTATCCAAGCTCATTTAAAACTCCATCAGATAGAATACCCCAGATAATTTTCTTCTCAGGTGAAATGAGAAAAAAAATAATGACCATAAAATTAGATAATGCCACAATCATATTTATAGCTGGCTGGCTCTGACTTCCTGGTGAAAATGCAGATAAAATAATAGCCCCACTTGCACTTGTCTTCGGAATGATGTAGTTCTATTGGGTCCCTGAAGTTCTCCTGGTCACCTTGAGCTGTAGGTGTGTCTCTCGGCAGGAATGGAGAGGGGCACCTGTGGTCCGAGGTTGCAGTGAGGCTGTGGATGAAGCTGCGGTCAGCCTGCCTCCACTCTTTTCATGACTTCATGGTGGCAACATGATCTGGAGCCAAAATCTAGACAAAACATTATAGCTGAGCCCAGAGGGCTCTTGTGTGATGTAATAGCATTAGAGGTTAATGAATATTATGAGTCAGGTAAGGAATTAAAAGCAATGATCAATTATTTTGCAATTTGAGTTTGTTACACAAATAAAGATTAGTTTCTTCCACATAGTGACTTAATTGATAGATGTGAGAAGGATTGCACTTCTCTCCAGAGGAGAGTTTCAATTTCTCTATTTGTAGGTGTGTATGTGTCTTTAGCAAGATGGGGGACAGGCCTGAGAAACAAGCCCACTTAAATGGTTTAAGATTCAGGCAAAACTGTTCAAATGACCACTTTTGGTGCTTCTTTTCTTGGCCTTGGGGACTGCAACCCATGCGTGCACCCATCTGCGCTCAGCCCAAGAACAGAACGGGGACCTCTGCTGATGTTCAGATTCTCCCTGAGCATCTGCCTTCCTGTCCAGGGGCTGTAACTCCTTCAACTTTATTGTCGCAGCTCAGCTCGACCTCTGGGTCCTGTACAGCTTCTTCCTCCCCCCACGGCTCCTGGAAACAGCTTCCAGACACTCAGCACACCCATGGCCATAGGGCTGCCCTGTTGTGGCTCCTTTTCCCTCCGTGTTCACAGTCCTTGGTGTCCAGTGGGCTGTATCTGGATACAGGTGTTTCCTACATTTTGTCTGATTTTCTTCTGATTTCAGACAGGGAAATTCTGGTAGCAGTTAGTCCTTCATGGATGAAAGCAGAAAGTTGAGGATTCATTTTTACATGCTCAGGAGAACAGGTGGACAGGCCTGCTTTGTTTATCTCATGGATCCCCCAGAATCCTTTGAAAAGAAATCTTATTTTCTATCTGAGAAGGTTGTGACATGAGAGACTAAGTGACCTCCCTATGGTCCCAGAACCAGAAGCAACAGACCCCTGGTTCCAGGCCCCAGGAGCCTGACCCAACCTGTTCTTCACCAATCTGAGGGTCCAACAGACCTTTCTACCTGCCGCCACACACACACACACACACACACTCGTGTGCATGCGCACACACACAGCAGTACATTAGGCAGCTCCCTCACTGATGGACATTCAGAGGGTGTTTCTAACATTTTCCTGTTAGAACTAGGGCTCCAGTGGACATGGCTAACAGGCTTCCTGTTTGACCATTTTTTCTCTAAGTGGATTCCCAGAGGCTAAGTGCTGGCAGTTCATTTCCTTTACTATTTAGAACTTCCATATATCCTGAGTTCCTTGTGAAATGAAGATGAAAATAGAATCAACATGGTACATTTGTTCATGGAGATTATATGGGGTGGCATATTGTCATCATTTCTGATGAACTGCAGATGCTCACCTATGTCAGAGCTATTTTTTTCCTCTCTTGAGACTGTGGTGCTGGCACTCAGCTCCATGGTGCTGAAGTCCAGGCTTCCAGTTTTCTTCTTTAGCTTTGTATTGGCCGTGGGTAGTCCAGCTAACCAAGTGGGGCTTTAGTTTCCACACGTGGGAGGAGGGATTATGCTCCCTTCCCTTCCTGAAGGTGGGTGTCTGCAGCCAACGTGTCTGGTAGCTCTTTCCAGCTCTAAGTAATTATCTCCTTAGATGAGAAGCCAACAGAAATAGTGCTGTTTGAGGAACTGTGACAATCTGAACAAGACAACGATAATTGAGGGCTTGTCAATTCAGGGCAACTAAGCTCTAAACATCTAAACATTCTTGTAACCATAGTGTGTGATGAGGTTCCTCCATCTGGTGAAATGTCAGCCTGTCACAGAAGGTGCTGAAGGTGTCCTGTGCTAGATCTACTCATTAAAGTTCCTGGTTCTGCTAGGTCCCTTCTTGGCACAGAGCTCATATCCACGCTCCACCGTTCACACAGCTGGGCTCAGTACAGACCTGAGGTATGCGCCTTCCTCCTACCCATGCATTCATGTCCCCAGTGCATGAAGTGGCAGGACATATATTGTCCTCCTACTCAGAGTAACATGCAATCTTAATGGAAATTGATTCCCATAAAAGAACATAACTATGCTTTCAAGGCATAAAACTCAGAGCTTACAGAAATAACACCAGAATAAAAGTCATGGTTTTTGATAGATGGTGAATTGTTTGAAGTCTCTGGCACCACGGAATGATTTAAGTGAGATATTTAAATAGGAAAGAGCTTTATGATCGGTCCAAAGATGGGTAGAAATTTACTTTTGAGAGGCTGGTGGCAGACATTGGGAAAATGGGTATAAACATCTCAGCCACTCATGAAAAAGCTGAAGTAGGTGAACAGAAAATTAGCAAAAAAAAAAAAAAAGGTTGCAAAATAATTTGTAAGAAAAGCATAATTTCGGATCACTTGTGATTTTTTTTTTTTTTTGGTGTGCAAACTATTCACCTCCCTTTGAAACCCAGTGTGGGTTCATACTGTATTATTAAGAACTCCTTTGGTTGCACGTGTCAAAGTAGAATAAAATAAGACAAGCAACAAACAAACAAAGCACTTTAAATAAACACTTTATGTAGCTACAGTTCCAGGATAACAGGCATCAGGTATAGCTGGACCCAGAATCCAGTCATTCACAGGGATCTGTGTCTGTTGTTCTTGAATTTCACTTGAAATAGTCCCTCTGGGGATGGACTCGCAGGTTTGGGTCACTGGCCCACCTGGGCAGATGCATCAGGTCCACTGAGGTACAGGTGCTTGTAGTAGCAGTGGGTGACCCAGGTGAAAATGTAAGGTTGCTGCTAAAGCAGGAGGACAGGTACTGCATAGGCATAATAGGGCAGGTGGTAGAGCAGATCGTCTAGCAGAGAGATGAGTGCTGGGCAGGAAAATTAATAGCTTCCCACTGTCCACAGAAAACATACATGCAATTTTTGGAATGAAATGACTGAATTGTGTTGGAGGAGGTCACAAGAGGGTGTGACCCCGGCCGCCCTGCAAGCTGGCCCCGGGAGGCACTGGAGGCCCCTCACCCCTCTGTCCTTAGGGAGTGTGCTCGGCCCTGTGTCCACTGTTTTCAGGGCCATGGCACTGGGAGAGTGATGTGCTACTGAAAGCATGGGGACACTGTAGTGACCGGGTGTGCAGGCCTCTCCATAAACTTGAACGTGCTGGTGGGCAGACCAAGACCTCCTCATGTGGCTGCCCAGTACAAGCCCTAAGGAAGTTCCCTTGTGTTTTAATGCTGCCATCTCCCGATCCGGAGAGGTCTCTCTTCTGGGTCTCTGCCCGCCCTCCGAGTCTGGGCCTGAAGCTCCCAACATTGCAGAACCAACAGCTGCATTTGGCCATTTATTGTGGCAACAAGGTGACAATCTCCAGTCTTTGTAGACAATATGATTATTCCTACACCTACACTGTTATCCTCATTTGATAAGTTCTGATATCCATTTCCAAAATTTTTTTTATTCATATTGTGCACCTTAAATATAACTGGGTATATATATTTCATCTCTCTGATAAGAATGGAGTTTTCAGGGACATGAATTCAGGGACATCTTATACATTTTTGGATCTATCTCCAAAAGGGCTTTCATTTAACTCTTAAAGAAAGTAAGGATGGCAAAATGAACAAATGAACATCACCTTATCCAGAGGAGAAAAATACATATTTTTTTAGAGTTAATTATTTACCTTTTCCAGATTCAGCTGGCATTGCTTTAAAACATTTACTCCAAAATCGTATTTTGTTGACAAGTTGCTCTTATTTGCAAGTTTCATAGCAATGAAGAACAACTCATCTGTAAAATGGAAATAATAATAATAATAATAGTTATTTGTAATATTATTGAGATTAACAGAGAAATTAAGAATGAAGTGCTTAAGTCAGTGCATGGCCAGCCGTCAGCCCTTGGAACAATCTGCTGGTACTGTTGTTGAATACTCGCTTACCCACTTTATGTTTTGGGATAGAGTCAGAGGCTGATTGAGAAAACTGCATGTGGAGCCCACTTAGTTCCTGCGCTGAGAACAAGTCTGGAAGGGGGTCACTGAGGTAGCTATCTGGTTGATCCTGGTGGAGCTGTTTGTTGCTGAGTATGCTGCGAGTCTCGTGGCTGAGCTGTGTTGCCCAGCTTTCCACCAGCTCTACTGACTGTTTGCCTTCAGCCAAGTGTGGAAGTAGCATCTCTTCCAGATCCCTTTGTGCGCCTACTCAGTGGTTCTGTGATTCATTCTTTGAGCAAATCTTTTAAACACCTACTGCAATAGCTGCATATACTGAGCTCTCGCTGCTCATTATGAGCCAGTTCTGACTCGGTTTTGCAGACTGATCCATTACGTCTTTGTAAGGTCACCATATAGCAGGTATTTGAATTGCCCCCGTTTTCCAGATAAGGGAACCCGAACACAGAAGACATAACCAGTGGCAGATGCTGGTGATGGATGAGAAAAAGCCATTTAGCAGTCCCTTTCCACTGCTAGCTCCTCTCAGACACCTACTTTGTGGGCTCCTTGATAGGTGGGCTGGCCCTGTGACAGGATGTGGACTGCCTGGCAAAAAGGAGCAGTGAAGGAGCGCTTCTTCCCCCTCCTGTCCTGTTCCTGCTTAAACAGTGAGAGCTGGTGTGATGGGTGCTATTCTGCTACCTTGGGGCAGTGGCCAGGAGAACAGCAGGGAGGTAGGCCTGATCTGGTTGAGTCACTGGACCAGAGCCAGCAGCCTCAATCCTGCAGAATTCTGGTCATGTGAGAAGCATATAAACCCATAGGGGGCTATTTTGCTTGAGTCAAGTTTTTGTAACTTGCAGGTGCACACACAGTGCTCACTGAAGCAGAGGCCTGTGCCAGCTTCACACCCAGAGAGTCCAGTCCTAGAGCCCCTTCTGCTCTGCTTCTCACATGCCAGATGCCACTCCAGGTTCTGAGGATGCCACAGAGCTCAGAGCAAAGGTGGTTCTGAGCCTCGTGTGGTGTAGAGTCTAATGCTTTTAAATGTACAAATTTTGGTCACTACTATGCCAGAAAAGACTATGAGACACAGAAATAGGGGGGCTGTCTTTGTTCATGCTGGGCAGGTGGAAAGCCCTGTTTTTCCCAAGAAGTGGATGTTGCGCTGAGCTCTGAGGGATGCAAGGGGCAGTGGGGGTTTGGGGGCAGAGGTTCTGTGTGTAAGAGCAGGAGGTGTGACTGAGAGGTCCTTGGAGGAACTGAACAGACCTCTGTGGTGGTGCGCCGCAGGGAGGGGCGGCAGAGTCAGATCCCTCCAGGTCCGCCAGCGGGGCCTTTATATTTCCAACGGTGAGGCGAGGCGCATTCCAAGAGTTTAATCTGGGAGGGAAATCGCCTGAATTACACTGAGACGGAAAACAGAGTCTCTAGGGACGGGCAGAGCGTGGACACAGGAGGTCAGGTGGGAGCCTCCCTCGTGGAGCAGCGGGGGTGGGACGGCAGGGATTCCACGGCCTGGGTCAAATTATGCACACAGAGCCGAAGACACCCTGAGAGGCCATCAGGGCAAGAGTGGAGCCAGCCGCGGGGTCGGCACCGGAGCGGGGGCGGAGGCGAGGGGAGGGCGGGGTGGTGCCAGGTGGGGGTGGCGGTGCCCTGCACAGCGCCAGCGGCCGGGGCCTCCTCTGAACCACAGGCGAGGCCGCGCCGCACATGGAGGCCGCGCCCGGACGTGGAAATGGAGGCAGCTGGCCGGTCGGAAGCGCGGAGCCGGGCGCGCAGGGGGCCGCCAAGCCGATGCTGTGACTCCGGGAAGAGCCCGGCACCGGGGAGCCGTCCGCTGACTAGCCCGCTGCGCTCCCGCAGGACACGGAGGTGCTGAGCATGGCCCTGCTCCCGGGAAGGCTGTGTCCCTGCCCGTCAAGGTCGTGGCCATCCCGGAGGAGGACGGCACTGTGGTCAACGTGTCGTGGTCCGTGGAGTGCCGGTGTGCGGACGGACACGTGATCAAGGTACACATTCAGGAATTCTGTGCATTGGGATTTAGCTAAGGAAGAAAGTGTGAATTTGGAAAGGTAAACTGTGATGATAGAAAAAAAAAATAGCTTTTGATGTCAGGATCGGGACCAAAGTGGGGTCATTGTGGGCAATTGTTAGGAGTCCAGAATATGGAAGAATACAACTGTTTTCAGAGACTGGAAACTTGACCTAATCTGGCAAGATGAGAAGGATGGATATAAAGTCCTACTTTTGTGTTAAAAAAAAAGTCTTCACTAGCAGAGATATCAGAACATCAGATTAATAGCAACATCTGTGTGAAACAGCCTTCCCATTTTTAACAATGATTTTTATCAATATCCCATTTTTATTAATAGTACCTTAATAAGCTGACATGATCACCATTGTCATTAATCAGTGAGTGACCCTGGAACAGAGGTCATACACATGCAGACCACAGGCCAGATCTGGCCCAGAGGGAGGGTGTGTGTGTGTGTGTGTGTGTGTGTGTGTGTTTTCTGTATTTTTAAAATGTAATCAGTTGTCGCCCTCTAAAAATAGTCAGTTTCATTTTGAAATCTGGACATCCAGCTCCTCTTGAAAAACTTGGTGGTTGGGTTTCCCTGGGTCTGTATTCCTTCCTGTCCACATCATTTAGGGCTGACAGGGCAGTATCATCTGTGGAGGTGGGTGCTACAATCCCCACCACTCCCTCTTGTCTGCCACAGGGAGGCAGACGGGCATCTGACCTTTCTCCTACATTTGTGCTGCTGGTGTTCTGATAGTAAATTTCAGATGAAAGAGATACTTCTCAGACCGTGGCCTCTATAAAAAATAAGGAAATGATAGTTCTCACTCTGTCATTCTGGTATCTGTCCTTCTAGGCTGTAAGAGGATCACTGGAAATTGGATTGTGTTCTGCCAGAAAGTGTCTGGGGGGCTGAGGGCCCTTGAAATCAAATCACAGGAGAGATGATAGAAGGCAGTGTGTGTGTTTAACCTGGTGATGAGAAGAAAAGGCCCTGGGGCAGGTGAAGAGGAGACATGCCCAGTCTTTTTAGGTCCTTCAAGGGCCATCCTCTGGAATATGGAGTAGATTTGTGCTGTTGACATTCCACAAGTGGGACTTAAAAGGGAACCACTCAGCTCAGCATGAAGAGTGTAGAGGTGGCAAGTTCCTGACTAAGATTTCAGACAGATGATGTCGGCTCAAAGCCTGACTCCACTTTCCTCACTGTCTGACTTTGGACAAATTACTGCATTTCTCTGAGCCTAGTTTTCTTATCTGTAAAATGAGCTAATAATAGTACAGCAAAAAAGAGATTTGTTGTAAAGTCTGCATATGAAGCATAATTACCAATAATCAAAGTAATCCTTGAAAATCCTTTAAATAACACCTAGGCTTTTTAGAAGTTCAAAAATATAATCGGGTTTTTCTTTTTTTTGCTTTTGTTCTTAATTTCTTGCCATTGAGCCATAGGTAGATATCCTGCAGCAATAGTTGGCGAGGTCTAGTTTTCAGAGGCGGTGGAGTCATGGGTGAGTAATAGTCAAGATTTGGGAGAAACTGAACATAAATTTCTTCCCTATTTTGCTTTTCTCTCCTTTATCACTTCTAATGGATGTGTTGTCTCATGGAAATCTACACTTACTCTAAACACAAATATTTTAATTAGCATTAAATAGTTAAAATGGTGTATACGACAGTCCCAAGGAAGAATTTGAGGGGAAGGTAAAGTAAGAATATTTATAAAGGGCCAAGCAGTGCTTGACTTCATTATATCAGTAATATTATATCTACATTGTATCCATATCTCTATCTTTATTTGTGTCTATATAATTTACCCTCTTTCTGACTGGAAGGCCCACAGTCTGGGTTAAGTCCCCTTATCATATTTCCCATTTGCTGGCACAGTACCTGGTATATATATGCTCTCCAGTGAATATTTGTTGAATACGTGAATGAATAAGTGATAGAGTGATTCAGAGATGAAATAAACTGTTTCAAGAGTGGCCACCTGGTCTTTGTTGGATAACTTCTAGTGAACATCTTGTCAACAAAAATCTTCAAAGAGGTGGAAGGGCCTGGGTCAGAGGTACTTGGCATTGGGTGGAGCCCTGGACCTGAGTCCCTCAAATCCTATGACCTGAGGGATGTTCTGCTCATGAGGAATGTTTTTATTCTGGAGGTACTTGTGGAGCATGAGCAGTGTGGAGGGAAGAATTGTGGGAGATGAAAGGATGGCGTGGATGGGCCTCCCCCACCAGGAGCTTACGCTGTCATTAATGAGCGTTAATGGCCAACACTTACAGAGCCCTTACTAAGAGACAGGCACTCTTGCAATAAGCATATTACTTATTGTAAATAGAGTGTTGGCCCATTTATCCTCACAAGACATCTTCAAGATAGGTCATACACTAATCACATTTGATAGACATGGAATGGAGGCACAGAGGGATTAAATATTGGTCCTAAGGTCACCCAGCTAGCAAGTACAGCAGCCACGTTTCCAGAGTGAATGGGCTGGCAGGTGGGACTTCAGTCTGAATGAGAGCCCTGGACATGCCTGCATTATCATTCCTTGTAGGCTGAGGGAGGCTCTTATGAGCTGGCAGCAAAAAACCCATGCCATTCCTGCAGCATGCCCCTCAGGGAGATCAGTTGGTAATGCACTCTTTCCAACTTTTAAAATACCCCACTCCCAGAAGGCATGTTTTCCTATTTCTGTCAGGTTCCTTGTAAAGTCTCCACGGGGAGCACTGCAAATTGACTTTAGAGTGTGATTATATTGTAATCTGAGTGTCTATCTTTCTAGTCAATTCATGGTTTTATGTGATTAATAATTGTATTGTTTGTCAGTGAATCGAGATCCCCAGAAATCCTGAAGCCAGTCGTGCTTCATCAATAGGAGAGGACCTCTTACTCTCAGAGAAGAATATAAGGATGTTCATGCCAACCTCAGGGACAGTGTCCCCATCTGAGGCCTGTGGTCGTTCAGTTTCTCAGCCTCCAATATCAGCTGGACTTGCAGTAATGCAATGCAGAAGGGCTGGTAAGGGGTCATTAACATGCTGAAGCCTTCCCATCCAAGGGAATCCCAGTTTCAAACTTTGTCCTCCAGTATCTATGGCAGTGCCTTCTGATGGATGTACCGTCAGACGGAAATCTGAAGTTGGCCTGTGGCTTACATGGTGGCATGTGGTCACTCCGTAGGGCCTCGTGTCACCACTGGAGAAAACCATCCACTTCGGTAGATCCGCTGTGTTTCCTGGTTGATTTGCAGCAGCTACAAAAGGGCTCTGTGACTAAGGTGTCCTCGAGTTTGAATCTTCAGGGGTGGGATACAAAGGTATCTTGAAAGCAGTGCTTTGGCGAGGCCTGGGCGAACTACAGTTACCAAGCTAATGATGTCATTTGGAGGGAGGGGCACTGGGCAGTTGGGATAGCTAGTGGGATCCAGCAGGTATAAGTTGAATTCCCTCAGTAGTTATTTGGGGGCATTTTTGTGTGTTTACAAGTCACCAAAATCCAAATCTCACTTGAGATGCTGAAGAGTATGTATTGGCTCAGGTAACCAACAATGGCTGAGATGACATCAGGCAAAATCATACCAGAGGCCCCAGGGACTGAGATGCTCCCCATCCTTTGGTTCTGATACTCACTGTCTTACACTGGTTCTCAGGTGGACTCACCCTGTGTAGTGGTCCCAAGACCTCAGAGCTTTATGTCATTTCATGTTCAAGTCTAAAAACATGAAGTTTGTCTCAAACACCTGCAAGAGGAGCCAGGTTTGAATGCACTGGGTCTAGTGTCCATTCCTGATCCAGGGGTTCTGTGGCCATAGGATAGAACTTGCACACTGGTCTTGCCTGGTCACATCCCACCTGTGGGCTGGAGGTAGGGTCTGTTTAACCTGAAGCACATAGTATCGGGGAGATGGGGGAGGCTGACTCCTCAGGGGAGTTTTCCTCTGCCCAGTCAGCTCCTTCCTGCCACCCCCAGGCGCCCTCACCTCTGGATCTCCAGCCCCCGTGTGGATGCACCTCGTGGGGCCTCGGCACACTGCGTGCCTTGTGCATGTGGACATGTCTGCCCTGGAGGTGGGGTCCCCGTCTCCTGTTCTGGTCCCGGGTCCCATCACAATGAACAGCAGCAATAGCATGTGAGTAAAAGGGGCGCCAGGCAGACTTGGCGCTGTTTCCCTCACAGCCGTGCCTGCCGCGGCCCCCATGAGGGAGGTGCCGAGCTCTCGCCATCCTACAGCTCAGCCAACTGAGGCACAGAGCTGTGCAGGTGGCTGTGCTCAGGGGCTTTGGGTAATAAGCCCCCTGTGTGTCCAAACTCATGGTACCAGATGGGGGACAGTTTCTTCCTATATCCTCTGTCGTTTAAAGACATGTTTCTGCATAATCAGATTTTTAGGTAAGATTTCTGACTTTAAAGTGTTGGCAAGTTGCTCAATGGCAGAAGCTCAGCCAAACACATTCTGCCCAGGGCTGTGAGCCTGGACTACACCGGTGTTTTGAGCTCGGTGGGAACAGGTAAGTGACGTGGAAGATACAGCCCCCATCACAGAGGGGGGAGGGTGCAGACGATGTGAGGCCCCGCAGGTGGTGGTGAAGGCGAGGAAGTGGGTTCAGAACAGTCTGTGCACTGACTTACCTTGAAGGGTCCGCGTCCGCTCTGGGCTACAGCGGGCTTCTAAGGACGCTCTCTGACTGATCCTAATTTTATTTAGAAGGAGATGCAGAGAAATCAGAAAGAAGCTTAAGACTATTTCTTTCTCATTTAGCAATGCTGGGCAAAAATTCCTACAGAAAACACTGTTATTCTATTTCTGGGCATGAATTCCTTCTCTCCCATTGCCAGGAGCCAGGAAGCTAAAAATAAGTTGTCAGGCAGCTTGGATGTTACTGCCTCATTTTGTCCTTCTTTATCCTAACAGTTTGGACTTTTATTGTCCATCCTAATTGGAGATATGATAGGTACTTCATGTTGGCCAGAGGATGGATATTGCTGTATTCCCAACACTTTGCTCCCATCACATCACCATGATTCCGATAGTAATTAGACCTCTTGATCATTTTTGTCTTTGGCATCTCTAATTAAGAACTAACATTCTGGAATTGTTTCTGCATGATGTGGAGGAATCTTGGAATGAGCCAGTAAACCTGCAACCCCAGGCTTTGCCCGCTCAGTGTACATGGCCATGTGCTTCCTCCCTCCCCTCCTGACAGCCTCCGTCTGCCCCTCCCCATCCAGGCCCTGCCCAGGTCCAAGGTCAGGGGGTGCTAGACCTAGCCTTGGGTCTGTGAATGCATCTCAGATATCGGGCAGCACCACCCGTGGCCCCAGGGTCTGGTGCCTCCTGAGCATATTTATTTCACGCTCAGGAGGGAAGGGGATGCTGTGGAGCTTGGCTCTCAGTCTGAACTCCTGCCTTGCAGCTTTGATGGTGTGCAGAATGAATCCACTCTCTTGACAGCAGAGAACAAGAAGGCAGTGTGAGGACTGAGGCACCTTGGTCCTGGCGCAGCGAAAGGGCATGGGCATGGCGGATGCTCAGCCAGGAGGGTCCTGGTGTTAGCCGGGAGAAACTGCCTCTCATTTTACAGTGGAAACGGAGGCGCAGAGGCCTGTCTGTAGGATCAATGTTGCACAGCTGCAGGGTGGTGAAGCTAGAGTGTGAACCTAGCTCCTAGGTTATGCAGAGCTTTCCCAGGAGGCGCCATGCCTCAGTCGGCTCCTAGGAAAGGAAGGACACTCTACTGCTGACCAGAGCCTGAGATCTGTGCAGGTCCGTCATGACATGGCCCCCAGTGGCCAGGAGAGGCTGTCACCCTGAGCTCCAGCTGACAACTGCCTCTATCTCTCTCTCTCTCCACAGGGCTTCAGGCTGGGACTCCAACTAGAAGTGGCGTCAGGGCATCCCACTCTGAAGGTCAAGACCCACTGAGCCCTGGGGGAGGTGGGAGTCATTTGCTCAAGGTCATGCAACGGGTAATGGCTGAATCAAGATGTCAACCCAGGGCTGTGTGAATCCATATTCCTTGTCCGGGATACCACTGGGTGGGCACGTTGGTGGGGTCTTCTCCCTTCAGACGCATGGATCAGTGTGAATAGCAGGCTTTCTAAGAGATGAGGGAGAACCAGGTTGCCGAGTTGTCACAGCTGAAGGACCACAGAGATGCTGCTCCACCAACCTCTGTATAGCTGAGCACATACGGGGTCCAGGACAGAACAGAATCTGAGCCCAGACCTCCTCCCTGCCCTCTGCATGTGTTCTCCTGTTCTGCGCTCCCTGCCGCTCTAATAGTCTAGATCAGTGGAAGCTCTTCCAGGAAAATGCACAAAAGCATGTAGGACTGCACCTGCACCCCTGCATCTCAGGTTTAAAGACATTCAGTCTATTGGTGTCTTAGCTTCATAGATATAATGGAAGAACCAGACTATTTAAAATAATGTTATTTTTTTAAAAGCCCTTTTCAGTATCTCAATGAATGGCCAAAATCATTTTACAAAATATGTGGCATGGCTTTAACTGTTCATAATGAACAAGTGAAGGCTTCTGAAGTGAAGACATTGTCATGAAAACCCATGGTGGAAATACTACTTTCAGTGAGGAACGGGCTCTTGGGACAGGTCCGAGCTTTAAGTGGTGTGATGAAGGTGATTTTGCGCCATCCACTCTGTGCCATTCTGTTACCTGGCTTGCAGCTTCATTTGATGACAACTTCAAAAGTATAAATCTGAGCTCTTTTGTGAACATAAGGCCCAGACCTGAACTCTTCTTGTCTGCAGCCCATGTGATCTCTGGATGAAAGACTCTGGGGCTTGCCTCCCGTTGCTAGTGGGGACCCAGCAGGAGATATAAGATGCTCCCTAGGGAAGTTGACAGTGACCACGGCTGACCCTGGGGAGCCTTTGCTCCCCACAAGATGCCTTCCTGAGCACTTCACCCGTGGGATACCCTGCAGCCTTCACAGCAGGATGTGCTCTTATTGATGAGGGGCTGAGAGATACAGAAATGTACATAATACCCCATTGCAGAGGCCAGGGTGGGCAAGGACCTGAACCATCTCTTACCCAGGAGCAATTCTGTGACCCTGCAGGACTTGCAGAGCCAGAGCATGGCACCTCACTGAGCTGCAGGCAGGGTTGGAGCCACTGGAAGGGGCTGGGAATCACACACCGAGCTTGGAGCTGGCAGGGGACTAGCTGAAGGGGCCTGCAGGCTGTTACAACGGTCTAAAAAATACCTCCCTCTCTCAGAACGATTCCCCCAGGCTGGTAGGTCTTGGGAACAAACTAAAACCCAGGCTGAGTGTGTGGAGGGCTGACCCTGGGAAGGCAGAGCTCAGCACCTGCAGCCCTGAGCTCTTTCACTGGCTGGGCTGTGGGCAAGATCATCAACCCTCTTAGAATGCACAGCCCCGTACTGATGACCAGGCGCTCTTCCCTGTTGTTATTCTAGTATGATTAGTATTGGAAACATCAGTTGTTGAACACAGCACTGTGTACATGGCCTTGCTTGATCGGTTGCTATTAATTGCATCCATAAATTATGTGTTTCAGTGGATGCAGACGCAGAGAGGACGGTGGTGGGAATTGGCAACAGTGAGCCTGCCATTGCCCAGGTGGCTGCAGGAATCTTGTTTGTGCTCCCGTTGGCCAATTGATTCCCCTTCATTTCCCTGCCCTTTCCTCTCAGCCCTGGGACTGAGAACTAAAAATCACAGAACTAATGATCCATTAGGAGTCCAGGCAGGACCAGGTCTCAGGAGGCTATTTCTCCAATCTGCATGGTGCTCTGCCAGGCCCACCCAAACACTATGTCCTGAGCCCCATGGGGAGGCCGTCCTCGTTCTGAGCTCTGGGCTGCCAGTAACACACTCAGTGTCTCAGTGCGTCCGCATGACCCCAGGGGAGGGGACAGTCAGCTCCACACACTTGGTCACAGGCCTTTCCTTCCAGGCCAAGGCCAAGGACAAGGCTTTGCCACCAGTGGAAACACGGCCCCTGTCCTCCCCATGCTGCCTCCCAGAGCGGTGCCTCCAGGATGGCAGGGTCTTGGGGACAAACTAACCCCAGTGCCCGCCCTCCTCAAACAGAGAGCCTCCTTCTATGCCCCTCCCAAGTCCTCACCCGGCCCCTCCTTAGAGCTTTGCACAATTTAAAAATAGTCTGCTGCCAGATTGCATTCTTATGCTCAGATATTAGATGAACAAATGATGCACGAGAACAAGTTAGTGAATCCCCCCCTCCTTGGCTCGTGCCTAATCTGCCTTCCACACAAAGGTCCTAATTCATTGTGATTTCAAAGTGCTCCCAGCTCAGTGGTTTAGACTATTTTAGTCCAATATCACCAGCTGCAAGGCCATTTGCTTTCATTTTAGATGAAGAGAGAAAATCAAGTTGTCTAGGGCAACCTGATAAATATCTTCTCTAGGGATTCTGAATGAGGGAGCTGGAACCCAGGCCAGTTGCTTTCTGATCAGGAGAAATGCTCAGGTCTGCTCTGTGCCTGACTCACGCTCTTGGATTTATGTTGCTCAACTGCTTAGCAGAGTCATAAAATGTTCCTGTTGCAAAGTATTACCAAAGATATTTTGCCACTGGTCTCCCTAAGTTAAAGTCTGAATTGTCATTATCCCTGGGGTTAGGTAAGGCAGAGTGGCCAGTATCTGGAACTTAATTATATCATCAGATTCATTAGATGACATCACCTGAAATGATATTCTGAATGGCCAGGGACCTCTACTGTGTGTGAAATAATACTGTTACATGTTTGGGCAACAATTGCAATATCACTAAATATCTTAAATGCATCAGCTGGGGAATCAGCAAACTGTTCTGCAGAAAAGTTCTTAATCCTAGTCTGGCCAGGAGAAATAATCTGCAAAGAATACATATTTTGAGAACTCTCCTGGTCAAGGCTGCCATGCACAGCTATTCAGGTTGTTCACTTACTAAGTGCATCCAGTTGAGGTAGTGAATGGGGGGGTGAAATTTAGCCCCCTCTCTGTGTGGTAAATTAAAGGTGACCATAAATTCTTGGGCATTCCTCAGAGGTAGAGCCTGTGTCTCATTCTCTTGACTATTGACAGGTTCTGTGCTTGCTGGACAAATAGAATATATTAAGATTGATGCTATGTTAGTTTTTAGGTCAGGTGTTGGGAGACTGGCTCCTTCCATTTCTTCTCATTTAGAAGCAACCACCGTACTATGAGCAAGACCAACAGCCTAAGTAGCATTCAGTGTTGACAGTTCGACCTAGTGGATATTTGTTTTTAAAGCTACATTGTGGATCTAAGCAGAATTACTCTATGACTGTGACTTTGCTCTGTCCCTTTGAAATATCTGGGATTCAAATGTCTCTGTCATGTGGGATGCTGGGTTGTGCAGGGGTCCCTGTGTGAGTCTGAAGCCTTATTCTGCTCTTCAAAAGGGATTTGCCCCAGGGTAAGAGAAGCCTTTGCCACATAGCGTTTTGAATTCACTCAGACAGTCTTTGAAGAAATTTTGCCTCTAAGGATGAGCTTTTTAGATGTAGGAAATGTAAGATTTGCAAATTCGTTGGGGTCATTCTGTTTGACCCTCAGCACGGTCACTTAAGAGAGGTTAATAATTAAACTTCAACCTTGCGTATTTATATTGAACATCTCACAGTTTCAAAACCATTTCATGCGCATTATCTCATTTGCTAGGACATTAATGATAACCTCTTTATGTCTAATGATGACTCCTTATTGTAAGACAGGGTTATGAGAGATGCTTTTATTATCGGTACCGGCTGTTGCTTTCATTAGCTGTTGTAACCGGGATGAGGTAGGCGGCAGAGGTAAAATTACCTGCATTTTGAGATAAGGGAGTGAGACCCAGAGAGTGACTTGCTCAGAGTCCAGCAAGGATTGAGCCTGTCCCTGTACCCTTGTCAGCTACCTGCCCCCAGCCTGGGCCACCTTCCTGCACATTCCTGACCACACACTACAAATGGCCAAGGATTGTCGTACTTCTTGCTTCCTCCCCCGTGCTTTCACGAGCTGACCACGCATCTCTATCGTGGATGTTGCAGAGGAGAAGAGAGGAGGAACAATGCATATTCTTCTGTAAAAGACTGGGGGGTTTAGAATTTTAGGTTCACATCCTCACCCTCCACACACAACACTGGATGCAGCATTTAACATTCTAAGCACTTGTTTCATCTCCTGCAGCAGGAGATTGTGATGATCGTATCCAGCCCATGGCACTGTTGGTGAGGATCTGAATGCAGCCAGCAGAGGAATCCCACTACGTGAAATAATGGAACATCAATCACCAGCCACTCCATTAGGAAATCTATGGAGCACATACTGCAAACAGCCAAAGGAAGCATTACTCAAGCTCACATTCACTGTGATTAGTGAAATACAAACCGGAGCAGGAAAGGGGCATCACTTCATGCTGACCAGATTGCCAACAACGTCACAGAATGTCAGAGTTCATGTCAGTCCTCTGTGTTGGAAGTGAAAATTTGAGAAAAGAATTGTGACAATCTGTGTCCTTACAACTGAGTGTGCCTTTAAGGATTTGGTTTCTTTGGAATGAGGCTAAGAAAATAGAGAAATGTGTAAGCATGTGTGTGCAGTATTAGATTTCATAGCCAGAGCAATGAAATTTTTGAAGCAACGTGAATGTCCCAAATTAGAGATTTATTTAAATATGTAGATAGATTATAGATGGATGGATAGCTAGATGATAGGTGGTGGTAGGTAGATAGATAATAGATACAGAAAACAGAGCCACAAGCAGCAGGGTAGATGGGCAGGCTGTCTTATGCTGTCCCTCTCTGCCCCATGGCTTGCCCACTCCTCCAGTGCATCTTGGTGGAGGAGAATAGAAATGGTGTGCTCAGCCAGCAGGCTATGGCAGCCTCACTTTTCTCTGGTTTTCCCCTGGATAACCTATGTTCCCTGTATGACAGAGCTTCCTATTTTGGTGTTTTCAGGCTTCTGAGGAGTTGGGTTTGACTCAGTCATTGTGGTCATCAAATCATATTTTGCATACACCCAAAAAGCTTCTGTAAGAATATTTGGCCAAACATCTTTTCATTCAAAGTTTCTCACATGGGATTCTGAAATCCACAGATGCATTTCCCAACACCCTTTATTTCTATGAGGATTTCTCATCATGGTGACATTATACATTTTTTACAGCAGTAAGGGCATATTTTGGACCACCCTGTTTATCTTTGTGGCAGATTCTCCAAGTGCCCACAACTGTCTGCTTTTCCCTCATCTAGAGTCCACTGCAGGTGGCATTTACCCATTTCCTACCCTTGCTGGAGCCATATCTGAGTCCTCCACAGTGGGAGGTGAGCAGAAGTGAAGTGTGATACCTGAGGACTGAAGCAGTTAAGAACAACTTTGGCTTCTCCACATTCTATGTGTCCCACCCACTGGCCAGTGATAAAAGAGGATGAGTCCTAAGAGCATAGCAGATACACAGACAAAAGGTGCCTGAGTCTCTGAATGGCCCTGTGGGGCAGCGAGCCCCATTGCTCTGCCCTGGGAAGCACACCTGTGCTGTGTTATGCCCTTGAGGCAACACCCCCCCTCATAACCGAGTCCTGACATCTGACTTCAGTAGGGGCATTGGTATTTTTATTTAAGATTATACTGATGTCAATGATATTTTGAAGCCGAGGCTGCACTTAAGAAGCACATGGCTGGACCCAAGACATGGACTCTTTGGCTAGTAAAATGTTGTCAATACTTAACAATTCAGAAACGTCACACAAAGATTAAATGTCTACTATCTTGCTGTGGTCACATTTCGTCCCCTGATGTCTCACCTGTGAGTATGTCAACCTTACAGGCCGAGGAAGACTGCAGGTGTAATTCAGGTTACTAACTGGTTACTCTTAAATAGCGAGAGTATCCTGGATTCTCTAGGTGGGCCCATGTAATCACAGCCCTTAACAGCAGAGCTTTCTCCAGCTAAGACCCAAAGGGGGAGAATGAGAGACTTGAAATGAGAAGAATTTGGTGTGTCATTGCTGACTTGGAGAGTCAGTGGTCACCTGGGAAACATGAGAAGTTAATCCTGTCAACGTTCAGAACAAGCCAGGAGGCAGGTTCTCCAGTAATGAAGCCGCTCTGCCATCACCTTGACTTTTGCTTTGTGAGGTCCACAGGGAAAACCCCATGGGATCCACCTGAATTTTGGACCCAAGGAAGTTGCAAGATGATAAAAACAGACATTTTAACTCACCAAATCTGTGGACATATGTGACAAAGCAATGGAAAATGAATGAAAGGATTGGTGGGAAAATCTGGCACACCTGCAAAACCCTCCCTGGAACTGAGCAGAGGTGGGTCAGACTTGAGGTGGGCCATGAGGTCCTTGACCAAGCATATCACCTGTGCTTCCCACCTGCTCTTCTGAGTTGGCAGCACCCATCCTAGAATGACCTGGACTAACTCTTCATTCAGTGTTTCCAAACCAGCCATCTGAAAAATGATCTTGCATTCCATTTTCTCTTAACTTATAAAAGGGGTTAAAAATAATTCTCAACTTTGTGAAACTGGCCTTTATTCTCCTCTTCCCACATCTGTATTCCTCACATTGCCTCATCCAAAGCAAAGAAGCTTAAACATTTTTCATTTCTAAGAAGTTTAGCTTTAATACAGACCCAGAATCCTTTCATTTTGCTCTGTGTGTCACAAAGAATCCAAATTTCAGGATCACTGTCTTAGCAGATCATCTGTGCTGCAGTTATAAATACCTCCCACCTGGATCCAATGACAGAACTCCACCAAGGTTTTCTTTTGATGCATGAAAAGCAATTCATTTTTAATTGTCTTTAGAAATCATTTTTCTGGTGTATCAGTTTAGAACAAGTTTGTTTTTCGAAACCCACTGGTCCAAATAATTCACAATCCAACTAAAATTACTTTGTGAAATGAGATCTTTAAAGGCAGAGACGTAGGAGCAAAGCCCCCATGAGACTGTGCTATCTGGCTCACAAACAGTGTACTTCTTCCGTGGATACCAGCCCTTGGAACACGTTTATGGTGATTATCATGCAGTCAGCTTAGATCCTTTCTGTTTCTGAGTTTGGCTGCTTAATTAAATCCTAACTGTCACTTCTACCCCTTTCTTCCTTTTATTTCTCCCCTACTTCCTTTCCATCTTTCCTTTCCTATTTTCTTCAGACATTTTACATCAATGTTTTCTCATGTTTGAAGAGCCAGAGAGACCAAGATAAATAATATGCGGTCTTGACTTTATGACGTAAATCAGTTAGCTCTCTTTCTTTTGCAAGTGACACGAAAAAAATGCATCTGGCTTAAACAAAAAAGAGAAAGGAACACTATCTTAGCTTATGTACTGGAACATCTGTGTGGGTTGCAGGCACAGCTGTATCCAGGAGGCAGACATAGTTTGTTCTGCTCCACCTCCCAGATTTCCCTCTGTGGTGCTGGCTCATTTTCAGACAGGCTCACCCACTGTGCAGCAATGTGGGCTGTCTTCAGGTCCTGAAGGCTTCTTCCCAGATTTATATCCAGTGGATAAGAAGCATCTTTTCATTCTTTTCAGTAGCAGCTGCCAAAGCTGGGTTTCCCTCTGATTGCAACATGAGTCAGTGCTGCCAAGCTCAGCCCTGCTTGAGGTCCTAGTGTCTGTCCATAGACCAGGAGTTGGAATTCTTTGTAAACCATCTGGGAAGACGTGATACTAATCACTAAGTGTATATAACATGTGAGGTGCAGGAAGGGCAGTAAGAAACCAAAACAACTTGAGTATTGGATTCTGACAAGGGGCATGGTCAAAGGCAGCTTTTGTAGATCCATAAATCAGGTCAGTGTTTTGGGGTGAGGTGATTGGGGAACCAGGAAACTTGGTAAGCCTCTCCTCAGGACTTCCTGAGCTAAAGAAACCCCATCCTGCAGTCAGAATGTCATTATTCCAGTTCTAAATGGAACTGAAAAGTCAGGAAGCTGCTCATCAAATAACTCCTAGCCCACTGTCCCCTGAAACGTGTACGCTTGTGCTGACTGCAGTAAACTGTGAATGTGTTCTGTTTGGTACATCAGAGGGCTTGTTACCCCTAAGCCAGGAATGCTATCCTCTGTGGGGTCTCTACAGTCACATGTATATACCTGAACTAATAACATTGGCCGCTAAGAACCCTCAAGGAGATTCTGTGTACACATTGGCTATTTTTGAGTTAATGTGGTTCACCCTAAGGCTTGAGTTGTGCCATGTGTGAGGCATGAATAAACCCACTCAGGAAGCCGTGACCCCAAGAGAGGGCAGCAGATACTGGGTGTCTGTGGGGAAGTTGGGGTTCCTATGGCCAGGATCCTCACTGAACTTAAACCACCTGATGATGTAACTGGCCTGTTACTAAGCTACCACTTCCACACCTTTAGGCAATAAGCTATTATTGTGCTATATAGAGAGCTTGGCGCAGTGCTCTGGGCAAAGGCAGAGATGCTGGTGCTCCACCTACTGCTGGGAGAACAAGCCAGCCAGGTAATAAACCCTTTCACCCCAAAGAACATTTTGCTATTAATTTCTTTGGGCACATTGAATCCTTAGCAAACTTGCCCGGGGCTGAAACCCATTGGAAAGACAGTGTCCAAAGCAGCAAGAAGGCAAATTACTGCAGTAATATTGTGGCTGTTTCAGTGCAGGCAAGTCCTCAGGATCGCGACAAGCGAGGAACAGCGAGTGACTTCGCCAGGGAGGGGGGACTGGGGGGCACCCCTGCTGATGACTCAGAGCGGCCCAGTGGGGTGGAGGGAAGACCGTTTGTGAGAAGGGGCTTCTCGCTTTCAGTGCTTATCCCCCAGTGTTCCTGCCTTCTTTGGAGTTATCTGCTTGTTTGCCATTTGTTCCCCATTTGCTTGTGGGAAGTTTAACATTCCATTTCTATTCTTCAAATGGCAGTAATTTTACTTTGTTATGTCTTATTGTTAATGTATTTCATTTATGAATTAGCATTCCCTCTGATAAAGCCACTGGAGATTTTTTTTTTTTTGGCTTCTCTTTTGCTCAACGTTTGAGCCTTGTATTCTGAGAAATTTTCTCAGCATTTTAATTCATTCACGTCTGTTCTGCTTCTTCCAGCTGTGCCTAGCTCAGGGCTCTGCCGCTCGGCTGCAGCTGTCATCCCAGAAAGACTGTCACACCACCACCACAGCCTGCTGGCTGCTGAGACACATTTAAAAATCCTCCATGTGGACATACAATTCAATTTATGATTTACATCAACTGTGGAAGACATCAAAACAAACTGTAGAAGTATTCCTTTTAATGGCTTCTTTACACCTTCTAGCTATGAGACAGAAAATAATTCTCCTGCTTTGCTTATCTTTACACTTCAAATTCCTAGTGAAGAGATTTCTTTTAAGATTTTGCTGCATTAGAATGCTAAATCAAGAACAGTGTCATCATTCCTTATAAGGCCTGATTCTTCGTGTTTATATTATCAACTCTGCTGAGATGCAGCATTAACATCAGAGTTTTTGCACGATTAATTTGGTATCTTGATATGAAACAGTAATATTTTATTACTTGACATTTTTGAAATTGATCTTGTTGAATAGAGTCCAGGCTATGAAGTCACACCAGTGGCCTTTATGGTTCACCTTCTCATCCCTGAGCCACCTGTGCTCTGATGTACTTACAGTTGCAGTAGCTGAGATCACACCTGAAAGGGGGAAGAGATTAAGAGAGACAGATGACTTGAACTGCAGTCACCTGAGCCATGCAAGGCTTCCATGGGAGATTATATACATTCTATCCTAATCAACAATAGGAAACATCTTTAATATGATCATTTATGTGTATAGTGTCTTCTTATTTGAGCAGTGCACAACCTATACAACTGTATGTGGCAGCCTTTCCTACACCTCAGTTGCAGGCTTGCCCTTGTCATGCTCTTATTATTTCCTCAATTATAAGATACTCGGTCATCAAATCCACAAGTGGTTATTAAGAACTTGCCTTGCCATAGTCCCTGCGCTGAGACCTAGTGATAGAGTCATGAATACAACTTTGCTTCAGATGACAAGGATTCCCAGTCTGTTGGGAGAGGACTAGTAAATTGGAATTTTCTATTAATTATGGCTATTGAATGGTGCATTGGGACCTTGGACTATGGCAGCAAGAAGGGCTAAAGAACATGTTCCTTAGTGAGTTTTGAGATGGGCCACCATGTGGGCATTTCAGAGTTACTCACTGGTGGCCTGTAAGATGGCTCTCTCTCTTTAGAGGTGGTAAGGGGCCAGTATGGGGTGATGAGGGAGTGGAGAGAAGGTTCATTTGGACAAAGCTAGACTATGTTCCACCCACTTCAAGCAGGAAGTGTAGGGGTGGTAGCGGGCAAACCTGGTCTGGCAAGAGCAGTTTCACCAGGACTTGCCAGACTGATGTGTGTCCTCGGCAGTGAAGCAGGCACAGAGAACAGGTGAACAGCACACTGAGAAAGCTAAAGGGCAGGACAGGGGCTGTGCCTGGGAGGCAAGGGTAGATTGTGCCTGTCCAGTGGGGGCCAAAGTTGCATGAGCCCTGACAAGGATACTAGCCTGGGGATGTTTCAGATGACATCCTGTCCAAGGAGGTCAGTGTGCCCAGGGAAAGGGACTCCACTATTTTTCTGTGGACACAGCTGAGGGGGATTAGGTTAGAAGCAGTCAGCCACGGAAAGGCCTTACGCCATCCAGGGGATCCCTGCCACCCCTCCTGTATATATGGAGTGACGGCTGATTTACCTGTTTCACTTCTGATCAGACACTCTGGTCAGCAGGCTGAGCCCAGAGGGATTTGCTTTGTGGGACCGGGTGCAGCGGAGCACCAGACGTGTGTGCTTTTATATGTTTATTCCTGAGCCTTTCGGGGTCTTGTGGAATAAATGGGATTTCTTCTTGGATCACCTGACCTTTAGCACTTGAGTTAGCTTATAAAATGTGCGTCTCTTGCATCCCCATCCATTCCTTCTGTCCTTACATATTTGGACCTAAAAGAAAAATGAAACTCATGCATTTTTTTCCCCTAATTTTTTTTAATTT
Organism: Manis javanica; assembly: GCF_040802235.1. Taxonomy (NCBI): domain Eukaryota; kingdom Metazoa; phylum Chordata; class Mammalia; order Pholidota; family Manidae; genus Manis; species Manis javanica. The sequence goes on along the minus strand of NC_133170.1, from coordinate 63,442,198 downwards.
TGGGAGAAAGTGAACATTGTGATTCCTTAAATTCTTCACATTCTTACTTGAATGATTTCACTTGTGTAGGTGACATGAAAAATGTAAATGCCTAAATAACAACCCAGTTCATAGGCAGCTTTAACCTCTTGCAGCAATCATGTCAAATTCTGTAGATTTTAGTGCCTTATAATCAGGAAGAAGTAAAAAAAAAATAAAGAGAAGAAAAGAAAAATTCAAGTCATGGCTAAAATGGAAAAAGAAAAAGGGGCAGAAATAGCAAACAATCCTCTGTGCTTATTAATTGTCTGTCAAGTAGAGCAAATCCTTCTCCACCAAGGAGCTCATGTGACTGCTCCCCAGAGGCTGCCGAGCTCAGGTAAGAGGTCCCTGCATCTACGGACTGGGCAACTTCCAGCTAAGTTTGCTGGATGGATTTCTCTGCCAAATAATAATTAATCCCAAGGTCTTAACTTGCTGACACTGCGCAATGATGAATGACCCCATGTTAAATAGCAACTATTTGCATTGTCTATAGAGATTCATCTTAACAGGGAAATAAGATCACATTTGAATATGTAACTAGTCTAGGGAATAGATTGTTCATTTTACTTTGACAATTCAAGTGGCTAATTCTCTTTGCATCTTATTAAAACTTACTTATTATGTCATTACTGTTGCCGTATTTGTGTACTCAACTCATGAAAAATGATACATTGCCTACAGGATGGTAGATTTTGATGGGATTTACAAGTTTAATACTAAATTATTTCAATGTAACTGATTACAGGGTTTTCACTGACAAGATGAAAAGCCAGAGATTATAGGAAAGGGTTTTATTTCTCCCTTCCTCCCTCCCCTGCTTGCCAGATGCTTCAGTTTTGGTCTCTTTCCATAAGGAAGGAAGTGTAGACAGGATCCATAGAGGCACGATCACTATTCCATGTAGTTTGTCAGCCCTCAGGCATTAAAAACCAGTCATCCCTTTCATTTCTGTTTCACTATTTGAATTTCACAAAGTCACACGTTTTCTCACTCTTGCCTTTCGCATACTTGACTCTTTGCCTACAGCCATTATCTGAAATCTATTTTCATCAGAGCCACTTTTTGCCTTCTACTGGAAAATCAGCACTTTCACTTGCCTTTGCAGTGATTGCTATCTGCTTCCCTAAAGGAAATGACTCAAGGGAAACACTGAGTAAGAGAGAGGCTGATGACATCTCCCAAGGAACACTGATGGTCCCAGTCTGGAAGACGTGGGTCCCTGCGAGATGAGGCATCCTCCAGAGTGCAGTTAGTGGTGTGTCTGTGATGTCAGATGTCTGGGTTTTGAAACATCCTCATAGTGGGATTGGTAGTATGTACATGGCTCATTTGAATATCGGGCTGAAATCTGTGCATTGCATATGGATGTTGAGAGTATTACAGAGAGGGATTTTAGCGCTGCTCACATTTCTGTTTCAAGGCAGTAGCAGTAAATGTTTCAGAAAATTCAGCGATGTTTTACACTGCACTGGTGTTCCTCTGTCTGTCCTATAGTGATGGGTAGCTTATAATTTCAGAACACTTCTGGACAGCAAAGTTCCAGTTCAGGAAGAGTTCTGCTCTTAGAAATAAGTTGAGTGTATCAGGCTCCTAGATGGCAGATACCTGCCCTCATGTGTTGAAGTTTGTAAGCCCTCTTCAGTTATAAGCCCATCCATGGAATGAGTCCTTAGTTCTTAGAATGTGTTTTCTATTTATAAACCTGCCCAGAAGCGCTGTTATCTGCAGCACTGCAGCACGAGGGGCAACACCTTCATAGGTGTGCCCATCTGTCCTCCTCATGGATGGGTCCACCCACCCCGTTCCCCTGCCAGAACGCTAAGGGCATGCTCCCAGAGCACGGGATTGTGGATGGGGCTGGGTTTCCTTCATCTCCCCACATCACCGTCCTTGATGTGGTGGTCGGTTGGGCGTGACCGTGATTGCAAGCCAGGGCCGATGGACGAGCTGGGTGGAGAATAAGAAGTATTCTTTGTGAAATAGCCACAAACCTGGGAGCTGGGATGACAGAGCACAACTGTGGTCAGATGACAATGAGAAATCTCCTGTTTTCAGTAATGTTAAAATTGAGTGATTCTGTAACAAAAGTATAGCTTAAAATATCAAAAGTTGTTCACAACCATGTTTTAATGGAGTCAACTGATCTTAAAGCATTTCACTTTTTTGCCGTCTTAAAGTAGGATGAATTTAGGCTGACTTCTGAAAAATGTGGGACTGAGAACTGTCCCTCGTAACTGGCTATTGCTATGACCAGTGTGGAAGGTAGGGACTGCCCTGGGAGCTATTGCTCTAAGTCCTCTATCTTCTTATGAAATGACCCAAAAGAACAAGCTCTTTAAAATCTCCCTTTGATTTTTATGGTGTTCCTGCCACCCCCTGTCTGCTGCCACTTCTCCCTACTCTTATATGTCTTCCCTGGATGAAGCCCTCCACCTTCTCATTTGTTTCTTGCAAACCACTTCTGCGTCAGGAACCAACGGCCACTAGATTGTAAGCTCCCAAAGGAAAAGCCCTTGTCCATCTTGTTCATCTAGTTCCTAGTGAGTACAGCACCAGGGTGTTTTAAATTAATCAATAAATGTTTGTTGAATGAATAAGCAAACCACGAATCCAAAGGAATTTCCTTTGTTGGAAGTTTGATGGTTTAAGGTGTAAATTTAGTGGGCATACACAGGCTTTTAAGAAGCTTTAAAAATTCTCTTTTCATTTCTGGCTCTTTTCTTGGGAGATGCAATATTGCACATGATAGGCACTATGACTTTAGTGCACAATTCTCCTTTCTCCCACATCTCCTGGGAAATTGGTGTCTCTCTCTATCTATGCAATTCTATACAGGCCTTCAGTATAGAGCATTGTCTGCCTCAATACTCAGACACTGTTATACTTTCCTATGTGTTGTTTTGTAGTCAGCCTAGGGAGAAACCCTTACAGAAATTTAATCACTAGGCTTCATGCTTTTTTTTATTTTACAGAGCTTAAACTTTTGTAGCCATGCTCAAAATCAAACAATTTTGAAGTATTACAGTGTCTTACTTGCAGCTGGCTGCATCAATTCAAAGTTCTCTGAGTTAATGGAACCCTCTTGCTTTCTTACTAGTAATTGTCTGAACAATGTGAAACTGATACCCACACAAGAACCTGAATTAAAACTTTGCTGTGATCTTTTTCAGAATGTCCTTTCCCAGCATAAATATCTTCTGCTCAAAACAAGGCCCTCGAGACCTGGGAAAGTTGCAGACTTGAAAATTGGCATTAAATCCAGCCGCATTACATGGACTTACTTAGCTGAAAGTTTGAGCTAGAAAAATGGAATTTTCATTCTTTTCCCAGAGCTGTCCGTTTAACCTCTCATGCAGATAACTTTTAGCCAGTCCTTTCTTGGGGTGGGATTACTAGCAAATACCAGAGGGGACAGTTTGCATGGATACTCCATTCAAGGAAGCCACAAATTAAGCCACTTATTACCTTCAAGTGTTTCATGCCAGGCAAACCCCAGAACCACACTAAAAGTTGAAGAAGAATGACCAACAATATTAAACTTCCTTAAGATCATGTGCCATTACCAAACTGAAATACCTACCATGTGCTCCCAAGTCACATTTCAGACATCATAGTTATCTTGCGAGGAGCAGATTTACAATAGAAGTATCTTTATGTGTTAAAGGAATGAATTCGGGAAATGTTTCTTGAACCCTAGGTTGCCATTTATTTATTGAAAAATTACAATATTTTTTGTCTTTAAATTATTGAAAACATTAGTACAGGTTTTGGCAGCTTCCACGTGGGATTGTCTGGCCCTTGCTAGGCCCTGATGTCCGAATAGGCTGCGGCCTGTGATAGGGTCTGGGTGTAGCCATGGGGACGTTGCTCAAGTAGGGGGTGAACCTGGTGTAACAGCCACGACTTGGGGAGTGCACAGCCGGTTGGGCAGGATTCTCTGCCTCTGTGCTCAGCAGGGGGCTGAGGACCTCCATTCCAAGGGCGTTAAGCACAGCTGTGCAACCCTGTGTCCCTTAGGTTCAGGGACACCTGCTGGGCATGGGTCATAGAGGCAGGCGGCGTTCATCAGAGTCCATGGCGCCGTATAATATGTACTCATTGGCCCCTGTAGTATCTCTCACTTAGAAATCAATCTATGCGTGAACTCCATTTTCATTAGAAGGGAAGCCTGTGCCAGTCTTAGGAATGTTGACTATTTCAAACGAATAGAATATTGATCATAGCAGCTTTTGCATGTGGATTTTTAGCCTGGTTAAGGATGAACAAGTTGGAAATTGCTAAGTGCTGGTAACATTCTTGTTTTCTTAAGGAATATTATTTCCAAGGCCTGAAGAATTGGGAGTTTACCCACCCAGTTGCTTCTGAACATGAAACGTATCATAGACGCGTAGAGTTGTTTGCTTCAGGTATTGCCACTTTAAACCATTTCTGTCTGTCTCTGTGTAGCTCTCAGCTGCTGAGTAACAATGTTTCTGGAGAGAAAATAGCCCAGCCCTAGTGGCCACATCCCCTCCTCTAAAGAGGAATATTGGTTTTAGTGTCACATTTTTAACAAGGAAGAACTTGTTATAGTCTCTGAGGCTTAAATAAGTTGTTCCATTTGAGTTCACAAGGCAGTCAAATATTTTTAAAGATATTTTTAACATGCTTTCAATGAGGGTAAGTGCCCCCTGTGGGAAGGCATGTGTGGCCTCTCTCAGCATTGAACACATCTCAGGATTGCTACTTACCATTCCTATGCTCAATAAATTACTTTTTAGATTAGAAAGAAAGGATGAAGACAATATACTCCATTTATTCAATGCCACACTGGAAATTTATGGTGCTAAAAATTCCCAGTGTTTTCAATTTACCTATCCAAACACCTGAAATAAATTTCAACCTTAGACATGAAAAGTTATTCTAGGTCACATACCACCAAAAATCATAAACCTTAAACTAACATCTTTTTGATGAAGTAAGCATTGAGAATTCTCCTTACCACTTCCTATTACTCAAACACACTTTTTTTTTTCTCTAAAAGCAGCTTTTTTAACCCTAGAGTATCTTTAAAAGACTTGCTGGCAATGCCCTGCCTTTAGAGATCTCCGGATTTTGTTTGTTTGTTGGAATTTTTTTGTTTTTTTTTGAGAGAAGTCTGTGTGTGTGTAGTCAGCAAACTGCCATTTTATAGAATCAAATACCTGTCACATTTGAAGGAAATAGTAATTATGAATACTGTGAATTATGGGTCATTTGTAAGAAGTGATACAAAATTAGTTCTGGGCCTGTTTCCAAAGTTGGAGTGAATTTAGGACAAACTGGATATTGCTGAATGATGCATAAAGTTTGTTGAATTTGTCAGCATCACCTTTGAATGAGGATTTGTTAGGTCAAATAAATTGTAATGAAATAGATCATTTCTTTACAAAAAATTTAATCTTCATGAAAAATAGAAATGCGTGAGCTCTGGTAATTCTAAGTCTACATTTGAAATCTCTCCTTATGGACACTTTTGTTTCAGATTGAAAATGATGTGTTTGCGCTCTGATGCCAAGATGGACACCAAACCCCCAAGTTCAAAGAGCTACCAAAAACTGCACCAAATTCAGGGCGGTGACTGCCTCAAGAGGTGAGAGAGAGAGACAGTGCATATCCAAGTGGTTCAAATGTGTTTATAACATTGTATTCCTAAAGTCCCCATGAAATGCTGCTTATACTTGCAATAAAATCTTATAATAAAGGGACACTTCAGGGCTCCAGAAAGCAATGGGGAGGTAAGAACCCCTGCTTTTTGAAGTCGGGTGCCAGAGCACCCTAGCAAAGATGCGGTCTGCAAAGCTTGAGGGCACCCAGGCGACCAGCCAAGAGGCTGCACATCTGAGTGGGGATTTCCTTGGAGATGCTTGTCTCCATCTCGGTGTTTCAATGCCTGAAGTGACATGGGTTTGCCTTAATTTGCATTCCTTCAAAATCACCCCCTGAGACAATTATTCCACTACAAATAGTTTATGTGGCAAGTGTTCCAGGAAAACTTGGTGGAGAGGGGAGTGAAACAGGGAAGGGAAAGAAACCAATTAAGGATGCGTTGATCATTTCTTTTCTTTTTAATTGAGATAAAACCAACATATGAAATTCGTCATTCTGATGTGTACAATTCAGTGTTTTTTAGTATATTCATAAGGTTGTACAACCTTCACCACTTTGTAATTCCAGAATATTTCATAACCCCAAAAGGAAATCCCACACCTCCCCTCCGCCCCACCACCCTGGAAACCACTTATCTATTTTCTGTCTCTGTGGGTTTGCCCATTCTGATCATTTCATGTATGTACAAGACATGGTTTTTTGTGACAGAAATCTTTCACTTAACATAGTATTTTCAAGGCTCATCCATGTTATAATCTGAATCACCAATTCATTTTTATGACTGAATAAGTTCCCATCGTAGGGATATATAACATTTTACTTACCTACTCCTCAGCGGACGGCCACTTGGGTTGTTGCCACTTGCTAGCAGTGATGAATAATACCTCCACAGACATTTGTATACATTCTTTTTATGGATATATATTTTTAATTATCTTGGGTAAATACCTAAGAGTAAAATATCTGAATCATACTGCAACTGGATAATATTTAACATTTTGAAGAACTGCCAATTTTTTCCCCAAAGTGGCTCTGCACCATTTTATATTCTCACCACCAATTTTGCTTCATGGACTTTTGTTACTGTCCATCTTTTTTATTTTAAACATGCTAATGGGTGGGCATGTTTTAAACATGCTAATGTGGTTTTTTTTTATTTGCATGTGCCTGATGATTCATGACACCAAGCATCTTTTCATGTACTTATTGACCACTTGTGCATCTTATTTAGAGAAATGCCTATTCAATTGCTACGTACCATTCCTATGCTCCATAAATTACTTTTTAGATTAGAAAGGAAGGATGAAGCCAATATACTCCATTCATTCAATGCTACACTGGAAATTTATGGTGCTAAAAATTCCCAGTGTTTTCAACTGAGTTATTTCAATTGAGTTATTTTCTTTTTTCTGTTTAGTTGCAGAATCCTTTACATTCTGAATACTAGTCCCTTATCAGGTAAATAATTAGCAAGTATTTTCTACAATTCTGTGACTTGCCTTTTCACTTTCTTGATAGTGTCTGTTGATGCACAAAATTTTTTAATTTTGACGAAGTCTTTCTCTCTTTCTCTCTCTCTTTTTTTTTGCTTGTGCTTTTGATGTCATACCTAAGAAATTATTGACAAACCCAAAACATGAACATTTATATCTAAGTTGCTTTTTAAGAGTTTTACAGTTTTAGGCCTTAAATTTTGGTCTTTCATCAAGTCTGAGTTATTTTTTGATGGGTTGTGATGTTGAGGTCCAGTTTAATTCTTTTGCATTTGGACATCCCGTTGTCAAGCACTGTTTTGTGAAAAAACAATAATTCTTTCCACTGAATGGTCTTGATAAGAGGGTCAATTCTTCAAGAAAACATTATAGCCCTGAGTTGTATTGAGTCACAATAGAGCTTCAAAATATATAAAGCAAAAGCTGAAAGGATAGGAAAGGAAAATAGATATCACTGAATAAATTTAATGCAAAATTTCAAAACAGCCCATTGCTCTGTTATTTCCATATACTTGAAACACCACCACTATGCCCCCAGGAAGTAATAGGATTTAGGGAACCAGCTGCGTACTGCCCAACCTCATGATTAGGAATGCTTTTTCAGACTGCAAAACTACAGGAATGCGTGAAGCTAAAGATGGAAGATGATGCGTAATACAACAAATGGGCCAGATGTGTGCTTTCTGAACTTTTTTTAGATATCAGACTCTTGTATCAATTCTCCCATCTTAAAAAGATCCCCCCCACCAAAAAAAAAAAAATCCATGTTCTGTGAATGTTTGTACGTTCCAATACAATAGTCCTTTTTCATTGAGTAGAAATACAAAATTTAATTTGTGTGAAAATTTTAATTTTAACATATATTTCAAAATTATTTCTATAAGTAATTTTAAATGTGAGTAACTTCTTTTAATTTAAAAAGCATCATCAACCATGTGTTTTAGGTAGATATGTATGGCCAGAATTTATAAATATAAATTATATTACATAAATGTTCACTACATACATAAATTTATATATATATATAATTATATATATATTTATGTATTATATATATTATAATTATAAATATAGACATATATAATGATTAGGTTAACAATAATTTGTTGAGGAAATATTCTTTTTTACCTTAGGGTCAACTATTAAGGGTCAAACTCAAAGTCCAGATCTCCTTTCAGAAAAATTAGTGGTATGCTGGGTATTTACTCTTGGTATTTAATTTAGCTGTTTACTTGACCCTGTAGCCAGACATTCATTATTGGGCTAAAACTGCTGATTTCATTTTATGAAAGACCAGCAGAAGCATCTTCTTAAGCAGAAAGTACAAGGAGATAAAACTCTCAATGTAAATAATCTAATTTTACAAGAAATCTCAGCTACATCAGTGTATCATCCACATCCCAGACTGCCACATTTTAATCTTCATGAACAGCTGCCATAAAGGGTTAGATATTTGTTGCAGGCAACATAAAGGATTTTCTCTCATTAAGCTCCCCATGTGTACATACAGGTCCAACTGCCTGGGCATCTCCAATCAAAGCCATTTTAGAAATGTTCTTGCTCATTTAAGAATGGTAGTAATTCAGCTCATAGCAGACATACAGTCTAATTAAGAGCCCGTGCTGCCAGGGTGACACAGAGCCTATATTAGGACTCTGGGGCAGTGGCTGTTTTCCTCTGCTTTCCGCTTGCAGAAGGGAAACATCCTTTAGTCTCACCTGTCAGAGGAAGAGGATGAGCTGCACCACAGCTGGACTGGAACCCAGTGTGTATGCATCAGAGATCAGTCCTCATCCATGAGCAATGGTAATGCTTCATGGAAGGGAAAGAGAAGTCATCCATACGTCCTTGGACAAAGCAAACATAACGAACGTTGGTCTCTCTAATTCTGTCACATACGGCCCATGGCCAAATGCTTCCAACATCTAGGTATTAATTGTCTAATTCAGGGGCTTAGCAGTGATGCTGCCTGTTGATGCCCTCCTGATGCAAGAGATACCTGGGGTTGGTGGGGGAGGGATAGGAGGACAGGTGTTTTATAGCTAGCAATACTGTTTGACTCCAGATCTTGACTTGCTACTCACGAATTTAAAGCTCTTTGCAGTGCTGATGAATTATCTCACCATCTCCATTAAGCTCTTTGCCTGCTAGAATGAAATTTGCCTTTGTTAGCTCATAAAATTCCTTTTTTATAAGGTATTATTGATATACAATCTTATGAAGGTTTCATATGAGCAACATTGTGGTTATTACAATCACCTATATTATCAAGTCCCCCCCACACCCCATTGCAGTAATTGACCATTAGCATAGTAAGATGCTATAGAGTCACTACTTGTCTTCTCTGTGCTATACTGTCTTCCCCGTGCCTACCCTCCCACCCTACATTATGTGTGCTAATCATAATGCCCCTTAATCCCCTTCTCCCTCTCTTCCTGCCCACCCTCCCCAACCGCTAGTCCCTTCTTGGAATCTGTGAGTCTGCTACTGTTTTGTTCCTTCAGTTTTGCCTCATTGTTATACTCCAGAAATGAGTGAAGTCATTTGGTACTTGTCTTTCCCCACCTAGCTTATTTCACTGAGGATAATACCCTCCAGCTCCATCCATGTTGTTGCAAATGGTAGGATTTGTTTTCTTCTTATGGTTGAATAATATTCCATTGTGTATATGTACCACCTCTTCTTTATCCATTCATCTACTGATGGACACTTAGGTTGCTTCCATGTCTTGGCCATTGTAAATAGTGCTTCAAAAAACATAGGGGTGCATATGTCTTTTTAAATCAGAGTTCTTGTTTTCTTTGGGTAAATTCCTAGGAGTAGAATTCCTGAGTCAAATGGTATTTGTATTTTTAATTTTTTGAGGAACTTCCCTGCTGTTTTCCACAATAGTTGAACTAATTTACATTCCCACCAAGAGTGTAGGAGGGTTCCCCTTTCTCCACATCCTCACCAGCATTTGTTGTTCCTTGTTTTTTTAGATGTTGACCATCCTAACTGGTATGAGGTGATATTTCATTGTGGTTTTAATTTGCATTTCCCTGATAATTAACAATGTGGAGCATCTTTTCCTATGCCTGTCAGCCATCTGTATTTCTTCTTTGGAGAAGTGTCTGTTCAGATCCTCTGTCCATTTTTTAATCGGGTTATTTGCTTTCTGGGTGTTGAGACATGTGAGTTCTTTATGTATTTCGGATGTTAACCCTTTATCAGATATGTTTATGAATATATCCTCCCATACTCTAGTATGCCTTTTTGTTCTGCTGATGGTGTCCTTTGCTGTACAGAAGGTTTTTAGTTGAATGTAGTCCCATTTGTTCATTTTTATTTTTGTTTCCCTTGCCTGAGGAGATGTATTCAGGAAAAAGTTGCTCATGTTTATATTCAAGAGATTTTTGCCAGTGTTTTCTTCTGAGAATTTTATGGTTTCATGACTTACATTGAGGTCTTTTTCCATTTTGAGTTTACTTTTGTGTATGGAGTTAGACAATAATCCAGTTTCATTCTCCTGCATGTAGCTGTCCAGTTTTGCCAACACCAGTTATTGAAGAGGCTGTCATTTCTCCATTGTATTCATGGCTCCTTTATGTATATTAATTGGCTGTATATGTTTGGGTTTATATTGGGCCCTCTATTCTGTTCCATTGATCTATGGGTCTCTTCTTGTGCCAGTACAAAATTGTTTTGATTACTGTGGCTTTGTAGTAGAGCGTAATCCCCCCAGCTTTGTTCTTCCTTCTCAGGATTGCTTTAGCTATTCAGGGTCACCTGTGATTCCATATGAATTTTAGAACAATTTGTTCTAGTTCATTGAAGGACACTGTTGGTATTTTGATAGGGATTGCATTGAATCTGTAGATTGCTTTAGACAGGTGGCCATTTTGACAATATTAATTCTTCCTATCCATGAGCACAGATGTATTTCCATTTATTGGTGTCTTCTTTAATTTCTATCATGAGTGTCTTGTAGTTTTCAGGGTATAGGTCTTTCACCTCCTTGGTTATGTTTATTCCTAGGTGTTTTATTCTTTTTGATGCAATTGTAAATGGAGTTGTTTTCCTAATTTCTCTTTCTGCTGGCTTATCATTAGTATATAGGAATGCAACAGATTTCTGCGTATTAATTTTGTATCCTGAAACTTTGCTAAATTCAGTTTTTAGTTCTAGTAGTTTTGGGGTGGATTCTTTAGGGTTTTTTAATGTACAATATCATGTCATCTGCAAACGGTGACAGTTTAGCTTCTTCCTTACCAATCTGGATGCCTTTTATTTCTTTGTGTTGTCTGATTGCCATGGCTAAGACCTCCATTACTATGTTGAATAAAAGTGGGGAGAGTGGGCATCCTTGTCTTGTTCCCAATCTTAGAGGAAAAGCTTTGAGCTTTCCACTGTTAAGTATGACTGTGGCTGTGGGTTTGTCATATATGGCCTTTATTATGTTGAGGTACTTGCCCTCTATGCCCATTTTGTTGAGAGTTTTTATCATGAATGGATGCTAAATTTTGTCAAATGCTTTTTCAGCATCTATTGAGATGATTACATGACTTTTGTCCTTCTTTTTGTTGATGTGGAATATGATCTTGATGGATTTTCAAATACTGTATCCCCTGGAATATACCCCACTTGATCATGATGGATGATCATTTTGATATATTTTTTAATTTGATTTGCTAATATTTGGTTGAGTATTTTTGCATTATGTTCATCAGGGACATTGTTCTGTAATTTTCTTTTTTTATGGTCTCTTTGCCTGGTTTTGGTAGTAGAGTGACGCTGGCTTTATAGGATGAGTTTGAAAGTATTCCCTCCTCTTCTACTTTTTGGAAAACTTTAAGGAGGATGGGTATTAGTTCTTCTCTAAATGTTTGATAATTCAGCAGTAAAGTAGTCTGATCCATGGGTTTTGTTCTTAGGTAGTGTTTTGACTACCAGTTCAATTTCATTGCTGATAATTGGTTCAGATTTTCTGTTTTTTCCTGGGTCAATTTTTGAAGGTTGTATTTTTCTAGAAAGTTGTCCATTTCTTCTAGGTTATCCAGTTTGTTAACATATAATTTTTCATAGTATTCTCTAATAATTCTTTGTATTTCTGTGGTGTCTGTAGTGATTTTTCCTTTCTCATTTCTGATTCTGTTTATGTGTGTAGACTCTTTCTTTCTTGATAAGTCTGGCTAGGGGTTTACCTATTTTGTTTATTTTCTCAAACAACCAGCTCTGGGTTTCATTGATTATTTCTATTGTTTTATTCTTCTCAATTTTATTTATTTCTGCTCTGATCTTTATTATGTCCCTCCTATTGACTTTGGGCCTCATTTGTTCTTCCTTTTCTAGTTTCATTAATTGTGAGTTTAGACTGTTTATTTGGTATTGTTCTTCTTTCTTGAGGTAGGCCTGTATTGCAATACTTCCCTCTTTGAATGGCTTTTGCTGCATCCCACAGATTTTGGGATGTTGAGTTGTTGTTTTAATTTGTCTCCATTTATTCCTTGATCTCTGTTTTTATTTGGTCATTGATCTGTTGATTATTTAGGAACATGTTGTTAAGCCTCTGTGTGTTTGTGGGCTTTTTGATTTTCTCTGCATAATTGATTCCTTTGTGGTCTGCATACTTTCATACCTTTGTGGTCCAAGAAGCTGGTTGGTACTATTTCATTCCTGAATTTACTGAGGCTCTTTTTTTGGCCTAGTATGTGATCTATTCTGGAAAATGTTCCATATGCACTAGAGAAGAATGTGTATTCTGTTGCTTTTGGGTGGAGTGTTGTGTAGATGCCTGTTAGTTCAATCTGCTCTAATGTGCTGTTCAGTGCCTCTGTCTCCTTACTTATTTTTTGCCTGGTTGATCTGTCCTTTGGAGTGAGTGGTGTGTTGAAGTCTCCTAAAATGAACGCACTGCCTTCTATTTCCCCCTTTAGTTCTGTTAGTATTTGTTTCACATATTTAGGGGCTCCTATATTGAATGCATAGATATTTATAATAGCTATATCCTGTTGTTGGACTGACCCTTTATCATATGGAATGTCCTTCTTTATCTCTTGTTACTGTCTTTGTTTTGAAGTCTGTTTTATCTGTTACAAGTACTACAACTCCTGCTTTTTTCTCCCTATTATTTGCATGAAATATCTATTCCATCCCTTCAGTTTTAGTCTGTGTATGTCTTTGGGTTTGAAGTGAGCCTCTAATAGGCAACATAAGGGTTTTGTTTCTTTTCTAATTCTGTAACTCTGTGTCTTTTGATTGATGCATTCATTGCATTTACATTTTGGGTGATTATCAATAGATATGTACTTACTGCCAATACAGGCTTCAGATTCATGTTTATCAAAGGTTCAAGGGCAGCTTCTTTACTGTCTAACAATCTAACTTAACTTGCTTATTATGCTATTTCAAACACAATCTAAAGTTCTTTTTTTAATCCTTCCTCCTCCACTCTTTATGTATTAGGTGTCATATTCTGTACTCTTTGTGTATCTCTTGACCGACTTTATAGGTAGTTGATTTAATTTTGCATTTGCTTAGTAATTAATTGGTCTACTTCCTTTACTGTGGTTTTATTTTCTCTGGTGAAAGCTATTTAGCCTTTGTAGCAGTTCAGTCTATAGCAGTCCCTCAAAAATACACTGTAGAGACAGTTTGTGAGAGATAAATTCCCTCAACTTTTGCTTATCTGGAAATTGTTTAATCCCTTCTTCAAATTTAAATGATAATCTTTCTGGGTAGAGTATTCTTGGTTTGTGGCCCTTCTGTTTCATTGCATTAAATATATTGTGCCACTCCCTTCTGTCCTGTAAGGTTTCTGCTGAGAAGTTTAATGATAGCTTGATGGACTTTCCTTTGTATGTGATCTTTTTTCTCTCTCTGGATGCCTTTAATACTCTTTCCTTGTCCTTAATCTTTGCCATTCTAATGATTATATGTCTTGGTGTTGTTTTCCGTGGGTCCTTTGTATTGGGAGATCTGTGTCCTTCCTTGGCCTGAGAGACTATTTCCTTCCCTTGATTGGGGAAGTTTTCTGCAATCATTTCCTCAAAGAGGGTTTCTATCCCTTTTCTTCTCTCTTCTTCTTCTGGTATCCCTGTACTGCAAACACCTTTTGGATTGGTCACACAGTTCTCTTACTATTCTTTCATTCCTAGAAATCCTTTTTTCTATCTATGCCTCAACTTCTTTGTATTCCTGTCCTTTAACTTCTATTCCATTTACCATCTCCCTTACCTCTTCTTGTCTGCTTTTAAATCTCTCCATTTTATTTTTCATTTCAGGTACTGTATTTTTCAAAGTTTCTATTTCTTTCTTGAAGACCCCCCAAGGTCTTGAATATTTTTCTGTAGCTCCATGAGCATGTTTATGATTTTTATTTTGTAATTTTATCAAGAAGATTGGTGATTTCAATTTCACTTAGCCCTCTTTCTGGTGTTTGAGGGATTTTGTTTTGTACAAGGTTCTTTTGCCATTTCATATTTCTAATGATTACTATGGAATAATAACTTTGTATAGGTGGCACCCTCTAGTGCCCAGAAGCTCTACTCTCTGGAGCTGCTCATCACCTGAGTATGGTAGGGGTTGCCAGTGAGCAGTGCTGGTGCCTTTCTGGAGGAAAGAGTTCTTTCCTGCTTCCCAGCTGCAGTGTCTGCCTCCTTTGTCAAGGCCAGTATGCTGAGTACACAGGGAGGAGATTCTGTGTCATGCCCTTGTAGCTGCCATGGGCAGAGCCACCCTCTGACTGGCCTGGTGTAATGGTGGGGCAGCAGTTTTGTGAACTGGTGCCACCCTGGAGGAAGGAGTGGCAGGCTGTGTATGGCAGCAGGGGGCCTTGGTGCTGCATTGCCAGCTGGGGGATCAAGCGCCTGAGGCTCCTGAAAGTTCCCAACCTCCTGGACTTAGTGTGCTGGGGCGATTTTGTCCAACTGTCCTTTCTCCTGAGCAGCAAGCTCTGCCTAATCCTTGCCCCTTTAGCAGCCCTCTCACTGTTAGAAAATCTTCCAAAATGTCCACCTTTCTTTCATCTTAAATCAACCGGTTGTGGGTATCTGTTCTCCACAAGTGACTGGAATCTCAGTCTCTATGGCAATTCACCTGTCTTTGCTTTCCAACACCTCTAATCTCCAGAGCACCATGTAATGTGGGTTCATGCTCCCAGAGCAGATCTCCAGGGCTGGGTGTTTAGCAATCCTGGGCTTCTACTTCCTCCCTGGTCTGTTTCTCTTCCTCCTGCCATTGATCTGGGGTAAGGGTGGGCTTGGGTCCCACTGGATCATGGCTTTGCTACCTTACCCTTTTCTGTGAGGTTTTCCCCAGATGTAGGCAGTCTATCATAGTCTTCTTTGGCCTGCTCTTTCAGAATTGTTTGTATTTGTTGTATTTTCATGTTATATGTAGTTTTGGGAGGCAGTTTATGCCTCACTTCTTCCACTGCCATCTTGTTTAATCCCAGCTTGTTAAATTCTTATCTCTCCTTGTCACCACCCTCTCAAGAGCCCTTTTTGGAAAATCTGACTTCCATTTCTGATGGCACCACTAACTGTGGTTGCTTGACTCTGTCTCTTCCAAACTGTGATAACACACACTTAACCTCATATGTGGACTGATACTATTTCCCACTTAATCCAGGTCTGTGGAAACACTAGGAATTCTTTAATGAATATTCATTTTCTGTTTGGTTGCTTATATATCCCTTGGGTATTATTATTATTGCAGTGGTTCAAGATGATGAACCTCTACATCTTAATACAGCTGGTGAGAAGAGGAAGATATGTCTGCTCCTTTTAAAGCAATGACCCAGAAGATGCATGCATTGTTTTTTGATATTCTATGGACCAGAGTTGAGTCATGTGACTGCATATAGCTGCAAGGGAGGCAGGAAATGCAGTGTTAATTCTGCACATCCATCTAAAACTGTGGATTTCATTACTGAAACAGAGAAAAACCAGGATGTGCCTATGCAGGGGTGGCAACTAGTAGTCTATTACAACCACATGTCAGTGTCAAGATCGCAGGTGATTGCTGGGAAAATAAATGTGTAATGGGATAAATATTACTATTAATATTTTATTAATATCATTGTTATTGATACTGGCAGACATTCTCTGATCTTAAACACATAGGGAAGATTTTTTTTGGGCCTCCCATCTTAAAAAGACACCACACACACACAAAAAAACCATGTTTTGTCAATGTTCATATGATCCTATATAATAGTCTTTTTCTCCTTTGAATATAAATGAAAATTTTAATTTGTGTCCTCAATTACAGCTTATTTCAATAAATTTAAGTAATTGGGATGAAATGATTAAAGATTATTTAAAGATTATTTAACATCATCATTCATTTGCTACATGTATTTGCCAAAGTGAATTTCATTGCACAAGAGGTTATTTCACGCATACTGATAAAACCACCAATTTCTAGAGTATTTCTTTCAGACAAAGCCAATGGTTGGCAGAGATTAAAGACAGTTTTCCAGAACATGTTTAGTAGAACTCAGGAAATTTAAATGTGAATTAATATGATACAAAATTTCAAAGCAACTCATTTCCCTATTATTTCCATATACTTTTAACACCACCACTATGCCATTTAGGAAGTAAAAGGATATAGGGAACCAGCTGATTACTGCAAAACCTCATGATTAGGAATGTTTTTTCAGACTGCAAAATTGTAGGACTGCATAAAGTGAAAGATGTAAGATGATACATTATACAAAAAATGGGCCAGATGTGTGCTTTCTGAACATTTTTTAGATATCACACTCTTGTATCAATTCTCCCATCTTAAAAAGATCCCCCCGACTAAAAAAAAAAAACCATGTTCTGCCAATGTTCATATGCTTCTATATAATAGTCTTATTCTCCTTTGAATATAAATGAAAATTTTAATTTGTGTGCTCAATTAGAGCTTATTTCTATAAATTTAAGTAATATCATTGGGATGAAATGATTACAGGTTATTTAACATCATTTAAATGCAGAAATCAATTACAATACAGGACTGACTTCTCTGACAAATACATTGTGACCATATTAAAAACAAATGTAACTGCTCAGTCTGACTTGCTTTGTAGTTTATCACATGAATATTTTTGATAGGCCGCTTGTTTCTTAAAAGTAAAACAAGTGATTTTCAGCTTCAAGTTGGCACAAGAAGAATAGCTTTCCAATTAGTTCTCTAGGAATGTGATTTTCTTATATGAACAACGCAGTTACACTGATAATATTCCTGTTAGGATTATTAATTAGTATAGGATAAGAAATCCTTCATTAACTTCTCAAAACATGCATATGTGCAAAGCATCTGCCATAATACAGTGCTGGGGGTTGTTCAGGTGCCATCAGCATGCTCTGAGCCAGAGGTGAAAATTCAACGGGAAGGCCCTTGCTCATCCCTCCCACAGCCATGAGGGGTGCAGCCAGTCAGCCCAGTGCTCCGTGGGCCCCGCCTTCTCTCTGTACCCCTCTCATCACCTTGCTCCAGGACCTCATTGCCTGTAGAACAGAGTGCCCCCAGGAGCTTATCCTGACACTCCTGATTCTAGATGAATCTGCACAGACGCAGCTCTGCTCCTATGCTGCATGGTATCCTGGGTTGTCAGGACACTTAGAGAGAAAAGCAGTGGTGACACTGTTCCCTTAGTACAAGCCCTTCTTGAGTGCAATAGTCCTATATTTTCATTTGAAAAAAAAAATATTAACTGCACTTAATCCTGCTGCAAGCCCACTGTTGTTGTCTTGGTGCCCTTGCTTCCAAATGCAGACGGTGATGAATGGTGACAACTGCGAATGAGTCAGCAAGAACAGGATACTGTTATGAGCTGACCTTCCCTCCCAGGTGAGGTCAACTGTGAGGAAGCAAATAGAGAGATAAACAAGACGGTTTCAGAGAATAATAAAGATGGGGAGACTGCACAATACAGTGATGTGATGGGAAATGGCTGAAGTAATGGTGCTACTTTATGTGGGGTGTCAGCACAGGCCTCTCTGAGGGGGCCCTGGGGCGGAGATCTAAAGGATGTAAAAGTCAGATATGTTAAACTGAGGGGGGAGAGCATCCGAGGCACAGGGAACAGCAGATGCAATGACCCTGAGTCAGCCACAGCCTGGCGTGTTTGTGAAGGCTAAAGCAGCCCATTTTCCTGGCACATGAGAGGAGGATGGTCAGGGTAGACTTGAGAGGTTGGCTTGAGTTGGCAATCTTGTTTAAGTGCTCTGGGAAGCTGCTGAAGGTTTGTTTACAAGGATGAGAGTGAGGTAATATAGTGTACAATTTTTGGAAGATCACTGTGACTCTGGTGAGGAGAATGGTGTTTGGGGGGCAAGAGTGGACCCTGGCAGAAGAGTTAGGAGGTGACTGCAATAGTCCAAGCATAAGAAGAGGGCAAGGAGTAAAGCAGAAGTTCAGGTGGAGAGAGGTTTAGTGTTTGCAGTGGATATAAAGGAAAGGGAATTACAGGACCCAAGGGTGACCTACACCCAAATGGGAAAGTGGCTTGAAGGACCTTAGGACATGTGTGGGTGCACAGAAGGAGGATGGAGGAATTCCATGCCAGGGAATCTCAGGAGGGATGTAGGCTGAAAAGATGACCAGCAGAGACATGATATGTCCAGCACAGCACCGACTTTCCCATTTCAGCACAGCAGGTACCAGTCAGTGTAGGAGCAAAACTGTGATTTTACATAGAATCTGTGAAAAAATGGAAAGAAGAGCCCTGCGCCTGAGCTGCACCGTCTCGTCGGCTCCTCAGAAGTCCCATCACAGGAGGTCCTGTCCCTTTCTCTCCTCTCTGGGCTTCTCAGTCTCTCCCTTTGCTCAGGACCTGGAGGACAGCTTGCTGGCAGGTACAAGCTGAGGGCCTGTCCTGGGATCCTGGGGAAGATCTAGTGTGGGTGCCACTTTAGAATGGGATTAATCTCAGAGGAGGGGCACTAGAGCAAGCAGAGGACAGCAGATGCCAAATAAACACTTTCAGCGACCAGGGAGGAAACTCACATGCCTGGGGTGAGCCAGGTATGAGCAAGAGGGCAGAGTGACTGGCACCAGGAGAGCAAATCCCATGTCTTACTGGGCACCTGCACACAGCTCCGGATTATCCTGGGAACATGAGCCCAGAGTCACCAGATTTTCTTCCTTTCTGAGAGAAGCCTGAAATACAGATTTTTATGTTAAATACCAATGATTTAAAAATATTGGCCAATAACTGTCAAAATGAATACTCTTTAGGGACTAGAAAATGCCTATGCCTGCAGAGCATGCTCCCTGGCCATGGCTCTGCATTTGAGGAGGGAGTTTGGGCTACCTCATTTTCACATACACATTACTGGCTGACTGAAGACCACAGGAAAGCCATCTTGGCAGGAAACATCACTATAATTAGCATTACCAACTCATCAAAATGTCTGTGAACTCTTCACCTTAGCCACTATGTGCTTGCATCTCGCACTGTTTAGGAACTTTGAAACGTCATCTTGTTTTTCAAGAAAAAAAAATTTGTGATTATAATGATAGCTCAGGGCCTGGCAGGAGAAAATTGAGCAGTTCCACTGTGAAATCATAGTCTGTTGCTCATCATTTTCTGCAAGTGATCTATTTAGATACATATTTTTTCCCTTTAAAATAAAAAGAAAATAGATTCGTTATTTTGCTCATTGCATTTCTTGGTAGATAGTGCTGACATTTATGATTAAAACTTTACTTGATAGAGGCAGAGAAAAAAATGGACATGGAAAAACCAAATAGCAAAGAAACTTGTACATTAGCAGTTCTGTTAAAAAGCTATCAGAAAGGAAGAAAACATGAAAGCTGCAGGGTTAAACTCAAGGGATACAAATCGCAGCCACCCGCTTACCATTTCTAAAGGAAGTGATTTTGTGAATCAATGTCTTTGAGTAAGTGTTGTTGAAGCCTTTGCTGGCCCAGCTCCTGTCACTGGGTGAGCAGCAGGTAGTCACCTGTAATTGGTCAGCTTCAGGAGTCAAAAAGTGTCCATCGGAGGCCATTAAAAGTACCACACATTGCCCAAATGTAGAGGACCTGTAGAATCCATTGTGCTAATGGTTATCGATTGCAATCCAGGAGACATATTTATATGGTGCTGACTTGCCTGTGACTAATTACAGAATGGCCTGGAAAGCTGTGCTGGAGCACGGCAGAGGTGCAGGGGGTCTCACACTTCCAAGCTGCTTCCAGGGGGCTGTGCATGAGCTCACATGGGAAGGGGTCCTGTGGTCAGTGAAGAGGCAGTCTGTAAACTATGCCCATCAACACCAACCTAGTACCCACCCGTAGGGAAACAGAGAAACTAAATCAGGTTATTTTGTATTGATGATACTGTTCTCGAAATGCCATATGCACACAAGTGCTCAGTTTAATAACAGAGGGCACTCCTGTCTGTAGGTTCATTCATGTCAAATTCTACCCCCCTTAATTCAGGCTCATGCTTCACGTGAACTCACAATTTTTTTTTATTCCCCTAAATGATGGATTTAATGGTAGCAGATACATGAATCATTGCTGAATGACTTCATACCTCCAGCAGAAATGTCTGAATTGAGTGTGATCACTATTTCCTGTCTCTCATCAGAGATTCAGCTAGAACTGTGACCAAAATAAGCTTATGGAGGCTTGATACCACATGGATGAATTCCACATCACGTCTGAGTCATCCATGATAAACAGATGCAGCTTTGCAAAATTAGTGCCACCACAATGCATGAATTTTGCATATTACTTTTAAGGGTATATTTGACTGAACTATCAAATTTGTAATTGAGGTCATGTTTCCAGCTCACAGTGAACCAACCCAATCTCTTCAAATGACTGTGGAATATGATTTGTCATGAAATGATCAGATGTAATCTGGAAAACTCAAAGATAATGATATCACATATTATGTATGTTTGTTGGTTTGTTCATTTGTTTTTAATAGTAAAGAACATTTCCCCTTTCTGCATTAAAGTTCTGTAGCTTCTTGATTTGAAATCTCAAAAAGAATTCTATCTGTCCACAATTCAAAATCCTATTTTATTTTTAAAGAATTCTTACTATTTCACTTTAAAAAATCTCCTTGGCTGCTGTTACAGGCTGAATGTTTGTATCCCCCCAAATTCATGAATTGAGTATGTTGAAGATTTTGAGTATGTTGACATTGAATATGAATATGTTGCAGCCCTGCTCCCCAAGGTGATGGTGTTTGCAGGTGGGGCATTTGGGAGGTGATGAAGTCATGAAGGTGGAACCCTCATGAGGGGGATTAGTGCCTTCATAACAGAGACCCCACAGAGCTCCCTTCCCCCATCTGCCACTTGAGGACCCAGCAAGAAGATGCCATATGTGAACCAGGAAGTGGGCTTTCACCAGACTCTGAATCTTCGGGCACCTTGATCTTGGTCTTATGGCCTCCGAACTGTGAGAAATAAATGTCTATTGTTTATACGCTGACAAGGCTGTGGTATGCAGTTATAGCAGCCAGAGAGAGACAGATGCTAATGTTAGATGTGGCTGTAAAGTGATCATGTACAGTGTGGACAGAGGTTAATTTTTTTAGACAAGTAATGAACCGAAAGGGAATTTCTACAAAAAGGCAGGCTTAGAGAAGAAAGCAAATTCCATTTGTATTGTTTTTTCTCCTTGAGGGCAAAGAGTGACTGCAGGTATTTTTTTTTATCTTAATTGGTTCTTAATAAGCCCTTCTGATATCAGCACCCCTATGCAGCATCTTCTTCCATCATTTCCCCACCCAGTTGGAAACTAAATGATGCTTAAAATTGCTCAAAGTTATTATCTTCCTTAGGCCAATACACAGCAGACTTTCTTGCCCTCTTCCAGTTTACCAAACCTGATGTTGTTAGGCTAAGCCATGTTCCCAACCCAGGGGATTATCAAGACTCATCTAATTCAGTTACTAGAATACTGTTCCCCTCCCAGTGATTGGCCTTGGCATCCACATGTGACTCATTTCTGAACAATGGAACATAAAAAGTTAAAACTGGTGAGGTCTGGAAAAATCCCCCTACCTGATTTTTGAAAGGCTGACAGGAGAGCCTTTTCTTTTATCTTGTATTCTGTGCAGCTTTGTACGAGGTCTGTGAGAATGTGATGGCTGGTTCTTGGGCAACCATTTTGTGACTGTGAGGCATTGAGCATTAGGGGGAATTAATATATTAGGGTGAAAGAATGGGAGAAGCTTGTGTTCCTGATAACATCACTTACCTACTGTAATAACCCTGAGATGGCCACTACTGGTGATGTCGTTAAGTTGATGACAAATGCCTTCATATTTTAAGCCACTCTAAGTTAGGTTTTCTGTCCCTTACAACCAAACACAACAAACATGTTTGTTAGGAAACAAAACAAAAACAATGAAAAAAAAATGAGGAAGATCACATGAAACCCAAATTAAGCAGAACAAATAAGTTACAAAGATCAGAATGGGAACATAAAAATCTAAAAGAAAGCAATAGTTAATTAATTATTAATTAAGATAAAAAATTACCTGCAGTCACTCTTTGCCCTCAAGGAGGAAATCAATACAGGTGTCAATTAACTGCTTTCTTAATCTAAGTCTGCCTTTTTGTAGAAATTCCTTTTATGGTTCATGACTCACCTGAAAAACTGAGCTCTTTGTCCTCAAGTTTATTTTTACTTTTCAGTCTGTTAATCAATTGATTACATCAATAGATTTTCAAAAGTTAAGACAACTTGTATTACTGGAGTAAACTTGAGTTGGTGATGATGACTTAACATTTGTACATATTGTTGGGTTAGAATTGCTAAATTTGTTTAGAATTTTTGCTCTTCTTTTTATGAAAGTTACTAGTCTGTGGTTTTTCTTTTTATGATGTTTGTGGCAGGTTTTGGTATAAGGCTAATGCTGCCCCCAGACAATGAGTTGGAAAATATTCTCTCCTCAATCTTCTGGAAGACATTGAATAGCATTGCTGTTATCTGTTTTTTAAGTGTTTGGTAGAATGCACCAGTGAAGCTATCTGGTCCTAGAATTTACTTTGTGGGAAAGTGTTACTACATGTCCAGTTTCCTTAATAAACATAGGGCTGATTAGCATCTGTATTTCTTTTAGAGTGTGCTTTGATAGTTGTCTTTCAAGGAACTTATCTAAGTTGTTGACTTTATCACCTTATGGTTCTTTAAAACATTTCTTTGTTACTCCTTTAATAGCTATAGAATCTGTTGGAAGAATCTTCTTTAATTCCTCACATTGGCAATGTTCTTCTCTTTCTCTACTTGGTCTCCCTGACTAAAGATTTTCGATTTTGTTTATCTTGTCAAAGAACCAGCTTTTGTTTCATTGGCTTTTTTTTTTCTATTGCTTTTCTTTTCAATTATCTCAGGTCCTATACTGATTTTTATTGTTTATTGTGTTCTGCTTGCTTTCAGTTTCACTTGATCCTCCTTCTTAAGTAAAAGCTGAGGTCATTAATTTCAGATCGTTCTTCTTTTCTAATATAAGCATTTACTGCAATAAACTTTCTCCAAGTAAACTATTTTAGCAGTGTCAAACAGATTTCTATCTGTTGTATTTCATTTTCATTCAGTTCAAAATACTTTCTAATTTCTGGTTTGAGTTTTTCAGAATTGTGTTACATAATTTCTAAATATCTGGGAATTTTTCACACATCTGTTATTGATTTCTAATTTGGTTCCATTTTCATCAGATAATATAAGTTGCATTACATAAATTCTTTTAAATTTATTGAAGCTTTTATGACTCAGAATATGGCCTAGATGGGTAAATGTTCCATGAGTATTTGAGAAGAATGTTTTCTATCTGTATCAATCACTGAAAGAGTTACTGAAGCCTCTTTCTCTTTCCCTTCTGACTCTAGTTCACAGAAAGACCTAGGATGAAACCAAAATGACCACTGAGCGTAATACTATGGTTGTGCAGTACAGTGACCCCACAAAGATCTCATGCAGTGGAGCACAGACTAGTTAGGCACCAATTCTCCGGACAGATGGCTACTCCATGACCCAACCTGATTTTCTGAATGTCTCTGTTACCCTCATTTCCTTCTTTATTTAACCATAATATAGGGACAAAATAGAGATTAAATTATTTATTATTTTATTATTGAGTATTTTTGTTTCTTGTTCTTCATTATGAAAACTAATGACATTTTATATTCCTCTAAGCGTATAAATTATTTCATTTGGTTTTTACTTATGAGGTCTTTAATCACCCTCTTCATGGTTAATAGTACACAGTAGGAGAAAAACAGTTTCCCACATCATTACACATTGCAAAAATCTCATTTATTAATAATACTTACTAAATTAAATATGCCAGCTCTTGCTGGCTTGATGTTAGGCTTTAGTAAGTCCACTGCTTTCCAGAACCAGGAACAGAGTAGGGAATTCATGAAATGAACTAAATCTAATCAAATTTCCCTCAGAGATTCTGGTTCTTAGCAACCTTCTTTTGTGGTCTGATTGGACACTGAGACCCATTTGTCAGTATGAGATGGTGTATAAGGAGATGGTTACTAATGGTGCGTGCTTGCACCTGCTCTTGCCCTCGCTTTGAAATGTCTCACCATTGCTTTGGTGCATGGCTGAAACTTCTGTGCTTAGAATCCTGTATCATGTGCACCATTCTTTAAAGCCAGGTTCACTTTCCTGCTGTCAAATGACCTATAAATGTAGTCTCCTGAACTTACCATGGCCACTTCTGTCCCTGATGGAAGATAGGACTGAGTTCCATATTCGTCAATGCCAAGGGTGTCACGTCTCCCACCAGATGCCAGCCTCAGGGTCAGGATCTCCTCGATGGAAGAGTTGTGCCCAAAGAGCAGCATCTTCTCTGAACTATCAAAGGACCTGCCTTTGTAAGCACACTGCAAGGAATCCCATGACTGGTGCTTTTGCCTGGACCTGTTTGTCCTTTGTGGAAGGATATTCACATTCAACCCTCAGATTGGAGAAAAGTCATTCTAAAAATCAGAGAGCAATATACATGAATACTTACAGAGACAGAAAAATATACAATCCTCACACAAGCTCCAGGCATCCCAAGTTCAAATCCTACTGGTACCAGTGGGCAACAGCAGTGGCTGCAGGTGAGGGGAATGAGAAGTGGGCAGGCCTGCAGGCAGGAGAGCACGAGCTTCTTAAATGAGCCACACTGCTCTACGCAGAGTGAATAGCTGTTGGTTCTGGAACCACCAGAGAGATATGATTTATTTCCTGCTTAAAATGCTAAAATGGATGGTGTGGTCTAAATCTAGGGGGCCACATTGTATGACCCCATAGATGAGCCCAACCCAGCCAAAGATGGTAAGAAGAGATGGAAGAAAACCAAATTCTGATGCCCTCGGTTAAGCCCTAGGTTCCAGGTGAGCCTGAAGCCAGCCAGCTCAGCCCCAGTGCTTTTTAATCATGTGAGTTAACCAAAATCCCTCTACCAGATTTTTTTTCAGGAAAAGTATATTGAATTGGGATTTTTGTTATCTTTATCTGAACAAAGTTCAAACTGATTGGGAAAAGGCCCCCAGCTAACACAAAGCTACCCTCCCTCCCATCCTGATCACTTACTTGCCAATCAACACCGAGGCCTGCAATAGAAATCGAACACTACCTGACAATTGGTGCTGATGCTTACATTCTTGTTTCTTATTAAATCAACCATCGACTTATTTGACATTAGTAAGACGGAGAAGACTCTATGGGCGAGTTCTTGCCTAGCATTGCAGAAAACGATCGGCAGCATGTGGAATCTCTGGACCACTAGAGATTATGATTCCAGCACCCTGTAAAAATTTGTGAAATCTTTCCATGCACACCACAGCAACTGTGGCCTATAAAACATGGCCAGGGGTTTCAGAACACAGTTTTAACCAGAAATGAGTTGAGAGAAGTAAAGACTCTAGGGCCATTTCTTAATTTTAACGGAAGCGTGATTTAATAATATTGTCTTCAAAGATGGTATTAACATTTCATGAAAGGACAGTGTGAATAGAGTGGAACTTTAATAGGCTACAAAATACAGGTAAACCAGAGACAAAGTGGCTATGCAAGATTATTCATTAGAGCAGTCTGTCTCTCCTCTGTTCAACAGAGACCATCATTTTAATAACACCAAGTGTTTATAGAGAAAAAAATCTGCCCCTGTCCTTGATCATAAAACATTTAGTGAGCCTATCTGATCAGAAGGTCTAAGGGTAAAGAAAAAAAAAGAAAATAATTAAAAAAAAGAAAAAAAAATGTTAGCGATTAAAGTCCAAGGACTTTACCTGGTCCCTGCAAAGAGGAGAGTATGCACCTGTTGCCTGGAGGGTATACACCTGTTACCTGCCTGTAACACCATCCTCTAACTCTTCAGTGTCTGACTGAAGCAGGCCGGGTTGTGCAGAGACCTCTGTGCTCATTAGCCTGAAGTCCATTCTAGTTCTGCACACGGAGCCTGGCCTTCTCTGGTGGGCTCTGCAAATATGGCCCCAATGAACGTGGAGATTTGAGTTTTCACCAAAAGAAAAGTATGTTTTTCTCTTTCTATGTTTTATTTGCTCTTATATTCTGATCAGTCTCTGAGCTGAGAAAAGGGAAGCTGCTTTTAATCGCCTCCATTCATAAATGCCTAAGATCAAACTGTTACAATTTTGACAGAAAAAAAATCTAAAAATGAATAATAAATTTACTTTTTATAGGGGAAATGTTAATTTTTTCCCTATGATTCTATTGCCTTTTTAAAAACCATAACTATTCTATTTTAATTAGAAAAATAGATCCAAAAAATGCTGAGGCCAGCGGCAAATGGCCCTTTTTTGCTTGCGTTCTCTGGATTATCATATGGCACCTAACTCAGTGTTCCAGGCAGACCATTTCCATGCCTTGGTGTGAGTAAAATGAAGGTTCTTGTGGCCAGGATTCTCACCTGGCCCTGGCTGGCTAGCTCACTGCACATGTGTGGGCAATATTTTGTTATTGACTCTATATAAAGAGCCCTGCCCAGTGCTCTGGGCAACACAATGGCACAGCTGCAAGGCTGCAGGAGAGCAGAGCAGAGGCTGGAGTGGTGGCAGTGCCGAGGACAGAGGCCCAGAGGATAGCTATGCGGGCCAAGAAGCCCAGAGGACAAGACTGGCTTGCTGCATGCAGACTTGCTCTGAGTGAACGGGATTCTAGTGATTGACCTGCCACCGTGGAAATAAAGTTGGGTATAACCCTTTCACCCAAAGAATGTTCTACTGTCATTTCTTTGGTCACATTGAATCCATAGTGAACTTGCCCAGGGCTGAAACCCATTGGCAAGACACTTGGTTTCAGGAGCAGAAATGTTCTTTGTTGTCTGTGTTGGGGCTCTTGCAGCTGCTGTTAATGCTAATTCTTGCTTGCCTGCAAAAGAGCGTGTGAATGTTTTGTGCCTCACTTGACGTTTAAGAATAATTTACATCCTTGAAAGTGAGCATTTATTTTAGCCCTGTTGTGAGCAGGTAGGGTCCTGGGTGCACAGAGTGTTTATCTGGAGAGTCCTGGGTCAGAAGCCCTGAGGGCTGCTTTCTTAGGGTCCTGCTGTAAGCCTCAGTCATATTTGGAAGTTTTCCTGGACTTGGATGATTTAGAGTTCACTCATCCATTTTCTTTCCTTTTTTCTATTATTTATTTTTAATTTATTTTGCATTTAGCTTTGATCCGCCTGAAAGTTTGCTTGTGTGTGGCATGAGAAATGGATCTAATTATATCTCTTTTACCAAACAACTACCCACTTATTCAAACACCATTTATTATAAAGACTGATTTTTACCCCATGTTTTAAAAAATGATGTTCAGCATTTTTTATGTGGTCAGGTTAACCATAGTTATGTGGGTAGGTCTCTTCTGGAATTCATATTCCGTCCACTGATCTGGCTGTTGATGGGTCAGCCCTTCATGCTCTTTTTAAAAAAGAAATACCTGGTATGTGTCATTCCCTCTTAGACTTACTTTCCAGTATTGTCTTGGCAATTCCTGTGTGTTTATTTTCCACATAAAATTTAATGTCAGTTTGTGCCACTCCATGAAAAATTCATTAAGTTTTTTATGGAGGTCACATTGAAATTGTACATTAAGATGGAGAGAGGAGAATCAAAACATTATTAAAATATTGGTGATGTGAAGTTACCTCCTAAGAACAAGAGAAAATATATCTATTCAAGTCTACTTTGTCTCTGGGAGTGTTTTACATTTTTCCACATACTGGCTTTGAAACCTTTTGCTTCTGTTTATCCTGAAATATTTATCTACTTTGTTGTTGTTATAAGGGAGATTCATGGATTCGTTTAATCTTCTAACTCTTAATTATGTTTATATAAATGCTGTTGCTTTTTGTATGTTAATTTGTTTTGCCAGTTTGCTGGACTCTTAGAGTTTGAGTTAGTTTCCTCATTGGCTTTCTGGCTATACAATTACATCCTCTTCAAATAGAGACAGTTTTATTTTTTCTTCCCTATTTTTGTGGCCTTGTTTCCTTTAGTCTAATTGCCTTGACTAGTATTCCAAGAACATTGTCAAATAATAGGGGAAATGATGGACATTCTCGCCTTGCCCATGATCTCTGTGGGAATCCTCCTGAGGTTCCCCATATATATATAAATAATAGGCTTTAATATTGAGATCTGTACCCACCAGTTTTGCATTAGGACTGTGTGTTGAATTGTGTCAGTATTTTGTTAAGCATCTATGTCAGTAAGCCCCCTGCACACACCCCACCACCACCCAGAAGAGGAGAGCAAGGAATTCCTGGGAGATGGAGCTTGGGTGTCTCGGTGAGGTAGGGTCTCTGGGTCAGAGAGCTCCAAGGGGTAGAGGTGGCCTCTAGACTGTCTCACACTGAGGGGACTCCCCAGAATGCAAACCTGTCGAAGTGTCACCCAGATAAAGCTTGCACGAGCTTACTGCCATCTTGTGATCATTTTTCCTTCATCAGCCCAGAAGTGCTCCCAGCTCCCTTCTCCTGCCTCTTCTATGTTCTTGAAATGGTCGAAAAACTGCAAGAGTTATTGAACAAGTTTTCAGATATTCCTTTGAAAATCTGCATTCTGGTCTGCCACCTTATTTTGGAAATCATGACGTTTTGGTCAACACTCCCTGTTTCATACATGTTGAACATCTCCAGACAATAGTGCAACATCACAAGGGCACTTACTTGCTGGGATTAAACCTAATCCATGGGAGAGGGCTGCCTCTGTGCTCACTTAATCCTCCCAACAAGGACGTCTGGTAACACACTGAGTTAACAGCGGTTGAGGATTAAAACGGAGAGGAGTACATCTTAAGCAGTCTAGGGTGCTTGGGGATTCTCCAACATCTCTCACTGACAGCCAAGGATTTGATAGTTATCTTAAAGGAAGAATGGTTTGAATGTTTAAATGTCTTTTGTTCTTTTTCTTTGTTTTGTCTTAGGCACTTTCATCCTGTATGGGGCATAATTATAACAGAACAATCTTAGGAATTTAACAAACATTGTGTATCGCATGCTTTGGGGGCATTTTAAGAGATTTTCAAGGGCCATTTTCTACAGGAGGGTTTCCACTTATGTTCTGAATTTAGAAACTATGCACCTGTATAGGATATGACCTATTGTGCAAGTGTAGGAAACAACGTAGAAGAAACAGAAATAGTAAAAGGCTGTGTTTACACCAAAGGGCTTTTCTACTAGCAGGGAAGCTGAGTTGTCATCTTAAAGGTTTATTCTTACCATTTGTCCAAATGGCTCGTGTGGTTGATGGCCATGGAGAAGGCAGTGTGGCTGGAGGTGGTGGGGGTGGAAAGGAAGGTGGCAGTGTGACGGCAGGGTGAGCCGGGAAAGCAGCTCACACCAGGAGGCCTGATCTGTTGGAAGAGGTGTGTGAATTTTACTGTAAGCAAAGATGGGAAATGCATGGAGGGTTTTAAGCAGGGAGAGAAAAGACCTGACTTATGTTTAGACTAGATCACTCTGGCTGTTCCATGGAGAATGGGTTGTCAGATAACTAAAGTGAGCAGGTTGCGTATTGAAAGCCTGCGAAGACAGGTTAGAGATGTGGCCTAAACTCAAGTCAATATATGTGCATCTTCTTAATCTCTGCCTTCCATTCCCTACTTGGGCTCTTGGCAGAGGGAAGCAGCTATGATGGATGTGCAGCTTAATCACTAAAATCCCAAGAAGACAGATACACTAATCAGCAGGGTAGGGTCAAAGATCAGGTCTCCAGGCAGAAAGAATTGCAGGATGCATTTCAGTCTCCAAGACGTCAACATGACTGTGAGGCAAATCATTCTCTCAGATACGAAAGAAATATCCAGAATCTAATTTCTGGAGTTGTGAATCTGTACTCAGTTACTAGACTCACAGCAAAACCTCATGAGAAAAGAATAATGTGGTTTTGGAAAAAAATGCCTGGTTTCTGTCTGTCTTGCATTGCCCAAAAAGGGGACTTCCTCTGAAAGGGTCTTGATATAGCTCTGTAGGCTACACTGCATGTACTTGTCACACACTTAAAGCAATATGAGCATGCAAGGGATTCAGGGTTCAGGATAGACAATACTCAGCAGCGCTAAATCTTAGTAAGAAACTCATCCCCAGAGATATGTCGGCATAGAAAAAAGGCTCAAGAGAGAAAGCTATGTTCCTGTGTAAGCTAGCTGTGTAATGAGTCCCAGAGATTAAAACATCTCTCCAAACTGCCTGAAACTGCACAGCACGCAGGTCTGTAGGACTACCTGACACCTGGGCCAGTGATCCAGGTCAATTTCTTAATATCAGAACTAGGAAATGATTTCTCTTTGAACGTAAGCCCCTTGGGATGTGTCTGCCAGTGGATGACGTCCATATGTATTATGCTCAGAATGTGCTAGTTAAATGTTCCTGGCATCTTACTTTGAAGTCTCTTGCTCACGTTTCCTGTATACATTCTAGGTATGGTTGTCACCTGGTAAAGACTCCAAAGCTACAAGCAGAAGAATGTGTACTTCTAACAGGCACACATGGCCATCTTGGAACTGAGTCTGTTAGACTTACAGACTTGCGTTGCTCATGAAGAACATTTGTACTTACCCGTGCCGTGTACCTCTGTGGTGGCTGGCATGGTTGCCTTTGGAAATGGAGAGTTAGGACGACATCACTTAGTAGTGAGGCAGTCCCATACATTCATCCTGTGGGGGTGTCCACTGGGGCCATTCAAGTTTCTAAAGTGAGAAATTGTGGCATTCTAATGGCATGGAGGCCTTGCGTTAGGTGAACACTGAGAAAATGCCAGAGTAAAAGGAAGTGGTAAGTGGGGTGCAGGAGCCTGAAACAGGTGCTTTCTCCCTGAGCAGAAGCCAAGTTATTGAGAGTCTGGACGGACCTATCTGCAGGTAAAGCAAAGATTTGGGATCTGATTCAGAAAAATGCCCATTTAGACATTAACCTAGATTTCAGTTGTATCTGCTTAGTACCGTGACTACACAGATGGATCCAGTTTTCTCTGTACAGCTCTCCAGGGTCACTTCATATTGGCTATATAATGCTGTACTTCCTCAGTGGTTTTCATATGGTGTTCTCTCATATACACATCTTCCTCCAAGACCTGAGATACCCTGAGCACACTGCCTTCTTGCTGAACATGCTCCCATCAGGACTTACCATATGCCTCCACTTTTCAGCTGGATGTGGGGCTTTTAAGACAAGGATACCACGTCTGCTCTCTAGGGTCTTACAGACAAATTGGAAAAAAGAATAATAGATCCAAGAAATGCTTATTGAACAATATAAAAGTTGTATCGATACCTATATACAATTTTTGCAAATAAAACCACTTTTCAATTTTCAGTGATTAGAGATCTTTAGCACATGCAAAGAGCCATAAGTCTAAATAGTGTTTCTTTAAGCCAAGAACTACTTCAACAGCCCATGCTAAGTCCATATTAATTCATCACTTAGAGGATTTGGAAGTCCTTTGAGTATTGAGTTTGCTGTAGCACACAGCTCTCATAAATTAGCGCTTGTTATTGACTCAGTGCTGGGTTCTTGGTTTATATTTGTATTTCTAATAAAACAAGCCACTGTGAAGACCATGAATTGCATATAATTCTTTATTCTACAATACTGCTCCCTGAAGTTATTTTTCACAGCAGCCTGACTGCACTTTTCCCAAAATCCACCTCAAATGCCTGAGACCTAATTGTGCTTAATGAGTATTTGTTCTGTGAATTACTTATGGTTCGTATTCTTTTAAAGTAATTTCAATAATAAGGTAAAATTCAGATATATACCAACATAGTTCCCATTTGGGGTTCTCTTTATTTCTTCATTTAGGTGCGTATCAGATTTTCTGTCAAGTGGATTTTCTTTATCATTTCCTGCATTACAATCTTCTGGTAATGAATTCTTTCAGCTTTTGTAAATCTGAAAGTGCCCTTATTTCCTCCTCAGTTAAAAAATGTATATATTTCTGGATATAGAATTCTAATTTGACATCTTTTTCTTTCTGTCATTTGAAAACAATACTGCATTATCTTTTACTTGCATTGTTTTTAATGAGAAATATGTTGTAATTCTTACAGTCCCTCCTCTCTGTGTAACATTTCTTTCTACTCTGGCTGTTAATATTTTTTCTTCATCACTACTTTTGGCAATTTTTTTTTTAAATTTTGGTATCATTAATCTACAATTACATGAAGGACATTATGTTTACTAGGCTCCCCCTTCACCAAGTCCCCCCCACATCCCCGTTCACAGTCACTGTCCATCAAAATAGTAAGATGCTGTAAAATCACTACTTGTCTTCTCTGTGTTGCACAGCCCTCCCCATGCCCCCTCCAACACTATACATGCTAATCGTAATGCCCCCTTTCTTTTCTTCCCACCCTTCCCACCGGTCCTCCCCAGTCCCTTTCCCTTTGGTAACTATAGTCCATTCGTGGGTTCTGTGCTTCTGCTGCTGTTTTGTTCCTTCAGTTTTCTTTTGTTCTTATACTCCACAGATGAGTGAAATCATTTGGTACTTGTCTTTCTCCACCTGGCTTATTTCACTGAGCATAATACCCTCTAGCTCCATCCCTGTTGTTGCCAATGGTAGGATTTGTTTTTTCTTATGGCTGAGTAATATTCCATTGTGTATATGTACCACATCTTCTTTATCCATTCATCTACTGATGGACATTTAGGTTGCTTCCATATCTTGGCTATTGTAAATAGTGCAGCGATAAACATAGGGGTACATCTGTCTTTTTCAAACTGGGCTGCTGCATTCTTAGGGTAAATTCCTACAAGTAGAACTCCTGGGTCAAATGGTATTTCTATTTTGAGCATTTTGAGGAACCTCCATACTGCTTTCCACAATGGTTGAACTAATTGACATTCCCACCAACAGTGTAGGAGGGTTCCCCTTTCTCCACAGCCTCACCAACATTTGTTGTTGTTTGTCTTTTGGATGGTAGCCATCCTTACTGGTGTAAGATGATATGTCATTGTGCTTTTAATTTGCATTTCTCTGATGACAAGCGATGCAGAGCATCTTTTCATGTGTCTGTTGGCCATCTGAATTTCTTTAGAGAACTGTCTATTCAGCGCCTCTGCCCATTTTTTAATAGGATTATTTGCTTTTTGTTTGTTGAGGTGTGTGAGCTCTTTATATATTTTGGATGTCAACCCTTTAACGGATCTGTCATTTATGAATATATTCTCTCATACTGTAGGATACCTTTTGTTCTATTGATGGTGTCCTTTGCTGTACAGAAGCTTTTCAGCTTGATATAGTCCCACTTGTTCATTTTTGCATTTGTTTCCCTTGCCCGGGGAGATATATTCAAGAAGAGGTCACTCATGTTTATGTCTAAGAGATTTTTGCCTATGTTTTTTTCTAAGAGTTTTATGGTTTCATGACTTACATTCAAGTCTTTGATCCATCTCGAATTTACTTTTGTGTATGGGGTTAGACAGTGATCCAGTTTCATTCTCTTACATGTAGCTGTCCAGTTTTGCCAACACCATCTGTTGAAGAGACTGTCATTTCCCCATTGTATGTCCATGGCCCCTTTATCGAATATTAGTTGACCATATATGTTTGGGTTAATGTTTGGAGTCTCTATTCTGTTCCATTGGTCTGTGGCTCTGTTCTGTGCCAGTACCAAATTGTTTTGATTACTGTGGCTTTGTAGTAGAGCTTGAAGTTGGGGAGTGAGATCCCCCCCACTTTATTTTTCCTTCTCAGGATTGCTTTGGCTATTCGGGGTCTTTGGTGTTTCCGTATGAATTTTTGAACTATTTCTTCCAGTTCATTGAAGAATGCTGTTGGTAATTTGATAGAGATTGCATCGAATCTGTATATTGCTTTGGGCAGGATGGCCATTTTGATGATGTTAATTCTTCCTAGCCAAGAGCATGGGATGAGTTTCGATTTGTTAGTGACCTCTTTAATTTCTCTTGAGTGTCTTATAGTGTTCAGGGTATAGGTCTTTCACTTCCTTGGTTAGGTTTATTCCTAGGTATTTTATTCTTTTTGATGCTATTGTGAATGGAATTGTCTTCCTGATTTCTCTTTCTATTAGTTTATTGTTAGTGTATAGGAAAGGCACAGATTTCTGTGTGTTAATTTTGTATCCTGCAACTTTGCTAAATTCTGATATTAGCTCTAGTAGTTTTGGAGTGGAGTCGTTAGGGTTTTTTATGTACAATATCATGTCATCTGCAAATAGTGACAGTTTAACTTCTTCTTTACCAATCTGGATTCCTTGTATTTCTTTGTTTTGTCTAATTGCCATGGCTAGGACTTCCAGTACTATATTGAATAACAGTGGGGATAGTGGGCATCCCTGTCTTGTTCCCGATCGCAGAGGAAAAGCTTTTAGCTTCTCGCTGTTCAGTATGATGTTGGCTGTGGGTTTATCGTATATGGCCTTTATTATGTTGAGGTACTTGCCCTCTATACCCATTTTGTTGAGAGTTTTTATCATGAATGGATGTTGAATTTTATAGAATGCTTTTTCAGCATCTATGGAGATGATCATGTGGTTTTTGTCTTTCTTTTTGTTGATGTGGTAGATGATGTTGATGGATTTTCAAATGTTGTACCATCCTTGCATCTCTGGGATGAATCCCACTTGGTAATCGTGTATGATCCTTTTGATGTATTTTTGAATTCAGTTTCCTAGTATTTTATTGAGTATTTTTGCATCTACATTCATCAGGCATATTGGTCTGTAGTTTTCTTTTTTGGTGGGGTCTTTGCCTGGTTTTGGTATTAGGGTGATGTTGGCTTCATAGAATGAGTTTGGGAGTATTCCCTCCTCTTCTATTTTTTGGAAAACTTTAAGGAGAATGGGCATTATGTCTTCTCTGTATATCTGATAAAATTCCGAGGTAAATCCATCTGGCCCAGGGGTTTTGTTCTTTGGTAGTTTTTTGATTACTACTTCGATTTTGTTGCTGGTAATTGGTCTGTTTAGATTTTCTGTTTCTTTCTGGCTCAGTCTTGGAAGGTTGTATTTTTCCAGGAAGTTGTCCATTTCTCCTAGGTTTCCCGGCTTGTTAGCATATAGGTTTTCATAGAACTCTCTAATAATTCTTTGTATTTCTGTGGGGTCTGTCGTGATTTTTCCTTTCTCGTTTCTGATTCTGTTGATTTGTGTTGACTCTCTTTTCCTCTCAATAAGTCTTCCTAGAGGCTTATCTATTTTGTTTATTTTCTCAAAGAATCAGCTCTTGGTTTCATTGATTTTTGCTATTGTTTTATTCTTCTCAATTTTATTTATTTCTTCTCTGATCTTTATTATGTCCCTCCTTCTGCTGACCTTAGGCCTCATTTGTTCTTCTTTTTCCAATTTTGATAATTGTGACATTAGACCATTCATTTGGGATTGTTCTTCCTTCTTTAAATATGCCTGGATTGCTATATACTTTCCTCTAAAGAATGCTTTTGCTGTATCCCACAGTAGTTGGGGCTTTGTGCTGTTGTTGTCATTTGTTTCCATATATTGCTGGATCTCCATTTTGATTTGGTCATTGATCCATTGATTATTTAGGAGCATGTTGTTAAGCCTCCATGTGTTTGTGAGCCTTTTTGCTTTCTTTGTACAGTTTATTTCTAGTTTTATGCCTCTGTGGTCTGAAAAGTTGGTTGGTAGGATTTCAATCTTTTGGGATTTACTGAGGCTCTTTTTGTGGCCTACTATGTGGTCTATTCTGGAGAATGTTCCATGTGTACTTGAGAAGAATGTGTATCCTGTTGCTTTTGGATGTAGAGTTCTGTAGATGTCTATTAGGTCCATCTGTTCTAGTGTGTTCAGTGCCTCTGTGTCCTTACTTATTTTCTGTCTGGTGGATCTGTCCTTTGGAGTGAGTGGTGTGTTGAAGTCTCCTGGAATGAATGCATTGCATTCTATTTCCTCCTTTAGTTCTGTTAATATTTGTTTCAGGTATCTTGGTGCTCCTGTATTGGGTGCATATATATTTATAATGGTTATATCCTCTTGTTGGACTGAGCCCTTTATCATTATGTAATGTCCTTCTTTATCTTTTGTTACTTTCTTTATTTTGAAATCTATTTTGTCTGATACTAGTATTGCAACACCTGCTTTTTTCTCTCTGTTGTTTGCATGAAATATCTTTTTCCATCCCTTGACTTTAAGTCTGTGCATATCTTTGGGTTTGAGGTGAGTCTCTTGTAAGCAGCATATGGATGGATCTTGCTTTTTTATCCATTCTATTACTCTGTGTCTTGATTGGTGCTTTCAGTCCATTTACATTTAGGGTGATTATTGAAAGGTATGTACTTATTGCCATTGCAGGCTTTAAGTTTGTGGTTACCAAAAGTTCAAGGTTAGCTTCTTTACTATCTTACTGTCTAACTTAACTCGCTTATTGAGCTATTGTAAATACGGTCTGATGATTCTTTATTTGTCTCCCTTCTTATTCCTCCTCCTCCCTTCTTCATATGTTGGGTGTTTTGTTCTATGCTCTTTTTAGGCATGCTCCCATCTAGAGCCATCCCTGTAAGATGCGCTGTAGAGGTGGTTTGTGGGAGGTAAATTCCCTCAACTTTTGCTTGTCTGGGAATTATTTAATCCCTCCTTCATATTTAAATGATAATCATGCTGGATACAGTATTCTTGGTTCAAGGCCCTTCTGTTTCATTGCATTAAGTATATCATGCCATTCTCTTCTGGCCTGTAGGGTTTCTGTTGAGAAGTATGATGATAGACTGATGGGTTTTCCTTTGTAGGTGACCTTTTTTTTCTCTCTGGCTGCCTTTAATACTTTGTCCTTGTCTTTGATCTTCGCCATTTTAATTATTATGTGTCTTGGTGTTGCCCTCCTTGGATCACTTGTCATGGGAGTTCTGTGTACCTCTGTGGTCTGAGAGGCCATTTCCTCCCCTAGTTTGGGGAAGTTTTCAGCAATTATTTCTTCAAAGACACTTTCTATCCCTTTTTCTCTCTCTTCTTCTTCTGGTACCCCTATAATGCGGATATTGTTCTGTTTCGATTGGTCACTCAGTTCTCTTAAAATTCTTTCATTCCTGGAGATCCTTTTATCTCTCTCTGCATCCATTTCTCTGCATTCCTGTTCTCTGTTTTCTAGTCCATTAATGGTCTCTTGCATCTCGTCCATTCTGTTTTGAAGTCCTTCCAGAGCTTTTTTTATTTTGTATTCTCCCTCCTTAGTTCTTGCATATTTCTCTGTAAGTCCATCAGCATGGTTATGACTTTTGTTTTGAATTCTTTTTCAGGAAAACTAGTTAAATCTATCTCCCCAGGTTCCTTCTCAGGGGAATATGTAGCAGATGTCGAAGCTGTCTGGGTTAATCTTGTCTGGATCAAATTTTTTTGCCTTTTCGTGTTGATAGGTGCAATGGTGAGCTATTTACTTTCTGTCAGCTGGGAGGGCCAAGGCTTTCCACTAGCTTCTGGCCTTTTTTTACTGGGACAACTGCAACCTCTAGTGGCTTGTGTTGGGCAATTGCATGTAGACTGGGTCTCTGTATCTTGCCCGGCCGGTATGGAGGAAGCTCCCTTGCTGAGGGTGTCGCCAGCCTCAGGCAGCTGCTCTGCTATGGCGGGGCCCCGGAGGGGTAATGGACAGGGGGCTGTTTGGCTGTTTACCTCCATGAGGGGTCTCAGAGCTGTTGCCCAGGGGGTTAGTGCGCCTGGGGTTCCCTGGAATTTCCAGCTGCTGAACTTTGACCCGGGAAGCTTCCATCCAGCTGTGACATCCCTGTCCCTTTAAGACTTTCAAAAAGCACTCACTTTTCTTTGTCACAGGGGCACCAGCTTTGGGACCCACTCAAAGGTCTTGCTGTCCTGTTTCCCTAGTTTCTAGCACCCCACGCATGCACTGTGTCTGTGCTCTGGTGTGGGTGGCTGGGGCTGGGTATTTAGCAATCCTGGGCTCCCTCTCCCTCCCCTCTCTGACTCCTCTCCTCCTGCTGGGAGCTGGTGTGAGGAACCTTGAGTCCCGCTGGGCTGCAGCTTGTATCTTACCCCTTTCACCAGGTGCTGGGTTCTCGCAGGTGTGGATGCAGTCTGGCTGTTTTACTGTGTCTTCTGTTCTCTCTTTTAGGATTAGTTGTATTTGTTGTATTTTCAACAATTTTTGGTAGGAGATTCCCACTGTCCTCACACCACCATCTTGGCTCCGCCCCGGCAATTTGATTCTAATATTCCTTTGTGCAATTTTCACACTTTGTGTACATGGGTTTTATTGAGCTTCTTGGATCTGTGGGTTTATAGTTTCATGAAATTATTTATTCAAATATTTTTTGTCCCACTCCCCTATTCAAGGAACTCCAATTAAACATTTATTAGGCTGTGTCTTCTATAGCATAACAAATCTCTGTGTTTTCACTGTGCCCTTTTTCTCTCTGGGTGGCTCAACTTGGATAGTTTTGACTACTTCATCATCACGTTTATTAATCTCTTCCTCTGCATGGTCTGATCTGCCATTCACTTTGTCCACCTTCATTTTTTCATCTCCCACATTGTCCCTACTGTCTATAAAATTTCAGCTGGAGTCCTGTTTTCTATTTTTTTTGTGTCCATGTAACATTTTCAGCCTTTTTCTTGGTTTTTGGAACATATTAAATATGTTGTCCATTTTAGGTCAGTTTCAGTTTAATTGTTGCTCCACAGTTAAGGTATGTGGAAACAGTTCAATCCTTTGGGGCATGCTTTTAGGCTGAATCAGAACAGTATTAGTTATTCTGCAAAAGGGAAGGAGAACCTTCTTGAGTGTCCTACACTATTGCCCTTTGAATAAGAAGGTTTTTCTGTTTATCTGATGGGGCAGACATCATTCTACCCCGCTTTTGTGTGCTGTTGTCTTCCTCTAATTCTTTCCTGTGTGTCTGTTTTTCTTGGCCTTAGTCAGTATGTACATGCACTTGCTGATCAGTTTTCTCTGGAACCTCTGCAGGGACCTCCCCACAGACCTCTGAGTGCCCCTTGTCTCTTTGACTCTGTTCTCTGGGACCCCTGTTCTGTTCCCTGAATTCAGTCAGTCCCACACTCTGAGAGGAAGACACCTCTTTCCCCAACATTCCTTCTTTATTGATTCAAAAAACAGCATCCTAAAAGACAGCCAGTTATTCCTAAATAAATATTAGCATGTCACAAAGAATAAAAAATGAATTACAATGTAGCATGTTAATAAAGATGAAAGTGCAAAATTGGAGAAAAAGGACAAATGGAGGTGTTGTCATAGGAAGAGACCCATGCGTACCAGGATAGGATGCCCAGGGTTAGAAGCCCTGTCTGGAACACCTTCCTGGAATTTGGCTACAAGGGAAACATATCCACTCTGCCTCTAGTGAATAATTGTTTCTTGTGAAAGTCATCTCTGTAACTCACCTGTAAAGGAACAGTTTGATGGGAGTGACTTCTCTTTGGAACAGATCACCCTTTTGTTCTTTTACACCTCCCCTCAAAACAAAAACAAATTCAGAAGTCTAATGTCAACTGATTGCATTTTGTGCTTAGCAAAGTTGTAAATACTGTAATGGCTAGTTCAACCTCAGACTTGTGTAACCCATTCTGAGCTACAGGGAGTGGCCGCTTTGGGAGGTGACTGTTATGGAAAGAGACAGGTGTTTGTGCATTTTCCCAGCACTTCTCTGAGTGAGTTTGATCTGCATTCATGGCCTTGCTTAAACTAGATATGAGAATTTTGAAATGAGCATGTGCTGCTTAATTTCTGATTCCCATTACTTAATAAAAGCAATTTATTTTCTTACATTCTTACTTACTCTGCTGTGTGTTTGGACCCAGTGGTTAAGATGGAAGACTGCAGAAAATGAATCATAACTGCACAGTATATAAGATTATGTTCTCTTCAGCCCAGAAGCAACCCAATGGTGTCCAACTCACCTTACAATCAAACCCTGCTCCTCATCGTGGCCTTTGGGGACCTTCATCATTAGTCCGTCCCAACCTCTCCAACCCACCATGCACCCAGCTCTCCTGCTTTCACCACCCTCCTTCCCAGCTCAGGGCCTTGGTGCTCATCATTCTCTTGCTACGGAGTGATCTGCCACCCCACCTGATTTTGCCTGACAGTCAGTCTTCATTTGGAAATCAGCCCAAATACCCCTCTTTTGAATTGTCTACATAGACTGCTTAATGTAACATTTCCTGCCCACCACCTTACATTCCTTCATGCTCATCTGCATTATTGTCCACAAACCACTTATCTTTTCCAAAATTTTTGGTCATTTATGTCTGTCCCCTTCAAAAAATGTGAGTTTTTCCTGTGTTGTTGGT
Source organism: Manis javanica (assembly GCF_040802235.1). Lineage (NCBI taxonomy): Eukaryota > Metazoa > Chordata > Mammalia > Pholidota > Manidae > Manis > Manis javanica. The sequence goes on along the minus strand of NC_133170.1, from coordinate 63,401,354 downwards.
GTAGTACTCTTAGAACTAGAAAGCTGCCAGTCCAGGGCAGATTCTCAAGGAGCAGTTGTGAGAATGATACAAAGAAAAATGAAATGGGATGAAGAACAGAATGTGAAGCCAGGCTGCGGCAGAATCGTACTCAGGAATCCTCTGCAACAGCGAGAAGAAACAACGCATAGCCACCTGGACCACCGTATTTTGTCAACAGCCAAATACACTCATACACAATATAGGCTGTGGATCTTTTAGGTATCACACAACTGCTAAGAAGTCAGAGAAAATATAAAGTAAATACTGTGTGATTCCATTTATGTAAAGTACCGATGCAGGCAAAACCAGTCCCTGGTGCTGTTAGCAGTGAGGATGGTGGGGGTCTTTGAACGGGTAGCCACAGGAGGGGGCCTGGCCTCCAGGGGCTGGACGTGTGTTATTTCCTGAGCTGAGATCTCCTTTCACAAATGCACGGGTTGGGAGTGTTCATCATGCTCTAAACACCTTAGTTATTGGGTAATTGACTTGACTTTAGTTCAATATGGGATTTGCTGCTAAAATATTATTTTTGTTTGTTTTCTGCCTTGGTATGTCTGTGAAGTCTAATTTTTACACACACACACACACACACACACGATCCTGCTGGCTTGGGAGAGATTGGGAAGCTGTGTCCCTTTCAGCAGTGTCCTAGGGGATGAGGAGTCCCAGAGATGTTTCTCCATCTCAGCAGAAGCCCTCAGTGTCCTTCCTTGAAACTACAGACAACTTTGAACCAATCGCAGGGAGAGGGTAGGTCTCTCCCCGACTGCATGGAGGCTGTACCTTTATCTAGTTCACTGCAACACGCCTGTCATTTTCCAGGTGGTGTTAATCTGCCACCAATCTCAGGAGGACAGCTTGTGCCCAGAGTGAGCCAGTGGAGGTAAAGAAACGCTCTCAACAGTACTTTTGGAGGAGCCAGTTTGTTCCAATGTGTGCAAAACCCAGTAGTTCCAAATTCAGAATTCATCCTGGGGTACCATTGGATTCCTGTGTTCAAGGATATTGTGCACAATGTAATAAATTATCTAAGAAGTGCATACAATAGTGAAAATGAAACTAGTCTCAAGCTCCAATAGTAGGAAACTAGATACATAAAATATAATCTATTTATGATAGAATTCAATTAAGGCATTAAAGCAGACACTATAGAAAGAAAACACTATGTTGAACATATCCATGAGTTATTGTTAAGGGAAAACAGGCTACAATTTCATTCTTACATGATAAAGACATGCACACATATATAAAAATAATATAAACATTCAAGAATATGCAACAAAAACAGTTACTCTTGGTGGTATATAATTGATATTGAAAGCTATTTTCATTTCTACATTTTACAATGAATATACTGTATTCTGGAAAGTATATGGTTATTATTTTTTAAGAAAATATTTAAGACTTGATCTGAGGCCACAAACTGTGTAAGTAGTAGTAATTTTTTTGAAAAGCCCTTTTTAGCTAGAAATGTCCATGTTTTGTGCTTTTATGCAAGTGCCCTTCCCTAAATGGTCTATTAGAAAGAAATAATACTGACTTAACACCATATTAGTTATATTGCTATTTTATTGTGGCTAGGTATAAATAATTTGTCATAATTTGATTAAGATATACTAGTGGTTAGATTGACTACCATGGAGTGTTACATCATTTAAAAAAAAGAAAATGATTAATTTCTGGTTGTCAGGTGAAGGGAGAGTAATTAGCTGTTAGAGTGTTGCATAAGGGCCTCTGAAGAAATTCATAAAGTTGCATTTCAGAATTCAGAACCTATCTGGATTCATTGCCTAGTCAGAAATCAGTCTGGTCCCAATGAATCTTTAGGAAAGTAATTGCCTTAATTCAGATCTTACAACTAAACCCCAACATTGTAGTTTATTTCTTCCATGAACAAAGGACATAAATTACACTTTCATAATGTTGCATTCTCCCTACTGGAAGAAAATACTTATTTGAAGCCAAACTACTTTTTTTTGTGTGTTGCTGGAATGAGATTGATTAGCACAGTGGCTAGACCACGTTTATCAACATCACTTTTCAGGAATCCTGGGACATTTATTGTAGCTGGTTATGGCTTTATAAAATCAGATTCAGGCTATTAAACCGAGTCCCACTTCTGGCCAGTGGAACATCAAATACCATCTATGACTTTAGGCTTTTCTGCCTATCATTCTCCATCCCTGAGGCTACTCTTTTTTCAGAAAATTGAGACCTCTGCAAAAGGCCCCTGAATAGAATTCTCCTCAGCTGGAGGTTCAAGGTCAGCAGCAGTGACAGCAAGGATAGAGCAAAATGGATTGGCCTGCCATCCCCCAGGTTCCTGCCTCCGCCTTCAGATGGCAAATAAAGAAATTTGAACAAATAACTCTTTTTCTGCCCTGAGCCTCAGTCATGTTTTCTCTCTTGTAGAAAGTCCATAGAAATTGACATGCTGCTTTGTGATTTTTATGAGACGTCACCTGTCCACAGCAAAGTGAACCAGGGAGGGAGGAGGCAGTAACCATCTCCCAGCCGGCAGGTGCCTGCAGTTGTGTAAGGCAGACTCACATATTACACCCTTGAAATTCAAGGCACAGAGATATGGACTTCTGAACTTCTTTACCTAATTTCCTGACCTATCTTTTAACCTGGGTAGGGAAAAGTGGTTCTTTTTTCTTGTTAAATATGGAATCTTTATCCTAGATGTGGTATCAGCAAAGTGTTACTATTTTCCTCCACCTGTGATGCAATTTGTAGATTCAGAAAAGTATCGTCAAAGGAATAATGGATGCAAATCCCTAGGCATCCCCGACAAGGAATTCAGGTGGCTTGCCTTCCGCAGAGTAGACTAATGTAAACATGGATCAGATTTCATGAAAAGTGACATTTTCTTCCTCTTGGCTCCTGACACCACCAAAAATGATTTCTTGTGCACTATTTTCTTTAAATCAGCTACTATTCCCTGAGGGCTTCCCAGTGTGGTGAGGTACTGTAGTACCAGGAAGCTCGAGTCACATGCTGCCTGGACAGATGAACCTCTCTAGGCCTTGTGTCCACCAGCAGCAATATGACAGAGCAAAGAATACAGAGATGGCCACTGGGGAGATCTCCGTGGGCCAAGTGAGACACTCCAATGTGTGCCTGCTCCAGATTCATGCCACCCTTAACTGAGTCTAGCTGGAAATGTTCCTTTCGACTCTCCTGTGAACTTCACAATAAATCAAACAATTTTGACTTCATAGGTCCAGGGATCTGTGTATTTCCTGCATCAAAATGGAAACTTCTCTTACAGAAGTAATTTTAAAGATTACTGTTCTACCCTCACATTCCGTTTGTGCTATGTGGTACACAGTGAACCATTTGCAGGCATGACATAGGAAATGGAGGACAATTAATGGGGCCCTTTTCATAGGTGTTTAAATGCTTATAACATAACAGCTATAGATAATCTGGTCATTAAAAAATATGCTGGAGTAAAACATAACTCCATTTGCCTGTGTGCTTGGTTTGGCAGAGCTACAGATGTGCAGGGGGGCTAGTCAGAGCAGACAGTGCATCCAAGCTGATCACGTTACCCTGCAGGCTAACTTTCCTTAGACACACTGGGACGCTTCCTCTCCCAGGAACATGGGAGGCTTTTTGTGCCTTAGCTCATGCTCCTAGCTCAGCCAGACTTCCCTGGTCCCTCCTTACCTGCCTGCAGAATTTCTGCTCCTTTTCCAAAATGAATTTTCAGAACCATGTCAGTAATCACCTTGTGCCTCTCAGAACTGATTTGTCCTTTTTCCTTCTTTGAAGCCACTCTTTGCCTTATGGTAGTAAGGACTGTTTTTATATCCCCTCTCTCCTTTTGGGCAGCACAATGGCAAAGAGCATCTTACATGCTCATAAATCTCCACTGCCCCACACAAGGCCTGGTACACAGTTGTGCTCAGCACCTGCCCATATAACAGACAGCCTTTCCAGGTGGGTGTGGGAAAATGTGCACAGGTTCTTGCCTGTACCACAAATGACCTCTCAAAGGAATGTGTCCTTCCTAGGTTCAGGCAACTTCAGGTAATAACCTTTCTAACCTTCACTGAATCTTTTTCCCTGAATTGATGGCCATTTTACATAAAGAAACAAGTTTATGTGGGTGGGCTTAAAGCAAGTAATTTCTTGAGAATCCTTGCCTGCCTGCTCAGGTTAGTGGAGGGAGGAGCAGCAGTGAGAGGAGTGGATGAGAGTGGGGTCAGGCTAAACCACTGCCATGGGACTTTATTCTGCCCTCCAGCTCCCCAGCAGGTGACACAAAATTATGCAGAATTCCAAAACACTCTCTCCCTCCTCTGTGGGGTGACTCAAACTAAGTCTACACTGCAGATGGATATGTTACATCTGTGAGTACAGAGAGCCTACTGACATGCTAGCTCACATCACTGAGAGCTACTTGAATTCATGGCAAGGTCTTAGAAATGTGCAGATTGGTGTTTTAATCTTGACAGGTTACACTTGACAGAAACAAGCTACCCATGTTAAGGTAGTGGATTCACTATTTGTATTCATATATCTGTAAAGAAAAATTTATTTTTTCTTTCACTTTATTTTTAACAGCTCTGCTGAGGTATAATTGGTGTATCAACACTGTGTATGTTTAAAAATGCATAAACTCTATGCTCTGAACAGCTGAAAGCAATTTTAAAAGTCCCTTGGCTGGTGAGCTACTTCCAGCAGCCTTCATACCTGGGCTCTGTCTCTGTGAAATGGACTTAGTGTTCTCCATTTCAGCCTAAATAAAAATAAAAAAGTTGTCCTGTGGCTTCCCAGAAATCTGCATATACTTACTATGTAGACTATGATCAAAAGATGACTCTCAATGTAAGGCATTTCTTTGTTTTCACGATGAGAAGATAAGAAAAAACATGAAGGCACAAGACCAGAAAAAGATGGCTGCATGAAAAGTGGGGCAGAAATTTCTTTCCAAAACCACATATAATATGAAAATGCAGCAAATACAACTAATACTAAAAGAGTGACCAGAGAGAAGACTGCAACAAGCGGCCTACATCAGGAGAAAAAAGACTTCATGGAAAAGGGTAAAGTAGCAAAGACATGATCTGGCAGGACCCAAGCCCTTCCCCCATCTCAGGTCACTGGCCAGAGGAACAGAAACAGAGTGGGGAGGGAGTAGAAGCCCAGGACTGCTAAACACCCAACCCTGGAGATATACTTCAGGAGCACGAACCCACATTACATGGTGCACTGGAGATTACATGGGTTGGAAAGCAAAGATAGGAGGAACACTTGGAGAGACTGAAATTCCAGCCACTTGTGGAGAACAGGTACCCACAACAGGCCACTCTGGGACAAAAGAAAGGCCAGTGCTTTGAAAGACTTTTCAACAGTGAGAGAGGTGCTAAAGGGACAAGGATTAGACAAAGCTTGCTGCTCAGGAGAAAGGACAGGTGGACAAAATCATTCTGGCACACTAAGCCCAGCAGGTTGGGAACTTTCAGGAGCTTCACACGCTCCATCCCCCTGGCTGGCAACACAGCCCTGAGGCCCCACACCACAATACACAGCCTGCCACTCCTGCCTCCCGGCTGGCACTTGCTCACAAACCTGCTACTGCTGTCATCATGCCAGGGCAAATGGAGGGCAGCCCCGCCTATGGCAGCTATTAGGGGCGTATCACAGAGGCTGCTCCCTGCACACTTGACTCACTGGTCTAGGCAGTGGAGGCATGCACTGCAGCCAGGAAGAAAGAAAGAGCTATTTACTCCCATCAGGCAATGGCACAACTCGCCTGCAACCCCTGCCATTGCTCCAGGAGCTGAGAAGCTCTGAAGACTAGAGCTTTTGGGCACTAAAGGTCACCGACTACACAAAGCTATTATTCCACCCTATTCAGTAGGATTATGAAAAGGCAGAAGAACCTTGTTCAATCCAAAATCCCTCAAACATCAGAAGGAGGGCTCAGTGAAAAAGAAATCATCAATATTCCTGATAAAGATTTCAAAATAAAAATCATAAACATGCTCATAGAGTTACAGAAAAATATTCAAGATCTCAGGATGAATTCAAGAAAGAGATAAAAACTTTGAAAAATACAGTATCTGAAATGAAACATACCATGGAGAGATTTAAAAGCAGACTAGAAGGTGTAAAGGAGACTGTAAATGGAATAGAAATTAGAGAACAGGAATACAAAGAAGCCAAGTCAGAGAGAGAAAAAAAGAACTCTAAGAATGAAAGAATAATAAGACAACTCTGTGACCAATCCAAATGGAATAATATTCACCTTATAGAGGTACCTGGAGAGAGAAAAAGGGACAGAAAGTGTCTTTGAAGAAATAACTGCTGAAAACATCCCCAATGTGAGGAAGGAAATAATCTCTCAGGCAATGGAAGTGCACAGATCTCCCAACACAAGGGACCCAAGGATGACAACACCAAGACATATGATAATTAAAATGGCAAAGATCAAGGACAAGGACAGAGTATTAAAAGCAGCCAGAGAGAGAAAAAAAGATCACATACAAAGGAAAACCATGAGGCTCTCATCAGACTTCTCAGCAGAAACCTTACAGACCAGAAGGGAGTTGCATGATATATTTAATGCAATGAAACAGACAGGCCTCAAACCAAGAATACTCTACCCAGAAAGATTATCATTTAAATTTGAAGCAGGGATTAAACAATTTCCAGATAAGAAAAAGTTCAGGGAATTTACCTCCCACAAACTGTTTCTATGGTGTATTTGGGAGAGACTGCTATAGATGGAAGTGCTCCAAAGGCTAAATAGTCTTACCAGAAAAAATTAAAACACAGTAAAAGAAGTAGACCAATTCATTACTAAGCAAATGCAAAATTAAATCAACTACCTACAAAGTCAGTGAAGGGATACACAAAGAGTACAGAATAATATTTATGATCATAAAAAGAGATCATATTATGTACACCTAATACATAAAGAGTAGAGAAGGAAGAAAAGGAGGGAGGAAAATAAAAAAGAACTTTAGATTGTGTTTGAAATAGCATAATAAGCAAGTTAAGTTATATTGTTAGATAGTAAAGAAGCTGCCCTTGAACCTTTGGTAAACATGCATCTAAAGCCTGCAATGGCAATACATACATACCTATCAATAATCACCCAAAATGTAAATGGACTGAATGCACCAATCAAAAGACATAGAGTTACAGAATGGAAAAAAAAAAAGACCCGTCAATATGCTGCCTTTTAGAGACTCACTTCAAACCCAAAGACATACACAGACTAAAACTGAAAGGATGGAAAAGATATTTCATTCAAATAATAGGGAGAAAAAAGCAGAAGTTGCAGTACTTGTAACAGACAAAATAGACTTCAGAACAAAGACAGTAACAAGAGACAAAGAAGGACATTATGTAATGATAAAAGGGGTCAGTCCAATAAGAGGATATAGCCATTAGAAATATCTATGCCCCCAATATAGGAGTTCCTAAATATGTGAAACAAATACAAATAGAACTAAAGGGGGAAATAGAAGGCATGTATTTTTTAGGAGACTTTAGCACACCACTCATTCCAAAGGACAGATCAACCAGACAGAAAATAAGGAAACAGAGGCACTGAACAGCACATTAAACAAATGGACCTAACAGACATCTACAGAACTCTCCACCCAAAAGCAACAGGATTCACATTCTTCTTTTGTGCATATGGAACATTTTCCAGAATAGATCACATACTAGGCCACAAAAAGAGCCTCAGTAAATTCAGAAGGATTGAAATTGTACCAACCAGCTTCTCAGACCACAAAGGTATGAAACTAGAAATCAATTATGCAGAGAAAACAAAAAAGTGCACAAACACATGGAGGCTTAACATCATGTTCCTAAATAATCAATGGGTCAATGACCAAATAAAAACAGATATCAAGCAATATATGGAGACAAATGAAAACAACTCAACACCACAAAATCCGTGGGATGCAGTGAAAGCTATTCTAAGAGGGTAGTATATTGCAATACAGGCCTACCTCAAGAAAGAAGAACAATCCCAAATGAACAGTCTAAACTCACAATTAATGAGCTTAGAAAAAGAAGAACAAATGAGGCCCAAACTCAGCAGAAGGAGGGACATAATAAAGATCAGAGCAGAAATAAATAAAATTGAGAAGAATAAAACAATAGAAATAATCAATGAAACCAGTAGCTGGTTGTTTGAGAAAATAGACAAAATAGATAAACCCCTAGCCAGACTTATCAAGAAAAAAAGAGAGCCTACACACATAAACAGAATCAAAACTGAGAATGGAAAAATCACTATGGACACAACAAAAATACAAATAATAATGAGAGAATACTGTGAAAATTATATGCTAACAAATTGGATAACCTAGAAGAAATGGACAACTTCCTAAAAAAATATAGCTTTCCATGGCTGACCCAGGAAGAAACAGAAAATCTGAACAGTCCAATTACCAACAATGAAATTGAATTGGTGATCAAAAAACTACCTAAGAAAAAAAATCCTGAACCAGATGGCTTCACCGCTGAACTTTATCAAACATTTAGACAAGACTTAATGCCAATACTCCCTAAAGTTTTCTGAAAAATAGAAGAGGAAGGAATACTTCCAAATTCATGCTACGAGACCACAGGCAAAGACACCACAGAAGAGAAAACTATAGACCAATATCCCTGATGAATATAGATGCAAGAATACTCAACAAAATATTAGCAAACAGAGTTCAAAAATACATCAAAAAGATTATTCATCATTATCAAGGGGGATTTATTCCAGGGACGCAAGGATCGTACAATATTCAAAAATCCATCAACATCATCTACACATCAACAAAAGGAAGGACAAAAATCATATGATCATCTCCAAAGATGCTGAAAAAGAATTCAACAAGTTCAACATCCATTCATGATAAAAACTCTCAATAAAATAGGCATAGAGGGCAAGTACCTCAACATAATAAAGGCCATATATGACAAACCCACAACCACATTCATACTTAACAGTGAGAAGCTGAAAGCTTTTCCTTTAAGATTGGGAACAAGACAAGGATGCCTACTCTCCCCACTTTTATTCAACATAGTTCTGGAAGTCCTAGCCACGGAAATCAGACAACACAAAGAAATAAAAGGCATCCAGACTGGTAAGAAAGAAGTTAAACCATCACTGTTTGCAGATGATGTGATATTGTACATAAAAAAACCCTAAAGAATCCAACCCAAAACTACTAGAACTAATAACTGAATTCAGCAAAGTTGCAGGATATAAAGTTAATACACAGAAATCTGTTGCATTACTATATATTAATGATGAACCAGCAGAAAGAAAAATTAGGAAAATAACTCCATTTACATCAAAATAATAAAACACCTAGGAATAAATATAACCAAGGAGGTTAAAGACCTATACCCTGAAAACTACAAGACACTCATGAGAGAAATTAAAGAAGACACCAATAAATGGAAATACATCCTGTGCTCATGAATAGGAAGAATTAATATTGTCAAAATGGCCATCCTGCCTAAAGCAATCTGCATATTCAATGCAATGCCTATCAAAATACCAACAACATTCTTCAGTGAACTCAAACAAATAGTCTAAAATTCATATGGCATCACAAAAGACCCTGAATAGCAAAAGTAATCTTGAGAAGGAAGAATAAAGCTTGGAACATTACGCTCCCAAACTTCAAGCTCTACTCCAAAGCCACATTAATCAAAACAATTTGGTACTGGCACAAGAACAGACCCACAGATCAATGGAATAGAATAGAGAGTCCAGATATAAACCTACATGCATATGGACAATTAATATACAATAAAGGAACCATGGATATACAGTGGGGAAATGACAGCCTCTTCAACAACTGGTGTTGTCAAAACTGGACAGCTACATGTAAGAGAATGAAACTGAATTACCATCTTAATTCCATAACACAAAAGTAAACTTGAAATGGATCAAAGACCTGAATGTAATTCATGAAACCATAAAACTTTTAGAAGAAAACATAGATAAAAATCTCTTGAATATAAACATGAGCAACTTTTTCCTGAACACATTTCCTTGGGAATGGGAAACAAAATAAAAAATGAACAAATGGGACTACATCAAACTAAAAAGCTTCTATACAGTAAAGGACACCATCAGCAGAACAAAAAAGCATCCAAAGGATGGGAGAATATATTCATAAGCAACATGCCTATAAGGGGTTAACATCCAAAATATATAAAGAACTCATGCACTTCAACACCCAAAAAGCAAATAACCCAATTAAAAAATGGGCAGAGGATCTGATCAGACAGTTCTCCAAAGAAGAAATACAGATGGCCAGAAGGCCTAGGAAAAAATGCTGCACATTGCTACTTATCAGGGAAATGCAAATTAAAACTACAATGAGATATCACCTCATACCAGTTAGGATGGCCAACGTCCAAAAGACAAGGAACAACAAATGCTGGCGAGGATGTGAAGAAAGGGAAACCCTCCTACACTTTTGGTGGGAATGTAAATTAGTTAAGCATTGTGGAAAACAACATGGAGGTTCATTAAAAAACTAAAAACAGAAATACTATTTGACTCAGGAATTCCACTCCTTGGAATTTACCCAAAGGAAACAAGATCCCAGATTGAAAAAAACATATGCATTGCTATGTTTATCACAGCACTATTTACAGTAGCCAAGACATGGAAGCAACCTAAGTGTCCATCAGTAGATGAATGGATAAAGAAGAGGTTGTACATACACACAATGGAATATTATTCAGCCATAAAAAGAAAACAAATCCTACCATTTTCAAAAACATGGATGGAGCTAGAGGGTATTATGCTCAGGGAAATAAGCCAGGCAGAGAAAGACAATTACCAAATCATTTCAGTCATTTGTGGAGTATAACAACAAAGCAAAAACTAAAGAAACAAAACAGCAGCAGACTCACAAACTCCAAGAAGTGACTAGCAGTCACCAAAGGGAAAGGGGGTGGGGAGGGTGGGCTGGAAGTGAGGGAGAAGAGGATTAAGGGGCATTATGATTAGCACACATAATGTCAGGGTGGGGGGCACAGGGAAGGCAGTGCAGCACAGAGAAGACAAGTAGTGACTCTACAGCATCTTACTACGTTGATGGACAGTGACTATAATGGGGTATGTGGGGGTGACTTGGTAATATGGGTGAATGTAGTAACCACAATGTTGCCCATTTGAAGCCTTCATAAGATTGTATATCAATATATAAAACAAGAAAAAAACATGAAGGTTTAAACTTCAGAAATATAAGTGAATAAGTGAAATATCTACTTATTATCTTTAACATATCAATGGAGTCATATATACATATTTTAAATCAGCACCTTCAGAAAGATTGTCTTTTCTACTCCCTTCTTTCCAAAAGCATTTTATTTAACTTTTCTTCCATATCTTTGACATCATGGTCTGTCTAGAGTATTTATCTAATGTAGTTTTCCAGAATGTATTCATCTTCATATTTTGCTTTTGAATAGGGAACATTTGAGATTGGTGTATGAGTTGTCCCTGGACAAGTTGTCTCCAGCTGTGTACACACATTTATAGAACATTAGGACCCTTTATTTTATTGTTTTATTGCCTGGGAGACACACATAAATGATCACCAGGCCATCCAATGCAGTATTTCTTTTTCTCAGTAATCTTTTCAAAGGTTGTTGATATCGACAGTCTGCATTAGTTTGCAAATGTGGAGTCATCCTCCAGAAACAGCTACAAAAATCTATGAAATCTCAACCTCTCTGTCTCTGTCTCTCTCTCCCTCCTTCCTCCTTCCTTTCTTTCCTCCACTTTTTCTCCCTTTTCCCTCTCATCCACCTCTTCTTAGTTAGCCAGTTCCATTATATGATCTGTAGGCATCCCAAACCTGCATTGATTTAGGTCACTCAGGCTGAGGTAACTTTCTTCAAAAACAATGATTTTTGTCATCATCGTTTAATTGATGAGAGACTCAGCAATGAAAGAGATTGTGTGAGAACTCTCATATAAGGAGGCCCTCTTTCTTGAGAGAAATATGGGTGTAGGAAAAAATCCCTTAGCCTATATTTTGGCTTATAGTGTAGTTACCACATGTCAACAAATTAAATGATAAGGCAAGTGGAGAGCCCATGTGTCCGTCTGGCGGCATCCACACCTCATTGATTTCAGTTACTTGGGAAGGGTGTGCATCGTACCGATTTATATGTACTAAGTCAGAATCGCCCAGATGTTGATATTTCAGAAAATTCTCCATAGATTATTTCAATGCTTAGCCAGAGTTAGGGACCACTCTTCTGTGCTGCATTTTCCCAGCAGAGGCTACAATTTTCTCAGATTGATGCCTCTTGTTATTTCTGACCTTGCAGTTCTCCAAAAGGGTTTCCTGCTAGTGTTCAAGTTAGGGCTCTGCTGCGGATAAATTACACTTTACTGGAAATAGATCCTAGGACAATTACTTCAAGTAGGTTTCTCACAAGTGAAAGATGATGGGTATCCAAACCCAGAATGAACCAAAAAGGCAAGGTATTCATGTCAATAATGAGCAATTAATAGCTCAAAGAAAATTCTAGTAATCAAAACGAGGATCAAATAAAGCTTGAGAAAATTGAAGATGCTAGTGAAAAACATTTTCTTCTATCCCTTCTATCCCCGGATATATCTTGATAGAAGGCCCAGGAGCACTTGATGCATGCAAATATGCTCTATTACCTAAAATACAAGGGTGCACTTCATTCGGTTTGCTTAGCTAATGCTGTTGTAAAAAAATCAGAGAACTACTTTGAGTGGCATAATATGAACCTGAGAGATAACTCCAGAGGATTTTTTAAAATGTCAACCTTGAAAAGATTTAATTATATTGTTAAGATTCATTCCAGAACACATCATTGTGAATATAGTACTTACTGTTTTCAGCCTAGTTTAAAAATATATATACTTTTTGTAAGAGCAGTTTGAGGCTTACAGAAAAATTGAGCAGTAAGTACAGAGTTCTTATATAGCTCCTCATCCCACAGTTTCCCCTATTATTAACACCTTGAATTTGGCATGGTACATTTGTCAGAACTGATCAGCTAGTACTGATACTTTATTGTTAGTTTAAGTCCACAGTTTACATTAGGGTTCACTCTTGGTAGCCTCCATTCTATGGGTTTGGACAAACGCATAATGGCACGTATCTATCATTATGGTCTCATACAAGTATTTTTTTCCACCCTAAAATCCAATACACTCCACCTATTCATCCCCCCCTCGAAACCCCCAGCCCCTGGCAACCACTTATCTCTTTACTGCTTCCATAGTTTTGTCATTTGAAGGGTGTCATGTAGTTGGCATTGTATAGTATGTAACCTTTTCGGATTTCTAATTTTTCTTACCAGTACACACTTGAGTTGCCTCCATGCATGGCTTGGTAACTCTTTCTTTTCCTGGGCAATATCTCATTATATGGATGTAGCAGGTGGTTTCTCCATTCACCTATGAAAAGATATCACACAGATGTTGGAGCTGAGTATAGGAAACTGAGGACCGTATGACTTAGCTTTCTTTCCCACAGCCGAATGAGTGCTTTTTAGTGTCATTTATACACTCTCTTTTTCAGTTATCAGCACCAAAGAAGTTTAATTTTAATTAAGTGTGTTCGTTGTTTCTAGCTTAAAAACAATGCAAAGAAGGCAAAAAATAAAAATAAAAGGATATGCCTTCACAGAGGCTGTTTTTATGTGTAGAGATTTTTTTAAATGCCAATTCTCAGAAAAATGTTCTGAGAACATTTGAGCCACAATGGGCCAGCTTAATGTAGACCAACCCACCCACTGAGAACAAATAAACTGACTAAACACCCATAGAAATGATGTCTGTTGAAAACACTGCAGAGCTACCTGCTCCATCCAGTCTTGACGGACTGAGTCCCTTCCAGGGAAAGGAAGCAAGTTAAGATGAGTTAATTTGCTGACTCGCAAGTGGGAACGCGGAGCCTGTGGTGCTCAGTGGGAAGTGGTGCTCAGGGGGTGCGCACTGGGATGTGCACACTGGGCCGGGCTGGCACTGAACCCATGGTCTGGAGAAGACTGTGCACATGGTCAGGGTGGCCGAGGCGGCCAGAAGGTGAGGAACCAACCTACCAGAGAGAACCTGAGTGCAGAAGGGTGCCCAGGCAGTATAGACCCTTTGATCCTAGAGATGTCCACTTACAGTCAGTAAGTGTCAAGAGGCAGAGCCAGCAGGAAGCAGCTGCTAAGAAGCTGAGGGAAAAGCAGAATTGGGGGAATGGGTTTTAATCCAGCCCATTTACCAAATAGTCTTCAAATGTCTTTTTTGCTGTTGCTGTTCTAAGTGCCATCACGTGTACTTCTCCAGAACACAGCCTCACTCTAGACCTGACAAGTTCAAGTCTCCAGTTGAGGGTGACTTATAAGGATGAAGCATGAGTTCCCCTCCACTCCCCGTTAATCCTAAGGACAGCCTCAGAACAACAGTGTCCAGGCACTCCATCCTTTCCTCATTCCCCCCATTCCCAGGGCCCTCAATCAGCCCAACATGAAAGCAGAATACAATTCCCATTCCCAGGAAATGCCACAGCAATGCCAGAGAAGCAGTAGGCTGAGAACATCATTAGCTTAAATAAATGACACAGCCCTCAAGCTTCACGCAAATAGTTTAATTTGGAATTATTTGTTGCTGACGGGTAATACATCCTAATAATACCTTAGTAATGTCACTGGAGTTAATTTGAAGGAACCTATTTGTGCTGCCAGGCCTGTTTCCCTAACATGAATTCTGGATGGTGGGATTCACAGAGGCCAGTGGTCCTCAGGTGTTGCTCTTGTGTTAAAGAAACAAGCTTTCATTTGCCACTAAATGTCCGAAGCCCACGCATGGCTAGGGGCGCTCTTCATGGGGCCCAGGAAAGCATCCTAAGAATCGTCAGGACAGAGGCAGCCTGGGACCATTGACATTTTTGGCATGTGCTGAGAGGGACATCCTTTTTTTAGAAAGCTCTGGAGTTGGTGTTTTCACAGCACTCAAGCTCTTTGAGAGTCACAGTGCCACCCCATGTCATGGTGGAGGAAGTGGGCTCTGAATCCAAATTCCTGGGCCTGGAGGTCCGGCTCTGCTGCTCACTTCCGGGCTGTGTGAGCCTTCTCTGTCTCTCTTACCTCCGTTTTCACAAGCGGATATTTACTATGCCCAGCAGCTGTTGAATTCAATGAGTTAATACATGTTAAGCACTTATAATAAACCCAGCATAGAGTAATGCTTAACAACTGTTAGTTATTATTTATGTGTTTGTGTGCATGTTCCTGAAGGATTTTCTGTTATTTGTAAAATTTTTGTTATTTTTAAAAATTGACCTTAATTTAGGTATACAACATGATTTGATACATGTATACATTGCTAAATGATTATGAGGGTGTTTACTTAACATCCCACCACATATAGTCACACTTCTTTTCTTGTGATGATGAGCAGTTGTAAGATCTACTTTCTTAGCAACTTTCAAATATATGAGACAGTATTGTAAACTATAGTCACTGTGCCATGGTTATACCCCAGGACTTCTACGTTACGCCGACTTGTAACTGGAAGTTTGCACTTTTGGCCACCTTGTCCTGTTATTATGAACATTGTTATCTACCTTTATTCTGGGTCTAAAGTAGTAAAAAATACCAACTGTTGCTTCATCATTCTTCATGTCTATTCACCTAGAAACTTACAGAAGCTTTTCTCAGACCATTTACCATCTGTTCCTCTTCCTTGGGCTGACAGAGACCTGGTTTTCTTTCAGAGATGAAACTGTCCCCATGCTGGACATGGTCTGGGTTGAAAAGGCCAAAGGAGAGGCCTGTTATCCAAGACACACCATGAAGATTCTTTCTCCTGGAACTCCAAGGCTTGAACACAGTTGTGCAAAAATGAAAAAAAAAATGTAAACCGACTCAGTCCTGCAGGATCATCGACTGGGGTCGCCCATAGTAGCCTCCTTTCATGCTGTGAGTACCCAAGAAGCTATTCAATAACCCCTTTTTTGCTAATGTTATCCAGACTCCGATTCTGTTACATTAAAAACAAACTTTAAAGACAACTGCGATGGGCTTAGGTTACAGATGGAAGTAAATGAGCTTTTCCAGAAATTAAGAGTAAATTAGATCTTAAAAGACTAAACTGATCATTGCTCTGAAGGCATGAAGGTATTAAGATTTCACCTTTTATAGTTGTCTTTTCCTGGTTTGGGAAATGCTTTCTGATTGTTCACTGTCGCCTTTAGCACCGCCTGGTAGGTACAGCTGGGAAGTGACTGGCAGGGGGCGAGGGTCACTTGCCGTTGTTTTGGGAAGCTAAGCTAGGGACTGGGACCCACGTGAGGGCAGCTGCTAACAGCTCCAGAGGCCGGGTCGTGAGGAGAGGTCTGGGGTCAGCCACCCTGGGCACGTGAAGCCCCTGCCTCAGGCAGTGCTTTACTGAAGGTTGACTTACATTGTTAATTAAAAGCATAAGGGAGTGTAGCGAGAAACAGCCCCCAAATTTACCATGGATTTTGCCTCTGGAAGGGGAGGAGAAGAATGACCCTGGGAAAGGGCATTCAGGGGCCTTACCTGTGTTTATACTTGTGATTTCTATTTTCCTTGAGCTCAGTGGCGGACACCTATGTGTCTGTTATATTGCTCTTCGTCTTCTTGTATGTGGACATTTTTCACAGTGACTTCTTAAAAAGGACTGAAGAAACAAAAAGAGAAACTTTTATTGGTTTAGTAAATAAGACGATATTTCCTAGGTGGATGATCTTTTTAATTTCCATTAAAAGGATAAGGTGTTTCTGCGATCATTTTATTAAATGAAAACATATCCCCAAACATCCCATTATGCACAGGCCCCCATATGTGTTCAGTAGTTTTGTGTGGGGTTGGGACGTCATGATGCTGCTCTTCCTCAGAGCTTTGCACTTGGTCTAAAGCACGGCGCTGATGAGGAAAATGTTTCCCACCCACCCTGAAAGCGTGAATGTGCGGAGGGCGGGGAGACCCACACGTGAAGGCTCCCCCCTGCCCACGGTCACAGCGGCAGGGAGAACTGTGGCTCATCCCTGCCAGTGGGAACTGGATTCTAAGTGTTGTTGAGGCCCAAAAATAATTTTAAAAGCCAAGTACATTCCTCCCTTTACAGCTGACTGGCCTGCTGAGGATTTGTAATTGCATTCGCTGACGTTTTTAGAGATGGGGTATAATTCTGAGCTGGGATCATGTATTCTTATACTCCTGGGTTTTAAATTGTTTCCATAATAACCTGATTTATTTAAAAAATACTTGATGCCATCTTTCTCACACATATGTCTCTTCAGATTGGATAGAAACTTTAAAGGAAAAGCTTGCATTTAGTGTATAGAAAGACATATACTTGTCATCAGTTAGCAAAATGCAAAGGGCACACATCCCCAAAGCTCTCTACCCACTGCGTGGAGGATGACTTACCCCAACACTCTTGTTAGGGAACTGCCACACCAGGAGTTCAGGAGTGAGCTGGTGACAGAATAAAAGGTGTAGCTGTAGCTGTATCTACACGAGCTGTGGAATGCCGTGATCAGTAACAGTGGTCCAGGGGGCTGGACAGCCATGAGTGACATGGTCAGATCAGTAAGTCACCATTCATGGTGTGGTGTTTGTCACCTGCTGGGAACCAACTCCATGCTGGGTGCCTTAGGCATTGTAAAAAGTACCCAGCTAAAAATGTACATACGTTCTTGTATGTTTAGATATTACCATAAATACTCGGGATGGGAGCTGCTTGTAAGTATAGCAATATACAGAATAACTTTATCTTCTCATAGTCCATCACTATCCCTAATCAAAAACAACCGTGGCACTTTCTCATGTTAACTTTAAACTCTAGGCCTTACTGGAAACCACTGAAGGGGGACACTTCACTAGCAGGTGGGTATGTGGTGCCGCAGATGGTCATGCACACTGTGAGGCTCTGAACTTTTGCCTTCAGAGGTTCTGAGAAGGTCGGCTGCTGAAATAGCCCCTGATTTTCTGAAGGCTTGAAGAAGAAAAAAATAAAGTTTATATACTCTTGATGGGAAGTACATTTAAGTGTTTGTTGGCTTGTTGCAGTACTATAAACAAGAGCTGCTAATCATGGTTATGTAGCTGTGATTTGAAAACTAAATTCACAAAAATGTACATAATAAAGAATTAGTACTTTTTTCCTCAAACAACTTTAACACTACATATTTCAAGAGAAAACAGGGATCCTTTTTCCTTTAACATTCAGAATAACACCATATTCTTAAACATACCGAAGTTTAATATTCTTAAACTCCCAAGTGTGTTTGTGTGTGATGCCGTATTTCTTTTTCAGGTAAATGCAGTTTTCCTTATAAAAATGAAAGCTATTAAGCTCTCAGTTATTTTATATTCTAACAATGAATAAAAAGAAAAGTTAAAAAAAAAAAGTGCCCAGCTGCTGCTGGGAGAGCTTGTAGTTTGGTTGGGAGGGGCAGACAGGACTCGGAGATCATTGTGTGGTATAGATGGTGTGTGCCCTTGCTACAGTGGTATTAATGGGCTCCTTTAAGGGACAGCCCCTGGATTCCTGAAGGGAGCATGTCAGGTGAAGAGTGAGGAATGGCCGTGTATTTGATGGATAGTTTGTGCCGGCGGAGAGATAAAGTGGCCCAGGTGGGATTAGGCAGACAGGCATGAATGAGATGACCAGCCTCCAGTGGCAGCGCAAGACAACCTGCAGCCTGTTCTCCATCTTGATGGTGCTCATAAGTTAAGTAGTACAACCCCACTTTCTGTAGACTTAACCTGCATCCAGAGGAAAGACGGGCGGCCTTCCTTCCCAGGTCACCTGGGTGCTAGGGGGACCCATGAAGCCTGTGCAATAAAACTTCATGAGTTTAGTAAATTTGGTTGGAGAGTACAATTCCTTACTGTTACTCCTCACTGAATTCTTTTTCCACAATGAGTGTCCCTTTGTCCCTTTATAACAACAGGAAAAGGAAGCTATTGATTCTTTGGAAATGCAGACACCTGTGTTTCCACATTTCAGTGACAGGGTAATATCATCATAAATGAATTGTCAGTGAAAAATTCAATCAGCCAATCACCTTACAAATAGAGACAGTTTTAATTGAGCCAAAACTTGGATCTAGACCCTGGAAGATATAACTTGTACAAGTGGGATAGGAGATGTGTTCCAAAGAGCCCAAGTCATACAGAGGTTTTATATCCTCAAGGAGACGGACAAGAGAGACAGAACTTCACAGGGGTACATTTTATCTACATAACTCCTGTTACTCTGTTCATGGCTATTTAGTGACTAAATGAGCCAAAGAACCAAATAGGAAAGTAGAAAAACCTTTTTCCTTTCCAAGTGAGGAATGGGGGCAGCCTCTAGAAACTCAGAAAGACCCAAAAAGACAGCTGTCAAGGAAGTGGGACCTGATAGCCTCAAGGAATTCAATTCTGCCAGCAACCTAAATTGACCTGCGATGCTGATTCATCCCTGGAGTCTCAAGAAACTCAGCCCTGCTAACACCTGAATTATAGTCAGGTGACATCTGTGTACAGAACTATGAGATAATAAATATGTGTTGTTTTAAGCTTCTCCATTTGTGGTAATTTGTTTCAGCAGCAACAGGAAACCAAACATCCGCCTCACAAAATTGCTGCAAGAATTAAATAAAGGATTCATGTATATTTCATATGGCTATGCCTGTCATGTCCTACATCCTCTATCAATGGTAGCCTTAATAACTAGCTGTTAAATGGAAAAGTGAGACAATATCCTAAAATCCCTGGTATAATGCCCAGCTCATAGAAGGCACCTGATACATGGTAATTATTACTATAAAAAAGATATATTTATATGTGAAATATAAGAAAGCATAAGGCTTTATGAAGATATATCTGAGGACCCAGGGACCTTGATTCTTTGTTTTCATAGAATATCTATTGAAGAGTGTAAATTAGCTTTAGGCTTAAAGAAATAGACTGAAAATAACATGCTTTTGTTAGTGTTTCCATGATTTGTTCAAAATAAAATTTTTTTTAGAAGGGGTCAGATTTCTCTTTATGTCACTTAGGAACTTCCCTGCTCTTGAGATATCATCCCTGAAAGCTGTGGACGCTTTCTTTTCCCGAGACTTTTCCATGTGTCTCCTTTATCAATAATAGTTGAATTAATGGAGGTGCTCAGAGCAGGGAGGGGACAGGCTGAATGGTGGGAGTCCTGGCCTCTTCCAATGCGTGTCACTCTATAAAAATAGAGCATAAATTTTTGAATATCAAGTCAACTAATATGTCAGACCTGAGATATTTGCCTTACAACAGCTAAATAATTAAATTCTGAAACAGCTCAGTACCCTGCTTAGAGTTGAAACGTCAAGATTTACATCATTCTTGGCCAACAGCTCATTTTTCAGCAGCTTTAAAACCTTCACAATAAATATCCTGACTGGCCCTTGTGCACACAATTTTTGAGCATATCAGTTCATGGAAACAAATGTATTTAGCCAGAATAATATGTACATCACCAAGCAAAGATGAATCCTTACTTAAGGAAGCTTGAAATTAGTTGAGTCTGTGAAGGATGGTGAGAAGTTATGTTTTACCTGCCTGTCTGTGCTTTCAGTCTGGGATTCTTGGGGGTTGAAATGAAGAGACCAGGTAAGACCCATTTGTCATATAGCATACTGTTCAAAAGTACTGTTTTGTTTTTGTTTGTTTCCCTCATAACACTGATTTTGGGTGAGAATAAAACATTATTTGTGGAATTTTCTAGGGGTCACAATCAGCAAAGAGGTAACATGAATGAATGACAGAATAACCTGGAAGATATGTACAAGTTATACATGGGAACTTAACAGATACACTTGAAGATATGACATATGCCCCTTTTATAGTTAAACAGAAGTTCGAGAAAGAACAGCTCCTGCTCTCATAACAGTAATTTGATAATTTGCCCATATCAACTGACAAGCAAATAGTTGGTAATTTTCTAAAGTAAAAAGCATATTTTAAAATATGATATATTCATGGCATGCCATAGCTATAACCCATTAGACGTTTAAGAAACTTTACCATCTGTTACCTATTTAGCCACCCAAGAAGCAATGCTGTCTATAAAACTGCACACCATGGATTCATCCACATTAAAATACCTGTTACTTACTTTCAGTTATTCATTTAGTTAAGTCATGTACCAGTAATTTATTATATCATACCTTAGTAAGCAATGTTACAAAGTCATACCTATATTTTTCAGGAGTTTACCACCTAGGAATGGGGAAGTGGATAATTATAATACAAGGTAAAGAAGTTGCTATGAAAAAGTCTAAACAGAATAATCCAAGAGAACAAATAATGGAAAGACTCCACACTAAGCTGGAATCTTTGATGAGAATGCTGTGAAATAGAAAAAAAGTAAAGATAGGGAAGGGTACCCCAGAGGTAAGGAACAGCCTATGCTAAGGTGCAAGGGTGGGCATGGCACTGAGTGTCTCAGGAGCCATGAAAAACAATTAAAAATATATATATCTCTAGTCCACTAATTATCAAGCCACAGTAAACTCACATAAAATAATCATCTTTATTAAATACACTAAGCAAAACAATAGGTTCTTTTTAAGAATTGAATTCTATTAACTACCATTTGGAGTCTCTAGGCCAGAATCTCTTCAGCAAAATGTTCTAACGTGCAGAACACCTCTGCAAGATTGATATTGTTGAAAACAAAATACAGGAATGAGGTTAAGAAACCCATTCAAAGCTCTTGGTATGGTACCTAAGGAATTCACTTCAGGTCTTCTCAGTTTCAAGTGTTTGACCATTTTTAATGCTTCATGTTAATTCATGGTATAAGGAGAAGGAGAAACAGGTGGCCTGATGAGGAAAACAAACTTTGTGGTGGTGCTTTGAAACAGTATTTGACATCAGAATGGAACCACATTCTATTACTCTGTGATCTATGGATTTTGATGACCTTCTCTATGTGTAGATGCTCTACAATAGCAATGGCTGAAAATATCTGTTCTGCTAAGAATTGCTGTGACTAATCCACTTTGGAAATAACCACATCTGTAGGGACCCAGGAAAAAATGGTTTAAGACACAGTTCTGGCCAGTCTTGACATTATTCATGTGATCTCTACAATGAGCTTGGATTTACTTTCTTCACTTACCGACCTGGCCAAACTACAGTATTTGTGTTTGCGCTGTCCCCGTGACAAATATAGAGGGAGTTAGAGATACTTCTGGATTGAATAGTTTCCACTTGGTAACACACATATGCAAAAATATAGATAAAATGGCTACTAAGCCTATGGATAATTATTAATTCTATAAGAAATCAAGAAATGCTAAATCAAAGGGCTACATGTACTCTGTACTTACACTTCTGGGTAGCCCAGCACTCTCTCTGAGGACAACTAGAAATAGATCGCAAAAGTAAACAGAGGAACAATTGAAAAGCACAAGTATAAACAAAACCAGATCCTCCCATGAGTGCAGTAGAGAACAAAGACATTACTAATGAACTCCAGTCCAGGCTCTGAGGTAACCCAGACACCCCAGGGGGTAAGCACAGCTTTTCAGGCCTTTTCCTTGGAAGAGAGTTCTGGAAAAGAGTTAACTTTGCAAGACTGGAGCAAGGGTTAGAGTTTAGGGGCCAACTTGAATGGGGTGCTGGGTGTGCACCCCACACTTTATATGGACATCCTTGGCAGCAGGGTGAATCTGAAGTAGACCATGCTGCCCTACTGCCCAGGCCATGAGCCCCCCTCCTCTATGCTGCTTCCACACTCCAGAACTAGAACACTTACTGGTGACTGCCTATCACAACATCAGCAGTGGTATTTATTAGACTATGTAAGTTTCATTAATCACCACTAATTGTTTTGAGTGCTTTTGCAAAGCCATTAGTGGAGTCCTCCAGCTCAGTCAGCAATACTTCCAATTAATCCACTAAAGGGGCGCTTTGTATCACAACTAATACATGTTTGTAATGGGTGATTAGTGGTTAGCATCCAGTTTTCTCTTTTTCAGACAGTACAGCAAAGCAAGGGGTAAGGATGATTTATACACAACCAGAGTGGATTGTGTGAACTCTTTTGCAAAGTAGTGGGAATAATAAAAGATTTAACAACTCTTTTTACATCAAAGCCTTCCTGCAGTTTGGAGAGAATGAAGCTGGTATACATAGGGTACATTAATTCATTTCCAAAACTTTCTGCAGTCTTCATGCACAAAATTGGGGAGAAATGTAGTAAGACCATGAACAGACAAACAGAAATAGCCCCTGCTTACCACCTTGTAATTTTCTGGCATAAATGTGAGATACATCTTCTCTTGAATTCTGTGTCCACCACTGATTAATCCTCCATTTGCAGGCGCTTGGCTATCCAAGAGTTTTAGTAATGATCAGAACTGGTATATTCCATGGGGGTGGCCAGACACAGAGCAAGACAGTCTGACGTGGGTGAGGGAGGGAATTCGTCCATTTCATCTAGGTTATCAGATTTGTCAACATAGATTTGTTCATAGTGTTCCATTACTATCTCTTAATTTCCATGGGATCTGTAGTAATATTCCTGCATTTATTTCTGATACCATTAATTTGTGTCCTTTCTCTTTTTTTTCTAGTTTGGGTAGATGCTTATCGAGTTCATTGATCTTTACAAAGAGCCAACCTTTCAGTACCATGATTTTCTCTATTGATTTTCTGTTTTCAGTTTCATTGATTTCTACTCCAATTCTCATTATTTCTTCGTTTCTGCTTACTTTGGATTTAATTTGCTCTCCTCTTTCTAGTTTCTTAAGGTGGGAACTTAGATTATTGTTTTGGGATCTCTTTTCTTTCCTAATATATGCATTCAACACTATAAATTTCTATTTCTGCTTCTGCTATATCCCACAAATTCTGATGTGTTTTCATTTTCATGTAGTTCAAAGTATTTTTTAATTCCTCCTGAGATTTCTTCTTTGACCCATGCATTACTTGGAAGTATGTTGTTTAATTTCCACGTATTCTGGCATTTTCCAATTATCTTCCTGTTACTGGTTTCTAGTTTAATCTCACTGTGGTCTGAGAGCCAACATTGTATGATTTCTTTTCTTTTAAATTTGTTAATGTGTGTTTTATGGCCCGGAATGTAGTCTACTGGGACAAATGTTCCATGTGCACTTCTGAAGAATATGTGTTTGTACCTTAGTTTCTTTACCCATAAATTGCAAAAAGTAACAACCACCTCATTGAGTTGTTAGAAGGATCATGTGGGAAAATGTGTTCTCACCACCCTCCACTTGGCCTGTCTGATCTGTGAACATCCCATTATTACCTCAGGGCCTCTGCATATGTTTCGTCTATTTAGAGTGCTTCCTTCGGGCTGCTCTGTGGCTGAGCTTACCTCACCATTCAGGTTTCTCTCCTCGTACTGGCACAAAGCAATTTCTCAAAAAAAAAAAAATGCACATGTGAACAAATGATTCCAGTCAGGTTATCATGAGACCAATTGGTAGGACACAGGGCAAGGTGGTATCAGCAGACACCGCAATGAGAAAATTGCACCAAGGGAAGCTGCTTATGGAGTCTGTTTCCCTTTTCTCCACCCTAATTCTTGTAAAACCTTTTTTAATGTTCCAGTTTATGCTGCTGTGTCCACATTGCCTGGCTTCCTGGGAGAGGATTCATCCCCAGCTTTTCTCACCTGATACGTGGGCCCATGTGGTTAATAGCGTAGGTGACGGGAGAAAACATCAGGATGGCAAATATAAGGAGTGACTGTGTCAGGCCATCTGCCTTGCTGTTCTTAACAAAGGCAGAGAGAAAGGCTGGCTACTGGACAGTGGCAAATATGAGTCTTCATTCTGGAAACAATATTTTACGACAGAGTTAGTAATGTTAGTGACAATGGTGATAGTAGCAACATTAGCAGCTGTCAACACTAATTGGGAGCTTTCTCTATGCCAGGCCCAGGGCTGAGTGTGTCCTATGCATCTTATTTATCTCCAAGAGACTCAGAAAACAGGCACTCTTATTATAACCATTTTATGGTTGAAAATAGACACTGAGGCTCACAAAACTTCTGGAACCTACCCAATCCCAGGCAACTAGTAACAATCAAGGTCAGGATTCAAACTCAAGCAGTCTGAGCCCAGCGGTATTGCCCTGAACCACAGAAGTGTTTGACAGGGAGTGGGCATTTCAAATAGAATAAATCAAGTAAATCAAATCAAATAAACCAAATCAAGAAAATGACTCAGGTACAAAGGGTGTTTATGAAAAAATACATATATGGGCTTTCATTTCATTTCATTCTATTTTATTTTATTATGATGAGGTATGAGAAACTTAAATGCCTGGTGGGAAAATCGCCTAGGCTGGAGTTACAGGAGTGGAGACTGGGAATACGAAGGGCCCACACCCTGTCTGAGGGCCTGAGATGGACCTTCTTGTTTCTTTGTAATTTCCAGGCAGACTATAGTGCCACTGTGGACAAATGCTCTTTTTTTTCTAGAGAAGGCAGAAACCTAGAATTTGATATGAAATTCCCACCCTACCCCCATTTTAAATACTGAATCTTTTTTTTTTTTTTTTTTTAACATTGAACAGATAACAGTACAGGAAGCAGAGGAATTGAGGAACAAATTTTGGGGACAGTATGGCCTGCAGCTATTAGTATTAGTTTAAACTCTAGATTTGGAGTTTGGTTTAGAAATTGTTCCCAGCAAATCGTCTGTTCTCTTTGTGCAAAGAGGAAGGGGGGGCTTTGCCTTTGAGCATGTTTGGAAATCCACCTAATCCACACCATAGGACCTATTTTTGATATTTACCTTGTGGACTTCACGTCTGAACCTAGTAGCATAGAAGAACTTCCGTAACTGGCTGAAAGGTGCAGTGCTCAAGCATCCACACACCTTAAGGACATTATCAGTCTCAGACCATGGATGTCTCTCCAACTTCGACTAATCTCTCGGCACCACGTGGCTCAGCATGCGCTTGTGAACTGAATTCAAAAGTAAAAATCTGAGGTAGGGGAAATGTCACTGTGACACTTCCCTCCACTCTCTTTTAACTAAAGGCAGGTTCCCTTCTGTCATGCTGGTGATTTTCCCAATAAGCTCATGAGAGTCATTCACATGCATGTGGCATCCTGGGATCCTGGCTGGATGGCCCAGTCTGGCCAACCGGTAATGTGTCATGTTCTGTCTCATAACACTAAATAGACTCGGAAATGTGTTGTGCAATGTAACAGAATGAAAATCAACTTTGACTTAAATCACTTTTCTTATAAGCAGAAGAAGAGGCAATTTCATGTTTCTGTAACTCAAAGTACTGCTCTCCTCTGCCAGGTTGATTAAATGATAACACATTGAGAAAGCAGAAATCACGCTGTTGTATCCTGGACAGGTTGAGTCAAACTGAGAGGCAGGATCCTCTCAGTGAGAACCCGAATCAATGTGGACAAGAGCTGTCTCAGCAACCCATGTATTTTTATTGCATCTGCCGAGAACAGCGTGTTCTTGCTTTGCCTTGGAATTAGATTTTGTTGTTACTATTGTGTTCTAATCAGCTATAAAGTTTTAAACTGCACAGTGCAAGTAGCATTCCTACTTTATAAATTAACCTATGCTCTTTGCCTGAGTTCCCCCAGGTGCTTAAGTGCACGGGTTGTTACTGTGTGCTTCCAGTGGTTAGCGTTCTGGGTACCAAGACTTAAGAATTCCTAAATGCTGGGTGTTTTCAAAGATGATGAAATACAGCAGAAAGATCATAAAGTTAGAGGTTAATGTCATCGGTTCTCATCTTCCATTAATCTAAGCTTACTCACCTCCCCATTCGATAATGAAGCTGTTAGACTTTATTGGTGTCCAGAATTCAAGGGCCTTGTAGGTGGCACCAGTCCCCGCATTAAACCACATTAAACCACACAGTGAGAAATGATTCCCCATTACAATGCCCCTCTGGTCTCTGGATGCATGAAGCAGGTGGTCCATGTGGGGAAGGCATTTTAAGACTTCTAACCTCCTTGTCTAACAAAGGCAGTGAGTGTCTCAGGGAATGAGTGTCTAGCTGCAATTTCATCAGCCATTTGTTTCTATTATACTTATTTGTGTGGTAGACATAGTGACTTTTCCATTTATATCTCAAAGAGGACAGGAGTTTGCCCCCCAACTACCTCTTTTCTGTCCTCCCACCCAGTTACACTCCCTCCCTGTGCTGGCCCGAGGCTATCCTCAGCACGTGGATGCCAGTGGTGTCCAGGCGGGTCTAGAAATCACAGCTAAAGGCAGAGGCTGGATGGATTCATTAGCTATTTAATGGGGAAACTTATTTGGCCAGGTGCCCTTTTACTTTGGTGGAAACCACATTTGTGAAAGGAAGCTGCCAATACCATCAGCCGCAATGAGTAATGTACAGCGTGTGGCCTCTCTGGCTTTGTTCTGTAACGTCCTCATCGCGCACGTGACCTGACTTCACTTGTGGGTCCCAGGGCAGCCCACTCCCCATCCTGGCTTTCTCCCTGTGGGCTTGTATGTGGATTTTGGACCAATCCTTATCTAAAAGGCAATTAATATGCATGTTTCCCCCATTGTTCTCTTTGCCTCTCCTTCAGATAATATTCCTGTGTTCCCACAAGAGGCTTCTCCTTTTATTTCCCTGAATTTATGCAAAGGGAATACCCCGGGTGATCTGTCCATTTGCGTTCCAGTGGGGAGTAGTGCTGACTTTCATTCTCTTGTCTGGAAACTGCCACTGCTGCTAAACCCTTTCTCTGTCCCAGGTCCAAGAGTGACATGTGATGTGCTAGGACCTCGCTTAAGAGATTGCAAACAGTTGCTCCCTTTGAACACATTAGGCCTCCCTCTTGGGGAAAGAAAAATCATCCTTGGAGAAAGAAAAAAGCATCTGTAGCATTCTTCTGTGCCTGCTCCATTTAATATGGACAGTGATAGGAAGGGTTTGCAGCATCCCAAAAAAAATGCACATTAATAGGGCTGCAAATGTTGGATGTGAGTAATTACCTTCTTGGCTTGCTCATTTGTTGTGTCCAGCCTCTGGGTCAGTTACAATTGAGTAAACCCTGTGTGAACAGGATGCTCTTCATTTCCGTAACTACAGTGGAAATGTGGGGGAAAGAGAAAGCGTGCGAACCTCCCTTTCCTTTATTTGTAAACTTCTAATCTTCATACCTTCTTGTCTCCTCTGTCTCCCTCTAATTAATGTGTGTAGGTTTATATACTTGTCCAGTCATGCATGTGCATGCTCATAGGACATAGAGGTAGATTCATATGCCCTTATGTGTATACAAAAAATATGTGTAGAGATTTTCAGGCCATAAATGTAAATGTACAAACAAATGCTGCTCACTTAATTTTCTGCAAATGAATTTAATTTCTACTTCGGCTCCATTTGCTGCACATCTCAGATGCTTCATGTTCGGGTTCCTTCATGTCTCTAAATTTGAGAGAAAGGCTAGTTCATCACCTGGGTGTTGGGGGCAGGACCTTGAAGAGATGCCCACGTGGCTGCCATGGCTTCCCTCTGGTGCCCTGTCACAGGCTGGGCAGGGCCACTCTGGAGCCCTTACCTGCTCCCAGACACAAGATCCCCAGGCCCTGCTTTCTCTCGTCACCTCCCTGCCACCATTTTTCTTTCTAGAAAATCATTTTCATTTCTAAGTTGGAGTTTTATTATTTCCCTGGGCTCAAACTGAGAAAGCAGTGCTCTGACCTGCTGCCCTAAAACACCCCAAAATTATTTGATGTTCCCACTGTTTCTCATGTTCCAGGGACCCCCCACTCTTCCTGTATGCCTTGTCTCCATTCCTCCCAGCCCAGTATGGGATTCTTCGATCTCTTGGGTGGATTGTGGGTATAGGGAATTGTGTGGGTACCATGCCATCTGCATTTCCCAAAACTTTCTATGCTCTCTAAAGTGTTATATAATCACCTGTTTGTCCCCATGAGGACCATCAATTGTGAAACCCTGAAATCAGAAAAACACTCCTTGTTTTTCTCTTTCTGTTGGCGTTTTTCCTTTACTTGATGAAATAGCATGGGGTGTTCAGATGCTGATGGACTCTGTGGACACAGAAAACTAAGGAAAATGGAGAATATGGGTCACACCAAAATGATGTCACTCTGCACACACTTCCCCAACCAGTCTCAGGGCATCTGCTTATCTCAAGGCTAAGCAGGTGACAACACATTTGTCCCTCTACCTTGTATTTCCTTTACAAATAAAATACCTTAATGACATTTTGGATGTTACTAAAGGAGCCTTCTGTCCCATTGAGGGTCTGGTACACAACCTTTTCTGTAAGTCTATAAGTCCTCTGTTGTGGCATTTCCCACTGTGGCTCACTGGGAAAAATGGTTTCCATCTGGCCTGTTTCTTCTGTTCCTTGGACTAAAACCACTTGCAGGAAATGCATCAGTCCCTGGTGTATCCTGAAATGAAGGGCTTCAAGTAACTCAGCTGCCCTTTGTGACTGAGGCTGGACACAGCTTTGTATGTACTGCCCTGAAGGAAACAGGTCTGAGAAGGCTGCAGCATTTTGTTGGAGTCACCTTCGAGAAGAGTGGTCTCCAGCTGGCATGGGGCATGTTTTAGGAGCCCTCTAGCTAATCAGGCACACACGCTCAATTGCCCACCCTGGTTGTCTCCAAACAGGACCTGGTTTCATTTCCTGTGAAACATAAAGCAAGCAGCTCTCAGACTTGAGCTTGTTTCCCACCCACACAGGTTTACTTACCATCATGGTTCGTCCTGGGTGACATGAAAAGACATTTAAAGTAAAGACAATGGGGCAGTAGGTCAGAGAAAAGCAAGCCTTTAAACAACCTAGTCAGTGATTCCTCGTGAATACTGGCCAAGCTGTCTCCCCATCAGTCACAGGAGTGTGAAGAAGTGTCAGTCACAATGGCTGGAAGGTGTTGACACCTCCATCGTGGACCACGGTGAGGTTGCAGTGTTGTAACACGGGGTCAAGGGGCGCAGTTCCTCACCCGTCCTGTGGGTCTCGGGGTTGTTGAGTGAAAGTGGAGCTGGCCCTTTAGCTTGGGGCAGCCCAGCAGCCCACTTTAGTGGTATTCCGTTTAAACCTGGTCTTAGCCCCTGATGACTCAGGATGGCAAATGTGTTTTCAAAGACATTGGTTTAGAAATGCTTTTGCAGTGTGTCCCTTCTCTGAATCTGGAACTCAAGAGTTCTTTTCTGTGGTGCTGAACAAAGGCAACCTCTGCTCCTTATTTATCTTCTATAATGCAAGTGGGTCTTTTTTTCCCTTTAGCCCAATTAATTTAGGTTGGAGCTCTTATCTTTTAATTGAAGTGGCAGCTTTCATAAATATTCATCACTCACAAGGAGGTTTCCAGGATTGGCAGGCCACATGCCAGGAAGGAAGAATGGAACGGTTCCTTCCTTGGAGCAGGCTTGCACTCATGGGTGCATAAGTACCCCCTACTGATGGAAACTCAGTAGGGATCGACTGAGGCCAATAGGTGTGATGTATGAGTGAGGGTCCCAAGGATACTGAGTGAGGAAGCATTGGCTGCTCTTATCCATCTGTTTATCTGTCTACCCCTCCACCTGTGGGCCGTGCTGATCTATATTCTATCAACACCCTTTTATAATTGTTTTACAGTTAAACTATAGAGATATAATCACAGAAATACATAGTCACCAATGTAATGTCAGAGGGAAGAAAATGCAGAGGATTGAGGGAGAAAGAAGAGCTTTAATAGAAGCGTATAAGACCAGGATAAACTGTGATTGCTCCTGGGTGGCAGAATTATGGTTATCTTCTTCCTTTTTAAGTTCTTTGTTGTGTCAATCAGGATAAGTCAAGTTATGCTGTAGTAACAAATATTGTTAAAATATCAATACCTGCCATCAAAATGTTTAATTCTTACTCATTCTGCATAGCCATTGTGAGTGGGCGATAGCATTTCTCCACCTCTCTCTGGGACCAGCTGACAGAGCATCACCTACCTGGAACCTTGCTGAAACTCATGGCATTGGGAAGAGGGAACATGGCATAACACATGCCCACCTTTAAGGTTTCTTTATGCAAGTGGCAGGTATTAATTATGCTCACATTACCTTGGCTTAAGCGAGCCACGTGCTCACTCCTGAGCTCAGGAGGGCAAGGATTTATGTCCCTCCCTAAGGCAGCAGCATTGCAGGGAGGGGTACCAAATATGCATGAAGGATGTAGAGTCATTAAATTTTCTATTTTTTCTGAAAGAAGCATGGATTTTCTTGTGCATTATGAGAAAATCCAATGAGTGTGGACATCAGAAAGAGCACTTTATAAGCCTTCTAGATCCTTGAGGTAGAGGAACTGCACCAGATTCACCCATCCCCCCGCCCCCCAGCCTCCAGCTGTGGGAATGGCATGGAAGGGAAAAATTAAGGTTTGGAAAAGAAGGTGGATGTTAATGAACTTATTAATGATTGTAACTCCAGGGGGAAAATCCCAGGGCAAAATACCTTTGAACTGAAATCAGTCAACAGGAGAAATAAAGTGGGAGAAACACATTTATTGCTTACAAGCTGTCTTCCATTTCTTCTTGCTGGAGTCTGTCATGACCCAGCTGCAGAAAAAGGGGCCCCACCCAACCTCTCCAGACCAGAGAAGCCCTCACTCAATCTTGTAATTACCTACTGATATGGAGATGGCCTACTTCTCTCCACCCCTTGGAAACACCCTTTGATACGGAGATGCACTAAGGCCAGGTGAGAGATTCTGGAAATATTGCAGTTTTATCCACAATGATAAACTCAGATTTAGCTTACTGGAAGGAATTTTGCACATCTAATTTTAAGTGAAGCTTTTATTCTGGGATGAATAATCCGTAGTCTGAGTTGATGGCTTCATTTTCTATCAGAGTCATCATGGAACAAGAAGGGATTATTATTTCTCCTCGGCTCTCCTGTTGATGCCAGCGTTCTTGTTCATGAAACCAAAGAATGAACTTTGCAAACACTCAAGGTAGGAGAGCAAGATAGAGGCTTTTATTTAGAGATAAAGTGAGACGACAGAGTAGGGACAAGAGAGTCTGTGGTTGTGTCATTGTCTAGGGGTTTTATGCACGGTTGAGGATTTTCAGGAATGGGGGTAAAGGGCTAGGGATGCAGACTTTTTGAGTGGTCCCAGAATGCTCATTTTTGATGAGTTACAGGAGAAATTTGCTGTTCTGATTTTTCTCAGGATAGCAGTTTCCCTCTGGGAGCATATCAATTAAGACAGCCTGCCCTGCCCCTACGGTGGGTTGGGCTGTTGCCTGTTTGCCAGAGTGTGTTAAGAATCTTACTTCTTAACTTTTTGTGCTGTTTATAGTTGGTCTTGCTTACTAAATTAATTCTTTTTCCTAGGTTGCAGATTACTTGATTAGAGAAGGAAACATAGCACATAGGAACAGTTAAAAGTAAGCTGGGCCTTTTAGCAGGCTAAGGTAAATTTTACACTATCATGATCTAACTGATACAGTGAAGTCACAGGTTATGCTGAGATACTTTTCTTTATCTGCAGAACACTCAAACATTCCAGGCCAAGTTACTCCTGATCTTTTGAGCTTTAACTGATTTCACTGAAGAATGTCTATATTCCTAGTCCGATGTCTTTACCCTAGAGAATTAGTGTGACTCTGAGTAACGCTTAACACAGGGTTTAGATAGGGACTTCTTTGCACATTGTTACATTGTTTTGATAGTAATTATCTTGCATTGCCTTTCTTTCTGGAGGCCCTCACCCTACTCTGCCTAAACCCACGGTCCCTGTCTCATTATGGAATCAGCAGCCAGTTTATGTGCTTCTGGGCCCTCAGATCAAAGAGGAAAGTAATTAAAGTAAACACAGTGGTTTCCATGGACTTCCCATTCCAGCCTCTTAGCAAAGAACAGCAGTGAACATTGAGGACCACCCCTGTCTCATTTGTGGACCCTCTAAAGGGACCACATCAAAGCCATCTACGGCCCCGCTCTTCACAAGAAAAGATACTTCAGAATCACCCAGATGGGAAAACCAAGCAGAATAAGGTCACACCAGGTGATTAGAATGGACTGCGTTTGGAGAGAGGTCACTACCCCACTGACTATAATCAGGGGAAGCTGAGGAAGGAGAAAATAAGACCCTAACAGAAGTTGGGAAAGAAATTTCAAATGAATCAATGCAGCCAATTTGAAAGGCGCAGCAGAGTGTAATAAGGAATGGGATTTTTGCACTGTCAAGGTTAAGGTCTTCTCTGGATAGAGGGAAATGTAAAACCAGCCTTATCTGCTCATGAATTCTAGCCACTTACTTTGTTCCAATGGATGATGGACATCTCTCCTCTGAGCTGCCACCTAAGATCCCAGAAAGAACAAGAGCAACAGATCTGGTGCACCGAACACATGTAGACAAAAGTGTGCGGATTCTGGACTTATTCAGTGTTTTGCTAGCGAAGAATGCCTACATATAGTTGGCTTTCATGCACAGATAAGACTCTTTGGAACTAGGCTATTCATTTGTGAGACAGTCATAGTGCTTTCTTCCATGCCTCCCTATAATAATAATATACTTTTTCGGTTTTTGCTTCAACCAGGTAAAGGTTTCGCTGATACAGAAGACTCTTATGTGGTGAATAATGGAAATCAAAATTAATCAAATTGTAGCATACTTTAAAATCTCTTAAATACTGTTAGCTATTCTAGTATTTAAATCAGTTGTTAAGTATGAAATTCAAATTATTTTTTCCTACTGGCCGAAGAAAAAAATGGAAATTTATTTAATAGGGACAGCAGGAGGAGGCGGGAGAGCGCTGTCAGGGGTGATAAAGATGACAGGAAGATGGTCCAAGACTGCTTTATATGATGAACTCACCCCCCAGAGGGAGTCAGTCCAATTAAAATCATGACATGTTTTGTATCAGTGAGCTGTTGCTGTAATCATGCTGTATACTAAGTAACCCCCACACTCATTAACTTTAAACAGTAACTATTATTATTCACAAAATTATAAGAAAACTGGGTGGTTAGGTTGATCTTGACTGCTCTGAATTTAGTGGGGTTTTGGTGTTTCTTGTTCTTGTTCTTCTAGTTGGCTATGGGCAAATTTAGGATGAAGTCAGTTGGGAAGACTGGCCAAGATTTCCCCAGTCTCTCATCCTGAGCAGGCTGGCCCAGGCTTATTCTCATGCTACAGGCAGTTCAGAAGCCTGTGAGGGCCTCTGGAGCTGGACCTGGAAATGGCACGTGGCCACATGCACTAATGCCAGCCACAAGGCCTCACAAGATTCAGGGTTGAAGGGGTT
The DNA here is from genome assembly GCF_040802235.1 of Manis javanica. Lineage (NCBI taxonomy): Eukaryota > Metazoa > Chordata > Mammalia > Pholidota > Manidae > Manis > Manis javanica. Next base: position 63,367,068 of record NC_133170.1, on the reverse strand, counting down.
ATGAGATATTTATTGATTCAGGGCTTCTGGTACAGAGAGTTACTTCCTCTGCCCTTGGGCCTGCCTTGCAGCTTTTAGCAACTGGAGAGAAGGCAGATAGCCCTTAAGCACAAAAACACCTGTAGAACTGGTTGGATGGGGGTCAGAGCAAAGTCTGTGCTGTGTGGGGATGGTGTGGCAGTGTGCCCTACACCTCCTGTTCTGTCTGCCAGACACCTCCCTTTTTTTCCTTTGCTGGGCCTGCTTCCAGCTAGCCTGATTCTTCAGCTTAGACAAATTTCTAAGGAAGCCTCTCCTAAACTTTAACATCCTGATTTATGCCCCTGCTACAGTGTCCCAGGATTTCTTGTCCTTCTCACCACAACACTCATTACCTGTCACTTCATAGCCTGTTGACTGATGGTATTTCCCACCCAGGCATAAGCAGATTGAAAGGTAGGGCTTTACCTAAATTGTTCATCATTGAGTCCTGCAGTGCCTGGAACATAATGCATATTGAATAAATAGTTAGTGGATTCTAAACAGCATTTAACAACATCTTTAAACACAAATTTAAACTTGATTGTATGATAGGCCTGAGCTAAATTTCCCACTGGATCCTGGACAGCTCACATTGTCTCAGAGTGACAAGGCATTTGACACACATTAACTTTGGAAATAATATTCTCTGTCCATCAGGTGCAAAAACCACCTTTCAGGATGTTCAAATGGAAACTGTAGAATAGCCAAGAAAGTGAAGATGTAATATATATAAAAGAGTTTTTCATCTGAATAATTGGATTTCCAAACATGCATATTTTATGTCTCTGTGTATTAAATCATTCATGGAAAATATGTTGCTGTTAAATAAAATAGTATCTGACAACAATCAGTAGACATGTAATGATTTTCTCTTTCACACTTGATTAGGTACAAAGTTTGCCATAATGTGCTGTCAAAGATAAGCGATTACTATTATTAGGGGCAAAAACATGGGAGCATTTAATGCACTGCTGCTTTGGAATAATCATGATACAGAATCCGGGGTTGGAGTAAATCATGCAGACCAGCCCCAGATACTAAGCCTGAACAAGGTGATAGCCGTTACTGTTAGTAATTGTTCCATCCCCCAGTTAGTCAGAAATTCTACTGAGGAATTCAGGAATTCCTGAGCAGGACCTCTCCCTCCTTCACCTAGCCAGCCCAGCCTGCTTCTTGGTTTTACTTTCCTGCTGTACATAGACACTGGAACATGCCACAGTGCTCCCGGGAGTAAACTCATATGGTGCTGACTGGGGATAACCTCAAGGCCTTTGTATCATGGGGGTAAGGGTTATGTCGGGGGCAGAGGGTGGCAGGTACAGGGTTTTGTGCTTTTTCTGCCAAGCAGCCATCACTCACCAGCGCCACCAGGAGAGGCTTTCCCCAGTTCCACTCTTGCCTTCATCATGACTGTGATGTGGAGGGCCCTCGGGGAAGGCTCTGCAAGGGCGTGCAGTTCCCCGGGTCCAGGGCAGATGCAGGTCCTCTCACCTGGTGCTGGCCACTCCTGGCCCTGAGCAATTGGGTGCAATGTGTTTTAGTCACTTCCTGGTGGTCACCTGTCCCCTTGGTGCCCCACCACCTTGGAATGGCCAGCAGCACCCAGTTCTCATTAGCTGAGGAGTAGGCCTGAGTGGGTTTCAGGATGTTAGAACAGTCCGAGAACCTCAGCTCTCCAAAGGGCTAGGTAACAGTTGTGAGTTGTGGCTTGTTTGCCTTGTTTCTGATTTGCCTCATCTGCCTTTCGGGGTTGAGTGCCGTGTTCTCGTATTGCAGGCAAAACAATCTCTGCACTTCTCTGAAAGGAATTAAAATGTGAGTGAGTTTTGAGCCCCAGCAAGGGTAATTGTTGGGAATATCTATATCTATCTATACATATATACGGATATACACAGATATATAGATATATATAGATAACTGCTATCATCTTGTCTGTCTATATATATATATATATATATATGGAGAGGTAGAGGGAGTTAGGAACTAATTGTAACAGTGAAAATAATCATTTTCGGGGGGCGGAGCCAGGATGGCGGCGTGAGTAGAGCAGTGGAAATCTCCTCCCAAAAACACATAGAGCTATGAAAATATACCAAAGAAAAATCTTCCTAAAATAGAGACCACAGGACACAGGACAACATCCAGACCACATCCACACCTGCAAGAACCCAGCGCCTTGCGAAGGGGATAAGATACAAGCCCCGGCCCGGTGGGAGCCGAGCGCCCCTCCCCCCGGCTCCCGGCGGGTGGAAAGAAACCGGAGCGGTTTTTTTTTGGCAAGTGCTTTTTGGAAGCCTTAAAGGGATGGGCCCCCATTGCTAGGGAGGCAGGGTGGCGGGACCGGTGAGCAGGTGCCTGGGACAGGCGCCTGAGGACAAAGAATATCCCGCGTTTCTCCCTGCGGGACCGGTGGGCGGGTGCCTGAGACCGGCGCTTGAGGACGGAGAAAATCGCGCGTTTTTCCCCTTTTTTTTTTTTCTCTTTTTGGCGAGCGCTTTTTGGAAGCCTTAAAGGGACAGGGACCCCGGTGCTAGGGACGCAGGGCGGCGGGACTGCTGAGTGGGTGCCTGGGACCGGCGCCTGAGGACAAAGAATATCTTACGTTTTTCCCTGCGGGACCGGGGGGCGGGTGCCTGAGACCGGCACTTGAGGACAGAGGAAATCGCGCGTTTTTCCCTTTTTTTTTCTCTTTTTTGTGAGTGCTTTTTGGAAGCCTAAAAGGGACAGGGACCCCGGTGCTAGGGAGGCAGGGCGGTGGGACTGGTGAGCGGGTGCCTGGGACCGGTGCCTGAGGACAAAGAATATCGCGCGTTTTTCCCTGTGGGACTGGTGGGCGGGTGCCTGAGACCGGCACCTGAGGACGCAGGAAATCGCGCGTTTTTCCCCTTTTTTTCTCTCTTTTTGGCGAGTGCTTTTTGGAAGCCTTAAAGGGACAGGGACCCCGGTGCTAGGGAGGCAGGGCGGCGGGACTGGTGAGCGGGTGCCTGGGACCAGCGCCTGAGGACAAAGATTATCGAGCGTTCCTTCCCTGCGGGACCGGTGGGTGGGTGCTTTTTGGAAGCCTTGAAAGGACAGGGACCCTGGTGCTAGGGAGACAGGGCAGCAGGACCAGTGAGCGGGTGCCTGGGACCGGCACCTGAGGACAAAAAAAAAAAAAAAAAATCATGTGTTTTTTCCTTTTTTTTTTCCTTTCTGTTCCCTCTCTCATTGCTGCTGTTGTTGTTTTGGTTTGTAGAGTGCTTTTTGGAAGTCTTAAAGGGGCAGGACAGGTCACTTAGACCAGAGGCAGGGAATCTGGGGATCTCTGGGCACTCTAACCCCCTGGGCAACAGGGAGCACAGAGGACCCTTACAGAGATAAATAGCCTCCTGGCTGCTCCCCCTCCAACGGGGCTCCACCATTTTGGAGGAACAGCCCCACCCAGGCCAAGCCCACAGCAACAGCGGAGATAAACCCCAAAGCAACTGGGCAGGAAGCAGAAGCCCTGTCTGCGCACAGCTGCCCAGCACAAGCCACTAGAGGTCGCTATTCTCCCAGGAGAAGGCCACAAACCAACAAGAAGGGAAGCTCTTCCAGCGGTCACTTGTACCAGATCTGCAAACTATCTCTATCACCATGAAAAGGCAAAACTACAGGCAGACAAAGATCACAGAGACAACACCTGAGAAGGAGACAGACCTAACCAGTCCTCCTGAAAAAGAATTCAAAATAAAAGTCATGAACATGCTGATGGAGATGCAGAGAAAAATGCAAGAGCAATGGGATGAGATGCAGAGAAAAAAGCAAGAGCAGTGGGATGAGATGCAGAGAAAAATGCAAGAGCAGTGGGATGAAGTCTGGAAGGAGATCACAGATGTCAGGAAGGAGATCACAGAAGTGAAACAATCCCTGGAAGGATTTATAAGCAGAATGGATAAGATGCAAGAGGCCATTGAAGGAATAGAAACCAGAGAACAGGAACGTATAGAAGCTGACATAGAGAGAGATAAAAGGATCTCCAGGAATGAAACAACACTAAGAGAAATATGTGACCAATACAAAAGGAATAATATTCGTATTATAGGGATACCAGAAGAGGAAGAAAGAGGAAAAGGGATAGAAAGTGTCTTTGAAGAAATAATTGCTGAAAACTTCCCCAAACTGGGGGAGGAAATAATCGAACAGACCATGGAATTACACAGAACTCCCAACAGAAAGGATCCAAGAAGGACAACACCAAGACACATAGTAATTAAAATGGCAAGGATCAAGGACAAGGAAAGAGTTTTAAAGGCAGCTAGAGAGAAAAAGGTCACCTATAAAGGAAAACCCATCAGGCTAACATCAGACTTCTCGACAGAAACCCTACAGGCCAGAAGAGAATGGCATGATATACTTAATGCAATGAAACAGAAGGGCCTTGAACCAAGGATACTGTATCCAGCACGACTATCATTTAAATATGATGGTGGGATTAAACAATTCCCAGACAAGCAAAAGCTGAGGGAATTTGCTTCCCACAAACCACCTCTACAGGGCATCCTACAGGGACTGCTCTAGATGGGAGCACTCCTAAAAAGAGCACAGAAAAAAACACACAACATACGAAGAATGGAGGCGGAGGAATAAGAAGGGAGAGAAGAAAAGAATCTCCAGACAGTGTATATAAAAGCTCAATAAGCGAGCTAAGTTAGGCAGTAAGATACTAAAGAAGCTAACCTTGAACCTTTGGTAACCACAAATCTAAAGCCTGCAATGGCAATAAGTACGTATCTCTCAATAGTCACCCTAAATGTAAATGGACTTAATGCACCAATCAAAAGACATAGAGTAATAGAATGGATAAAAAAGCAAGACCCATCTATATGCTGCTTACAAGAAACTCACCTTAAACCCAAAGATAAGCATAGACTAAAAGTCAAGGGATGGAAAAACATATTTCAGGCAAACAACAGTGAGAAGAAAGCAGGGGTTGCAGTACTAATATCAGACAAAATAGACTTCAAAACAAGGAAAGTAACAAGAGATAAAGAAGGATACTACATAATGATAAAGGGCTCAGTCCAACAAGAGGATATAACCATTCTAAATATATATGCACCCAATACAGGAGCACCAGCATATGTGAAGCAAATACTAACAGAACTAAAGACGGAAATAGAATGCAATGCATTCATTGTAGGAGACTTCACCCCAAAGGATAGATCCACCGGGCAGAAAATAAGTAAAGACACACAAGCACTGAACAACACACTAGAACAGATGGACCTAATAGACATCTATAGAACTCTACATCCAAAAGCAACAGGATATACATTCTTCTCAAGTGCACATGGAACATTCTCCAGGATAGACCACATACTAGCTCACAAAAAGAGCCTCTGTAAATTCCAAAATATTGAAATCCTACCAACCAACTTTTCAGACCACAAAGGTATGAAAGTAGAAATAAATTCTACAAAGAAAACAAAAAGGCTCACAAACACATGGAGGCTTAACAACATGCTACTAAATAATCAATGGATCAATGAACAAATCAAAATAGAGATCAAGGAATATATAGAAACAAATGACAACAACAACACTAAGCCCCAACTTCTGTGGGACGCAGCGAAAGCAGTCTTAAGAGGAAAGTATATAGCAATCCAGGCACACTTGAAGAAGGAAGAACAATCCCAAATGAATAGTCTAACATCACAATTATTAAAACTGGAAAAAGAAGAACAAATGAGGCCTAAAGTCAGCAGAAGGAGGGACATAATAAAGATCAGAGAAGAAATAAACAAAATTGAGAAGAATAAAACAATAGCAAAAATCAACGAAACCAAGAGCTGGTTCTTTGAGAAAATAAACAAAATAGATAAGCCTCTAGCCAAACTTATTAAGAGAAAAAGAGAGTCAACACAAATCAACATAATCAGAAATGAGAATGGAAAAATCACAACAGACTCCACAGAAATACAAAGAATTATTAAAGACTACTATGAAAACCTATATGCCAACAAGCTGAAAAACCTAGAAGAAATGGACAACTTCCTAGAAAAATACAACCTCCCAAGACTGACCAAGGAAGAAACAGAAAAGTTAAACAAACCAATTACAAGCAAAGAAATTGAAACAGTAATCAAAAAACTACCCAAGAACAAAACCCCGGGGCCGGACGGATTTACCTCAGAATTTTATCAGACACACAGAGAAGACATAATACCCATTCTCCTTAAAGTGTTCCACAAAATAGAAGAAGAGGGAATACTCCCAAACTCATTCTATGAGGCCAACATCACCCTAATACCAAAACCAGGCAAAGATCCCACCAAAAAAGAAAATTACAGACCAATATCCCTGATGAATGTAGATGCAAAAATACTCAATAAAATATTAGCAAACAGAATTCAACAGTATATCAAAAGGATCATACACCATGACCAAGTGGGGTTCATCCCAGGGATGCAAGGATGGTACAACATTCGAAAATCCATCAACATCATCCACCACATCAACAAAAAGAAAGACAAAAACCACATGATCATCTCCATAGATGCTGAAAAAGCATTTGACAAAATTCAACATCCATTCATGATAAAAACTCTCAGCAAAATGGGAATAGAGGGCAAGTACCTCAACATAATAAAGGCCATATATGATAAACCCACAGCCAGCATTATACTGAACAGCGAGAAGCTGAAAGCATTTCCTCTGAGATCGGGAACCAGACAGGGATGCCCACTCTCCCCACTGTTATTTAACATAGTACTGGAGGTCCTAGCCACGGCAATCAGACAAAACAAAGAAATACAAGGAATCCAGATTGGTAAAGAAGAAGTTAAACTGTCACTATTTGCAGATGATATGATACTGTACATAAAAAACCCTAAAGACTCCACTCCAAAACTACTAGAACTGATATCGGAATACAGCAAAGTTGCAGGATACAAAATTAACACACAGAAATCTGTAGCTTTCCTATATACTAACAACGAATCAATAGAAAGAGAAATCAGGAAAACAATTCCATTCACCATTGCATCAAAAAGAATAAAATACCTAGGAATAAACCTAACCAAAGAAGTGAAAGACTTATACTCTGAAAACTACAAGTCACTCTTAAGAGAAATTAAAGGGGACACTAATAAATGGAAACTCATCCCATGCTCATGGCTAGGAAGAATTGATATCGTCAAAATGGCCATCCTGCCCAAAGCAATATACAGATTTGATGCAATCCCTCTCAAATTACCAGCAACATTCTTCAATGAATTGGAACAAATAATTCAAAAATTCATATGGAAACACCAAAGACCCCGAATAGCCAAAGCAATCCTGAAAAAGAAGAATAAAGTAGGGGGGATCTCACTCCCCAACTTCAAGCTCTACTACAAAGCCATAGTAATCAAGACAATTTGGTACTGGCACAAGAACAGAGCCACAGACCAGTGGAACAGATTAGAGACCCCAGAAATTAACCCAAACATATATGGTCAATTAATATTTGATAAAGGAGCCATGGACATACAATGGCAAAATGACAGTCTCTTCAACAGATGGTGCTGGCAAAACTGGACAGCTACATGTAGGAGAATGAAACTGGACCATTGTCTAACCCCATATACAAAGGTAAACTCAAAATGGATCAAAGATCTGAATGTAAGTCATGAAACCATTAAACTCTTGGAAAAAAACATAGGCAAAAACCTCTTAGACATAAACATGAGTGATCTCTTCTTGAACATATCTCCCCGGGCAAGGAAAACAACAGCAAAAATGAGCAAGTGGGACTACATTAAGCTGAAAAGCTTCTGTACAGCGAAAGACACCATCAATAGAACAAGAAGGAACCCTACAGTATGGGAGAATATATTTGAAAATGACAGATCCGATAAAGGCTTGACGTCCAGAATATATAAAGAGCTCACACACCTCAACAAACAAAAAACAAATAACCCAATTAAAAAATGGGCAGAGGAACTGAACAGACAGTTCTCCAAAAGAGAAATACGGATGGCCAAGAGACACATGAAAAGATGCTCCACATCACTAATTATCAGAGAAATGCAAATTAAAACTACAATGAGGTATCACCTCACACCAGTAAGGATAGCTGCCATCCAAAAGACTAACAACAACAAATGTTGGCGAGGCTGTGGAGAAAGGGGAACCCTCCTACACTGCTGGTGGGAATGTAAATTAGTTCAACCATTGTGGAAAGCAGTATGGAGGTGCGTCAAAATGCTCAAAACAGACCTACCATTTGACCCAGGAATTCCACTCCTAGGAATTTACCCTAAGAACGCAGCAATCAAGTTTGAGAAAGACAGATGCACTCCTATGTTTATCGCAGCACTATTTACAATAGCCAAGAATTGGAAGCAACCTAAATGTCCATCGGTAGATGAATGGATAAAGAAGATGTGGTACATATACACAATGGAATACTACTCAGCCATAAGAAGTGGAAAAATCCAACCATTTGCAGCAACATGGATGGAGCTGGAGAGTATTATGCTCAGTGAAATAAGCCAAGCGGAGAAAGAGAAATACCAAATGATTTCACTCATCTGAGGAGTATAGGAACAAAGGAAAAACTGAAGGAACAAAACAGCAGCAGAATTACAGAACCCAAAAATGGACTAACAGGTACCAAAGGGAAAGGAACTGGGGAGGATGGGTGGGCAGGGAGGGATAAGAGGGGGGAAGAAGAAGAGGGGTATTAAGATTAGCATGCATGGGGGGGAGGGAGAAAGGGTAGGGTGGGCTGCACAACACAGAGAGGACAAGTAGTGACTCTACAACATTTTGCTAAGCTGATGGACAGTAACCGTAATGTGGTTGTTAGGGGGGACCTGATATAGGGGAGAGCATAGTAAACATAGTATTCTTCATGTAAATGTAGATTAAAAATTTAAAAAAAAAAAGAAAGAAAGAAAGAAAAGGGGGATTACTCCTTAACAGGATAAAACTATTGGTAAATCAAAGATCAATGCATGCTTTAAATATCCTTAATGTTGATCACTTAAAGGGTGTCAGATGATCAGCTATGGAGGTACTTTTTTCTGATAATATTCCTTTCTCTTAATTAAAAAAAAAAAAAAAAGCAGTTATTGTGTGCTGACCTCCAATGAGTTCTGCACAGTGGTATAGAGGGCATGTCAAAGTGTGGGCAAAGGGTCTGTTTGTTTCTATGCAGAAGATCAAGGCCTAGCTTGGATACCCAGAAAATGAACTAAGATACGATATGAGGAGGAGCTTCCGGCATCAGCACTCTCTGGGGGACTTGTGCCGGGGGATGATCATCAAAAAGCCTCCACAGGGATCCGGACGATGCTGCGGTTGTGGCTGCATCCAGCCCACCGTCTCCTGGACTTGCCATAGGAATGAGGAGGGAGATGTCTAGCCTGGCATATGCATACAGTGAGACAACGAATTTGACTGGATCTGTACTGTTGGAACTCAACCAGGAGTTGGGAGGGGTGCAAGTTGTAGCATTCCAAAATCTCATGACTATAGACTATCTACGGTTAAAAGAACATATGGGATGTGAACAGATCCCAGAAATGGGCTGCTTTAATTTGTCTGATGGTTCAAGTACAGTTGGACAATATCCATCATATCATAGATAAATTTTCACAAATGCCTAGGGTGCCTAAATGGTTTTCTTGGCTTCACTGGAGATGGATGGTAATTATAGATTTGCTTTGTTTATGTCACCGTATTCCTATTATGTTAATATGTGTGTGCAAATTAGTTAGCAGTTTAAAACCTATACATACTTAAGGTACTGTACAAGAAGATATGTCAAAGAAATAATCAATCCTCCCATGTTTCCTTCATATGCTACATCTATAGCTTTTCTTCTTCCTTCCTAATTACAACCCTTAAATAGAATTCATGCCTCATATCGAATTTACCGAGTATCATAATTCCTCCAGGTGGTAAAGATACCTCGAGACAAGTGCTGGGCATAGAAGTCACAGGGCATAAATCTGCAAAGAAGTAAAAAGCTAACCTTTGCAAACAATATGGCTTCTCTCTCACTTACCAACTTTACATTTCCCGGTATGGCCTTGGAAGATGACTGGTTAGCCAGAGACGGGTAAGATTCCTCAAGGGAGGAACAACCTAAGACAGGCACAGTCGCAGGGGGGCCATCAGGTGAGAATTTGGGGATCAACAGAGGTGAGGCTCAGAACCTCACCCCCCCTGCTTTGAGAGAAATCTTCTGTATCCGTGGATGTCTTGCTGCCCTTGTCTAGCCTGGATTAATACTTGGTCCATAGGCACACACCTGATCATCTGATCATCTACATTTGCCCTCTTACAGCACTAAACTATGTTTTCTACCTTTATCTTGCATCTACCTACCACTTCAGCATTTTATTAAAAATAAAAATAATAATAATAATAGGAGAAATGTGGGATCAACATATAAATCAAGTACAAAAATCAAACGAATATTCATATTTGACCTGATTGTTTATAGGTCATAATGCATGATCAAAACCAAAAGTTTCTGTGATGACTGCCCTTGTACTGTTCACCATGTAAGAATTTATTCACTGTGCAAGAATTCGTTCACCATGTAAGAACTTGTTTGTTATGCTTCAGAAGATTGGAGACTGACGAGAATTAGGCTTGAGATGGATTAATGATTGTACATTGAGCATTGACCCCCCTATACTGAATTTTATTGTTGTTAACAACCATTTGATCAATAAATATGAGAGATGCCCTCTCAAAAAAAAAAAAAAAGAAAAGAATCATTTTCAGTCAGACTGAAATGCAACAAAAACAAAGATGTGTAAGTGAATATGTCATTGCTACTTGACAAGCCTACAAGTTTCTTTATTCTAAATTAATGACATCTCGCTCCTTTAGAAAACATATTTTTAAATATCTCTTAACAGATTTTCATTACACACCAAATTTTAGAAAAAATAGAAAAATGAATACTAAAAAGCAAAACCAAAAATTAAATTTTTTAAATCCTACCTCCCAAATGAAAAATCTAATAATTGTCAAATCTCCCCATGCAGCGGTAAACCTCAAAGCACATGGTTATCTAGGGTTTTTCAAACATTCATGCTGTCCTCAATTTGTAGTTAATTTGGTTTCAAATAGTATTTCCAATCACATACAAAAAAGTACAATATCATGCAAACTGTAACATGGGAAAATAAAAAGCCAGCTGACATTTCTCTGACTACTGGTACCAGGCCTGAGTCTGTAGTGTGGATTTGTATTTACAGCATGGCCACTCTGTGGTTTGCTGTTCCCTGTTGACCTGTGTGATTCCATACCCGGATTTAAAGCTTGTAAGTCACCGAGCTCTGTTCCCCTTTACCTCGGCTCCACAGACCATGTTACAGTTTCAAAAGCCAATCCAAGACCTTTTGAATATGTCTCTCCTTTTAAAAATCAATAATCAACTACTCAGTGGATTCTCCAGATCTTCTTAATCTAGTGAATGTGTTGTCATTTGAAATGGCCTTGCTGTCATTTGAAAACGCCTTGCTCTGACTCCTAAGTCAGCCGTAGACAGTCATGCGCTAACCAGGTGGTGACATGGGCTGAGCAGCCTGCTTTTAGATTTAAGTAAATGCCTGAGCAACAGAAACTGACAAGCAGTTTTCTCTCCCATGAAGCAAGTCCTCCATTGCACAGACACAAAATCCTTTCCCTGGGACATAAGCTAAACAGGTGGCTGCAATTTATATCAGTTAAATTGTGGCCTCCTTTCTATGATGTGCACTTTTTCTTCCTTAATGATAACTTTCTAACAGAACTGCTGATGGATAGGTACTTCTACATTTGATTTTTCTGTGTCCGTTTATTTTTTGAAAAGTTTTAGTAAGAAATAGACCCACTATCTACTTGCAACCTAATGGACAAATAACTAATGCATTTTACTTTTATTTAAAACAAATGTTAATCTAGATAGAGTGCTTTTGGATATTATGATTAAGAAAATTATGGTTTAACACTTTGGTCTCACAAAATTTTTGTCATATCCAGAGTTATCATTACAATGAAGGTTCTTTTTGAAAAAGAAAAGGAAATTTAGATAACTCTAAATAGAGCCAGGGCTAGTTAGTAGCTAAAACGTTAATATAGAATTGGAAGAGTTCCTAACATGAATAATTACAGAAAAAGATGAGGATGACTTTTGTTAGTAACTCATTCTCCACTATTTTATTTTATTCTGTTTTTCCTGCTGTAGTTACACTGATGTACCCAAATACCCTTGACAACAAGGAGCTTTGGAAAAGTTGTTAGGAATGGAAGGATGAAACCAGTAGCCCGTCTGCAGCTTTATAGGCAACAGAGGCTCCGATCTCCCCTTCTGACCCTGTAACAGGCCCTTTGCACTGAACACTTTTGCAATTTTCACTTTCAAGCCATTTCACCACCAGCATGATCACCATCAGCACAACTTTTTCCTCTGGTTTCTCCCACCGCCTGGCTCAATCTTCATAAACCACCAGACAAACAAAAGCAGCACCAACTCCATCATGAATACGGTCCCTGAAAGCACTTGAACAGCTGTGTATACATGCATACATGCTTGTATGTACACACACATATAATAGACATGTATATAATCACACATATGTATATTTAATATTCATATTTTTAGTATATAAGACATAGGTTACAAACATATACACTCAACAATAGAAACACACAAGAGTGTATTTTTTTGTGCTTTCTTTGAAAGTCCTAAGACCAGTGTGTATCCACTCATGCAGCACACATTTTCTGGGGACTATCGCTACACTGGCCATGTTGTCACACTGTATGATATGCTATAAAAAAAGGCAAAAGCCCATTCCTTATGTCACTTATAGTCACTGGTGATTTAGTGCAACTGGATTTTGGGGTCATGTGGGGAGCATGAGGCAGAGGATGAGGGGTATTCAGATAAAAAGGCATAGTATTACTAATGAGGGTGATCAAGTATTAGTGACAGAGAGGAGAGTGGTCATCAAAATAATGATACTACTTGTGTGGAACCGCCCTCTCCCAGTGATGCGGGACAAGCATGCTTTCTGCCCTAGTGGTGTAGTGCTGGACCGCACTTACTCTGGCCCGTGGGATGTGGACAAGAATGGCAGGGTGTCCGGTGTTAAGAAGTGTGGCACTGTTTATTTCACTAGTATTTGAAGTTCAGAAGATACCAAGAGCTTATCACCAAAAGCTTAGTTGAAACCACAGGGTCTAAATTATGCAAATAGATCCTTTATTACAATGAGTGTTTGTGTGTGTGTGACGAATAGATAGTATTTTATCTTGCTTGTGATTTCGTAGGACAGTTATTTTTTTCTTTTTCTTTTTAATGTGTCCTCCAAATTATCTCCAATACATATGTAGTGCTTTTATATTTTAAAAAGTTGTGTAAATAGTAGTCACATTGCTTCTATTAAGATGCCCCCTCCTGGTGTGTGAGGTGTCAGGCCTCTCCCCCTGGGAAGTGCAGAAGCAGAGCGGTTTGTGCCCTGTCCTCCGGAGCTGCCTTGACTCATAAGGCTGTTCTCAAGGTCCAGTCCGTCAATATCACTACCGTGAGTGGAGAAGCCAGGAAGTCAGAGAGCATGTGGGGTATCCACAGCCTATGTCTGATAGAGACACAAGTAGGAGTGAATAATTGCGTGACCCATAGGGCATTGCCCCTTCAGTCCAAAGCGTCATGGAAATGCTGTTTGTGGTGAAGCATCATTTGCCCACATGGAAAACTAAGCGCAAAACATTTTTAAAAGAAAAATTTTTTTAACAGAAGATAAATACAGATGTGGTAGGAAAGCTGTCAGTAAGCACTTTATTATCAGCACCCTAAGGTTAAAGGGTGGTCCTTACACACCAGATACCACCAGATAAGAGAGTTGAAGTTTTTTAGAGTATGTAATTTTTAGGAAGTGAATGATTGATTTCTCATTTTGTGAGTAATACCAATTGATAATTCCAAAGGCCATTTTATAAATGTAAACTACCATTTATTCCTGTGTGCATATTGTGTTTCTGGGTAACAAATTGGGATTACTAAACTAGCCAATTTGACACTAAAGAATTCACCAATACTTCTGTCTTTCTTTTTCCTTTAAGCAACAAATAGCCCAACAAAGTATTTATCTGGCAATTGCCATGTGAATTTGGTTAATGAAAATAATTGTTTTTGTTCTTACTTTTTATATAACAAAATATATACTATTATAAATACAATAATATATAAATGGATATATATAAAGAGATAAATATTATAAATATAACATAAATATAGTCACATTCCTAGACAGATGCTTCCATAAATAGTTACCTCCGGAATTTGAAAGATGCTGTATTATTTTCAAAATTATCTCTGAATTTCAATTACATTTTCCTCAACTAAGAAAAACAACCTTCAATGATTTAGAAAGCAAGTTGATTATATGTTAACAATCAACATTTTAAAAAGAGCAGTATAATATCTGAAAATGTGTCCCTGTTTGTAGAACATAGATTTTATTTACAATAGAGTTTTTTGGGTGCTTTTTAAAGATAGGAACATTACCATGGGAGCCTGACTTGTAAGAATGAGCTCACAACTCCACAGCCACTGCTCCTTCTGTCTGCAAAGTTTAATGTGTAAATTCCCAAAGCACTCCCAATTACGGAGTTAAGATGTGCTCAGCTCATTCCTTAAGCTTCATAATTTTTAAAATTATAGAATAAGGCACAGAGTTACCCATGTTGACAATATGTGAAAGTTACAGGTGATAAGAAATGTTTTTAATAATTGTAACATGCTAACTCATTTACAAATGTCCTGAGTTCTTTTGAGCATAATTTGGAAGAATATACTGTAGCTCTGTCATCCCCTAGCAGCTCCTGAGGGGGTGTCTCAGAAATCATGTCTCCCCCTTTGGGACCATAGACTTCCCATACTAGACATAAATCCTTATGCTGTGTGACTAAGCTCTGATTGCCCCACAGTGCTAATTAGACATACATGCATATATATCAACCAGAGTTGAAGTCCATTGATTTCTCTTCCCCCAACTGTGATCTTTCTCTGTGAGATAACCACTGTCTTGAATTTGATGTTTGTCATTCTCACAAGCTTTTTTATTTATTTAGGTGCTCCTGGTCATGACTTTAAACCAACATCTGCAACTTGAATTAAGAGTGTCCACAAAGGGGAGATTACAAATACACACTTGCAGTGACCAGCTTAAATGGTTATAAATATTTCATAAGGACACTTGATCTCTTTCATTACATTTTGCGTTAGTTGTTCTAATAAATCTTGTCCAACCAGCAGTCCTGACAAAATTAATAGACTTTATAAATAATTGGTCAATATCAAATGTGTCATAAACTCCTTCTGGCTTTGGAAAGAGTCCCAATAGCTACTTTGGGGCTGTAATCTTGCAAACAATCCATAATTCACAATTAACCCTTTTTTATGTGTTTAAAATGTGACAGGTGCCTGATTCTGTCATATGGCAAGTTTTGCTTCGATGCAAAAAACAAGTTAAATTCCCTATAATCGTAGTTTTTGAGAATGCTGAGTGGCATTGCTAAGAATACTTTTAATGAGAGCTACTCCATGGAGGGAACATCAAGGTGAGAGAAACAACTAAAATGTACATCAGAGTCACAGAAGGTTGAACTTCTGTAATTCATTTTACCACCTTTTTTTCCACCATCAATTCAATAATGCCCATTGTGCAGTGCTATTAGGCTTTTGCCTACATCATGCACCTCTTCAGTAAATGCGGTATGGTGACTTACCCTTAAGATGCAGCACTGTCTTCTCAACAGATTTGAAAATAGTACAAACTGAGTTTTGACTTTTAATAAGCTTATAACAGCTACATCAGAAATGTTCAATTCCTTCTTCTTTTGACTTTGAAACATTGATCACAAACTCTGACACTGTATTATTATTTGAAATATTTTAATATATGAGACAAACTTATACTTACAACACTAAAGGGAAGATTTATTTTGTCATGGTTTTGTTTCTCATTTCAAGGTCATGTTAGATTTTTTTTTGAGCAAGTTTCATTTTCCTTTTTATGAGTCAGAGGACTATCTCCAAGTCAGTTTTAAGTTTTTCAGCATTTCTGTATAGATTTCAAAACTTTGGGTTGAGAAAGCAAGTTTTCCAATCTCCTTTTTGAAATCCAAATATTCTACTTTAAATATAAGAAAACTATGTTATAAGTAATATCCTGATATTTTAGAATAAAACTATTGAATTTTAAAATTATAACTTTGAGGGGAAATTAAAGATATAAAATTTTTTAAAAGAATTAGAATATCATTTCAAAGCAAGACAACAATGCATGTGTGTTTCCTTCTGGGTCCCAGGAAAACTTTCAAAATATTGTTTTACCAAAGGTTGTAAAAAATGAGGTTGCAAAAATTTAGCAGGTGGAGCTGAAGGGCTTTCATATATAGTCAAAGCCTAATGGAAATGCTGAAAATAAACTGAGTTGCTCTCTGAAAATGTGCATACCTTTGTTCTAAATTGTGTACTTCAGAACATTTTAGAACCCACAAGAATCCACAGCCATATCCCTTCACCTTCACAGTGGCAACGTCATCACACACCAGGTAGCCTCTAGAAAACCTCACTATATTATTATGAAAAGCTTTCTGATCTCAATCTCCCTACTGTGGTTTCCTGAGACCCTCAAGGTGTCCCTGGTCCCATTAGGAGAAGTACAGTCCCCAAATGTGCGGCTTAGGGGACACAAATCAGTCAACATGCTGCCTTCTGTTTGTATGATTTCCATATGGTTTGTCCCGTGCAAGAACTCATTGGATTCTCACTATATTCCTGTACATGCTGGAGGCAGAGATCATAAACCACTTGCTACATGAGAGAGGTGAGGTCCCAGAACTTGCCAGGTTTGCACAACTGCTACGTGTCTGCACCAAGACAAAAGCCCAAAGCTCCAGAGTGCAAATCTATGCCTTTCCACACACTCCTTCTCTCCCCAACACTTACAATCCACAGCAGATACTGCGTGTGTGTGTGCTATGGTGCACCTCAGAACAGAATGGATGTTCAACAGGAAAAGCCAGTTAAAAAAGCACTCAAGCACATGTAAAAATTCAAACAGGAACGATAGGTTACATGTCTTCTCTTTTCTCCTGGTTTGACTAAACTGGTAATTCCCTTTTCTGATATCTCTCAGAGCCAATCGACAATCTCCCAAGTTGTAAAATATTTCAAGTTGTAAAATATTTCCAGTCTCTCTTTCCTCCCCTGTAGTTCCCATCATCACCCATCCATAACACACATCTTCCCTCCTGCCACTTTTCTAGCAAAAATATGAACAGGTCCTACATGATTATTCTCATCTTAGCTTAAGGCTTTCTCTGGTCTTAGAAATGTCAGCCTACAGAGGATGAGATACACAGGAAAGATATTTTAAATAGCGTCTGTCCAAATCTGTCTTCTGTCACCTTTGTTCTCAAAGCATTAAAAAACAAACAGAAAGCAAGCATATAATCCATAACCCCATTCAGATTCATTTCCTTTAACAAGAGATGGTTTCCTTTAACAAGAAAACTACCATTTGTATGGAGACAATATTAAAAAGATGATAACCCTTTGAATCATTTGACATTTAGTATTTTTTGAAGTGAATTTCTCATAGGATAAGACACACGATAACATATTTTGAGGAACTATATTAGCCATAGCAATTGTCAGTGAGGTTCATGGTGAAATGAAATGTATTGAGATGCTTATTATGGACTTTGAAAGGAAGAAATAACTTTACAGAGGGCATGCAATTATCTACACAATCTGGAAGGTTATTACTGAAATTGAAATATTAAATTGAATAAAATAATTCATTATAATTGGATTGGGCAAAAACACTTGATAGAGAAGCTTGTTTTTACAATGGGAGCTGCCATCACATTACGTCACTGCATCGAAGATGTAAATTCTCCTTGAGGACGGGAGCACCCCGAAGGGAGTCTCCAATAAAATGGATGGGGTTGAGAGAGCACCTGTGAGCTGTCTCCCCAGAATATGAGTTCATTAGAAGAAATGAGGCACAGGGTAGGCAGAGGAAAGTGCCAGGCCTGGTTTAACATGCAAAAAAAAAAAAAAAAATCTGCAAGCACTAGTAACATCTGGGCCAGTAAATTACCAGGACAAGATAAGTGGCTTTGTTGATGTGGAGAGATTTAAATGGGTGGTGTACACAGCTGCAAATAAGACAGGAGGGCACTCAAATAATTTAAAGAAGGGCAGGGTAATTAAAGTCAAGTGGAGGAGGAAAAATGTGCAAACAGCAATGAGTGGTCATATTTCTTGAAGGATCTCGTCTCCAGTCTGGCTGCGCAGCAAAATTCGGGTAATGTCTCTGAGCAGGAATCTCTCAAAGGTCAATGATAAAAGACTTCTCTAGAACCACATAGATGAAGGGGAGGAAGGAAAATTCCCCAGAAGTAGTCAAGGGCATCCGGGTGAAAGAAATAGAAATTACAATGTATTTAAAATAACAACAGGACAACTGTGACAAGAAAATATACTTCCCAGTGATGGAATTGAGACTAAGATTTTTCCAAAAGGTTCTTAGAAGCCAGTATAGACCCAGTAGGTTTGTGTTTAAGCTTGTGAACTGTAAGCAAAGTAAAGCCACTCATATTCTCAGACATTTATTCTCACTTTACGTACAACGGCCAGGGGTTTTGTTACTTGTTCAAGGAGTATGAATGGGCTCTCAGTAGAGCCTAGCCATGTGCCAGGTGGTAGATGAACAAGGGAAAAGAGACCCTTTCCTTTTGGAACTTACAGAAAACTTTCCTAGGCAAAAGCTGTTTTTTGGAGCAAATTTGCACATTTGAAACTTGTTTCAAGAAAGCACACTGAGAGCGATGAAAAGTGATGGCACACTGAATAAGAAAGGGAGGTAAAACTATGAAACAAAAGAGAAGAATCCAAAAAGCTGGCCTGTCCGAGACCCCGTACTAAAGGAAGCAGCAGGGTTAGATGTCAGCTCTGGAGACCGTCTGTGCATCAATCACTCCCGCCCAGCCAGATGGCCAGTGTTCAAGGGGACAAGTCTCCGTGCCACATGCATGCACGCGCGATCACATATGCATGGCCACTCACGTACATGAGCATGTTAGCATGCAATCCTCAGATTCTGCTTAGAGGGCAAGAGAGCAGAACACATTCGGTTCTCATTCAAGTTTGGTTGCTTAAAGGGCATATGAGTCGCCAAGTGTGTAATAGAATCACGTGTTTTCAACAATGATGGACACACGGGTTTTCCTCTCTTTAATCTGACATCCCGTTTGCTCCCTTAGTCACTGCTGCACGCCACATGAAAGGCTCTCATTGTTTCACCAGGACAGTGCCTTCCCCCTCAGACTTGGTCAGTGACCCAGGTGTGCAGAGATAACTGGACTCACTAGTTGGGTACAGACTGGTGGACAAGTCAGAAATAAGACCCAGAGAGGAGTGGGCAGGAGAACTAGCACATGACCTCAACTTTGTTTTGAGGGTGGGGTTTAGGAAACTAAGCTGCCATGTCCTGACAGACCCAAAGGCACCACGCCAAGAAGCCGCAAGCCGGGCCTTGCTGTATGCCTTGTCACCCAGGTCTGCCTCAGGGTTTGCAAGGCTGGCACGCAGGGGCTAGTATCTTCTCAGAACACTTTTAGGTGGAGAATGAATTCTGATTTACAGAAATAGATTTCCACTGGGGAGAGCATTGGGAATTTCATGAGGAGTCTGTGGCTGAGAGAGACTATTTGGAATCTGAAGTTACTAGGAAGACTTCCCCTTCTGCTTACTGTAAATTACAAATACCATCTCATTTTCTGTTTCCTTTCTTGCTGCTCCTAAAATCTAGAAAAGTGAGCAGAGCTGGCCACTCTCTTCCTGAGACTTGAGAATCCATGCGAGGGGCACGTCTGTCTTCCCAGTGTGAGGATGTGTGCAAATGCCTGGATGTTAGGCTGCCCCGACTCTGCTCGCTCTGGCTTCTCCTGCATCTGGAGGATGGCTGATCCTGTCCCAACCCCTCAGGCAGATGGGACGAGTCTCGTGTGTGTGGGATCTCATCAGCTTCTCCTAACTCCTGCTGCCTTAGGGAGGTATGCAGCAAACACTGTAAAATTAAAGTAAAGGTCTGACTTGCCAGTAAATTATAAAAGGTGACTCTGAATGCAGGAGAGGAGACAAAAGCTTCGGGGAGAAGATAAAGTAGATTGGGTAAAACGATGGGGGACTAAGAATCTCAAATGCTGGATACAGAATTAAAACAGTGGCTGCTGTATGATGCCCAGGAGCGAATGAGCCACACACAGCTCCTTGGGTATTCTTGTCCCTTTCATATTTTCTTTCTTCTCCCTTTTTGTTCAGGAAATACAAAAGTGTTTGTGAGGAAAGAAAGAAAGGTAGGAGAGGGTAGGAAAGAGAAAAGAAGGGCGGGGTGCAGGACAAAGGAAGGAAAATTGTCACTATATTACTCACAATTTTGTCAGAAAGCCTGTAATTTTTTAATCACAATATGATAAAATAATAAAGTGCATTTTGTGGAGAATAATTTTGAAGGTAGTACAGCTAACAGGGTGAAAAGAGTAATAAAGAGAAAAACGTGAAGAGAGTCAAGGTACACAATAATTATCTAAATTTTCAGGCCACAGTGATTCTTCACTCATTGGGTGAACTAAACACCAGAAGCGCGCTTTGTCTCCTGTCTGGGTTGATGGCATATAGAAAGTGAAAGCATTACCTCCGCCTTAGAAACTCATTAATTATGGGGTAGTGTTAACATGTTAAGACCTAGGGATTAGGTCTAGTTATCATTTCTTGACATAAAATCCATTTAAGAAATATATCTTTAGAATGAAAATGTACATTATGAATACATTACAAATATATTTTCCCTTTTGCCTCTGCTTCACAAGACTTCAGGGAATAAACTTATGTAGGTGCCTTGATGGAAATGGATTTTTTGGGGAGTCAGGGCATTGAAGGGCATGAAGAATTGTGTATCGAGCAAGTCTAGGCAGAGAAATATATATATACTATTACACCTTTGTTTGTTTTTCCCCTCCCTCTCCATAAAAGCTTGTTTTACAAACAAACTGTACCTACTAGGGGGGGAAAAATTGACTTTTCTTCATGAACCCTCAGTGCTGAATTTTTATGTATTTTATTGGCAAATAGAAGGCACTTAAAGCTAAAAATGCATCATAATGGAATAATCTAGAAATTGATAGTAATCCTACAGGGCAGGACATAAATTAAAAATCTTGCATTTTGCAACCCATTATAGTTTTGGTCTGCATAGTATTAAATTATTCAGATAAAAATGTTTAATACTCAGTGAATCAGCTTCCCATAAAATGTGAACGTTAACAGTCCCCCCCCCCCGACTCCTTCCCAAACACCACTAAAATAAGAATATTGATTTTATATTTAAGGCGTAAATCCAAGGGACAAAGAGAAAGGGAGAGGATGTAATGGGAAAAGCAAGAAAAAGTGGAATTCTTTGACAGCGAGAAGTTAATCCTACACTAATGGGGAAGCAAACAGCAATTTCCTTTATTCCACGGAGGGCTAGCCCTCCCCAGTCCAGGCACCCCGGTACTTGCCCCTCCCTGGTGCTGGAGTCTTCTCTGCAGACAGGACAGCAGCAAGCCTCAGGCACAGGCAGCCTTACCGCACACACAGGGTGTGCTGCCCCCTGAGGTCCCAGCCCTCTCCCCCATCTCCGCTCCAGAACAATGATGGCCAGTCTAAGGCTGCGAACCTGCCCAAGAGGAAACACCACAAGCTGGGGGCCCCAGGGCTTCCCTGAGAGGACACCAGCCAGACCTCCCTGCGGTGATGTCCACCAAGGTCACGCGCTGCCCTGGGCTCTGCTGTATTGTTCGCCACCCTTTCACCTGAATGGCCGAGATCCTCATGCTGATGAGGAAATCCTGCAAGAAAAGTAGTACTTAAACAAAAAATAAACAAAAATAGAATAAAGCAACCCAGAGGGAAGAGAGGCTAGGAGAAAAGGTAGTAAATAGCAAAGAATCAAACCAGAAAAATTGCCACACTATTGACACGTGTAGAGACTTAATGAAAATACCAAAGCAGTAAAATGTGACTGCCTCTGGGATGAGGGATATAGATAAAAGGTAAGAAATTGCCTTTTTCTTTTTTAATAAGCCTTATTGGACTGTTTGAATTTTCTGGATATGTACATACAGAATTCAATTTTCAGAAATACAAGGAATCATGCCAATTTTTCTTTCCTATTTTTTTTTCTGGGCAATACAGATTCTGCCGTCAAAAGTGCTCAGCTGACGAGAAACTATGTACAATTCCTACTCCATGGACACACACCATCCCCTGAAGACCTAAGTGGGGCTGAGCCTGTTAAGCCAGCCCAGGATCTATCCTACTGAGCTGGTTTGCAGTTAGCTTGCATCCCAGTGTGTTGGGGTCCCCAGGACAGGTTCAGTAATTCTCCAGAAGAACGCAAAGAATTCAGCTTAGAGTCAACTCATGGATATGGTTTATTAGGGCAAAAAGATGCAAAGCAAAATGAGATCATGGAATATGTGCATGAGCTGAAGTCCAGAAGAAGCAAGCTTCCAGAATCCTCCCCCCATGGAGTCACAAAAGAAGCACTCACTCCTTCAGCAGCATGTGACAACATGTCAGAAACATCTCCCAGGGAAGCTCATTAGGAACTCACTGGCAAGGGTTTCTATTATAGACTGGTCACATAGGTATCCTCTGCTTGGCATGTATCCAAATCCCAGATTCCCGAGAAGAAAACAGGTTTTCAGCATAAATCACATCATTTGCATAAGTAATTCTAACAAATTAGCCTTCTTATCAGGAAATTATAGGAACCCTCCTGAAATCCAGGTTCCAAGATGCCAGTCAAGGGCCAACCTTTTAATATTGGACTTTCAAAGGACAGTAGTCTCAGGACTGCTATACAGATTTTCTTCACCCTCATGGAAGAAAAGTAACTTTCACTTCCACTAGACATAAAATTAGAGGAATGTGTGCCCAGAACCACAGGCACCCCATAATGCCTTCACTAAAGCAGTGCAGTGTGTCTTTTTGGAGTGGACATAGCAGAAGAAAAAATGGGAGATGGGAAAAGAGAAACTATATCCTGCTGAGCCCCTAGATACAGCCATACCTGTATCACAAAGCTTCTCTGGATGCTTATTTTGTGAGCTAATAAATTCCCTTTTTTTGTCTAGGCCTGATGCATTTTTTTTTCACTTGTAAAAGAAAGACACATTATTTATTTATCCCATAGAGTCAGGACCTTATATTGTGAGATACCTTGCTTCCTAAAAACAGGAGAAGACATTGAAAAAATGTTTGAAGAAGGAAGGAAAGAAGGAAAGAAGGAGAATAGGAAGATTGATAGGAATGAGAGTGAAAATGAAATTTAAGTTTTAGCTGAAATCTGAGAAACCAGGAGGGTTTAAATTGGCAGCCTGAAAATTTCCATGGAAATCCTATTTTTCGGCCCCAAAGGATACCACCCAGTAAATAAAATATACTGTCCACTATGTTGATATATCTGAAGCCAAAACACCACCTTTAAAATAAGAGTTTGAAAAAAGGAAATTTAATTGGATTGTGGATGATGCAAAGCAGTAGGTTTTGATAAAGAAGCTTGTTCTAAGCTGATAACCCTAGAGAAATCATTTTTAAAAATAATGAATTAGATTTCATGCTTCAAGAGGACCTTTAATGGAGGCCTCATATTGGATAAGGGATAGTGGATATTTATAACTTTTACACAAATGACCTATTCAGTAGACACTGCTCTTGGATTTTTTTGCTACCTTGCCATACAAGAGAAAAGGAAGGAAGTCTTAGAGGTCTGTATTCCAGCAAAACTTCTTTTAGGAAAACAGTCAAATGGTTGAGTCATTTCTTGCTTCTAGATGAGCGAATGTTCAGAAATACAGACATGGAGAGGAGATGAAATTCATATTTCTCAGACTTGAGAAACACTTATATGTCTTTTAAAAGGTAAAATAATACTTTGATATCCCAAGAAGAATTCTCCAACTGCTCGTGTGGAAGATGCTGAATTACTAAGATCACTCTGTGTCAGGGGTCACAGCTAAAAGGGAAGCTCACACAAATGAGTGTGGCTGATCCGATGGGGATGAATAGAATTAGTCATTATGATGACTTGCTACCCACCCCCAATCCTTACGTTAGCCTAAATGTGCCAAAATGGTCACAATATTCGAAATTCATATTTTGTATGAAGTCTCTGGATTTTTTTAATTCTGTAACTAATTCAAAACCTTTATTACAGTGTACTAACTAATGAGGACACCCTTGAGCCTGCTTCTGAGAGACTGCAAATTGTTTTTCAGGGTATCTTTGACACTCATGTGACTGTGGATAAAAATGTCAGTTTTGACATTGAAATCACATAGCATTATTCAGTTGTTGGGGATTGTATTATCTCACTGGAATGAAATCAGCAAGGTTTGAATTTTTGCTGCATCATAGCTCAGTGTGGGATATGGGAGTTTCTGCTCCATGCGGTCATTCAGGGTCCTAGAGCTCTTCTGTCTGGTGGCTTTCATTTCTTGGGCTTCACCCTGCTCTGTGATCCAAGTCTCACACAAAAGTATCTACCTGGCAAGTTGAATAAATTCTGGAGATCTAATGTACAGCACAGTGACAATACTGTACTGCATCCTTGAAACTTGCTGAGTGTAGATCTTAAGTGTTTTCACTGTACACACGCACACAAAAAGAAAAATAGTGTCTATGAGAGTGGATGGATATTATAATTAACTTGATTTTCATGATTATTTCATGGTGTATGCATATTTCAAAACATCGAGTTCCTTAAATAGAAACAATTTTTACTTGTCAATTATAACTCAGTAAAGCTGGAAAATAATAAAGTTCCCTCTTCTCAAACAAAAGCATTCCATTTATGAGAAGATGCTGTCTCCTTTCCCATGGGAGGATAACCTCCTATTAGAAATCTGAAAATTGATTTAAAATTATCCCCACCATCCTTCATAAGTTATACATAACAAGGTGAAATTATGTGACTTAACTGGATTTGTTAGTGGCAATTTGACACACTAATCATTGTAAAATTATGTTTGTTGGCAATAGTGACTGTAATTGGCTGTCAGATTTGATACAGGCTTGAAACTGAAATGGCTCAACCTGGGAGACACCCTGTCCTAAATCAGGTGCCTCAGAGTCGGTCCACAATCTCCTCATATTGGCCGCGTTTTTTCCACAAGTCTAGGAAAGCATATTTTATGGTTGATATCATGTACATAGAAGTAATGGGATTTAAGGCAGCTCCCCAAAGAAAGATCTGATGTAGTCAGACCATAATGTTCTCTTTTTTTTAGTGTTTTTTTTAATTGAAGTGTAGTTGATATACAATATTATATTGGTTTCAACTATACAACACAGTGATACACCAGTTACCCACAATATTAAGTCTTTGCCCCAACTAGTGCAGTTACTGTCAACATAGAAAGATGTTTCAGAGCCATTGATTATATTCTCCATTCTGTACTTCCATCCCTGTAACCAATTTATATTATGATTAAGATTTTGGGCCTCTTTATCTCCCTCACCCACCCCACCAACCTGCCCCAACCCCTCTCCCATGGTAACCTCCAGGCACTTTTCAGTGTCTATGAGCCTATTGCTATGTTGTTCTTTTTTTTTTGTTTCTAGATGCCACAAATCAGTGAAATATATGGTATTTGTCTTTCTCTACCTGCTTATTTCACTTAGTATGATACCCTCTAGGTCCATCACTGTTGTCACAAATGGCAGGATTTCTTTCTTTTTTTATGGCTGAATTATATTACATTGTGTATATTTACCACATCTTCTTTATCCATTCTAACTGGGAAAGCAAAGAAATCATCTTCTGCCTGCCTCAAAGAGAAGGTAGCTCTACAGAGTCAGAGGACAGTGGAGAGGAGGTGGGAAGCGGACAAATACCTTGGGGTTCCTAGAAGCTTTCCCGCCTACCTCTGGAGCCCATTTCAGTGGCACCACTGTATTCCGCAGGGCACCCTGTTTCTTATATTGCATTCTCTTTCTGAGCTTTGCTTACTTGAGATAGTCTCTTTTATATACAAGTATAGAATGTTAACTTAAATGTCTGGGTCCTGGGCTAGTGGAATAGCTAAAACCAGATTAACCTGGTTAATTAAAACCAGAGTCATAATAATTTTGCCAGGGATCAGTACAGTTTGCTTTCCCCTGAAAATTAGGCAGCTTGTATACATTCCTCCCGCAGTCTTGCTTCAAACATTTATTAGTTGTAAAACCTTAGAAATAGGAAAACATTTTGAAGATTATCTAGTTGCTAAACCCGGGTAGCAGAGATTTTCTCTTAGAACCTTTATTAACACCTGAGTCTACAATCTTTCTCAAAATGAAGTATCAGATCACTTCAGTTCCACCGTTAACAATAAAAAAATAACAGCAAATTACCTCTCTCCCTGTATTTTCACATTATCTTTACACAAAGAAGGCAAAGGAAAATGTGTCATGGAAAAAAGGAATTTAAACCATCTGACAAAGCAAAAAGACAAAATCATATGGATGACCAATTAAGGCACAATATCCATTTCACTGCTGGCACAGTGCTTTATTCTTATGGGCAATGCCAATGTATAAAAGGGGTTCTTTTCTTTCAGCCTTGTGGAACCTAAAGACAGCCTCACATTTTGAAATAAGATATATATATAATAATGTATATATTTCTATACATTACACTACATGCTATATATTATACTATAATACTATATTATATGTTATATAACATTAAATACTATATATGATATAAATATAGTATATATTAATGTAAATCTATAATATAATATCTATAAAATCTATATCTATAATATAAAATCTATAATATAATATCATCTGAAAATGTGATCTAATGTAGCAGTAACATTTTGAAGGCATCTCACAGAACATGAAGACAGTCTGAGATTGTGAATTGAGAACATTATTGTCTCCTTGGACTGGGAGGATAATTTCTCTAATGACTGTTAAGCCCATGAATCCTTCCTTCCCATCTGGAATGCAACAGTGACCAAACCATCTGGAGTCAGAGTACTCTAGATAAACACCAAGCCCAGGTCATACTCTTCGTGAACTTTCTCTACTAATGAAAAAAGTCTAAAAAGCAAATAGCAAATAAACCAGCATAACTTAAATACATTTTTAAATTCATAAAGAGGTCATCCATGGATATTAACAATTTGAATGCAAAGAATCTGAAATGTAGTGTTGGTACTTGGCAAAGAAAAAAAAACCCTCAAAATAAAATGTGTTCATACTCTCCTGAGTGCCATTTTCAAAATGCCAATTTTTCTCTCCTTGTTTGAAACCATTACGGTGCTGCATACATGCCTGGTGAGACCTGGCAGAACCATGGGGCTTCGAGGCTCAGGTCTCCTGCCTCCCAGGAGAAACAACATAGGACCAAGCCTTTGGTGGGAAACAGTTTCCTAAAGTGCTGAGAACTAAGGCGGACCAGGAGGGAAAGTGGATTTGCAAACTGGGGAGAGCACTTTGGTTCCTTTTTTTGTAGAAGCAGGAAAGCATGTAGCTTCACGCAGGAGTGCACAAAGACCGTTGTTAAGTGCTTGTCCATCATTAGAGGGTGTCTGAGGGGCGTGCAGGGAGAGGGGCTTGGTAAGCAGCAATAATTGAGACATATCGAGCAATTCAAACTGGATGGCCAAAGAGACTTCTCTTTCCATACTGAGGGCAAAGGGTGGCAGTTGCCAGAATGGCAGTGATGACGCTGACAGCCTCATGGAGCGCATGTGTGGTCACAAGATGGTCTGTTGAAGAATACGCCACAGTCTTTTCAGTTGAGCAGTCTTCAGGGATCTGGAGCAGAGCCCCCAGTGGTCTTGAGTTTTTCTTCTGCCTCCAGAGCTCTGCAGGGCCTGAGCATCTCCTTCCCCTCCTTCCACAAATAACGCCTCATCAAACCACTAACACAATAAAGAAGGAAAGAGGAACCCTAGCCTCTTCTACACCAACACTGAGCCCTACAGTAGTTTGGTCCCTGGATTGCGGGGAGACACATTTACGCTTTCTCTTACCACCACATTGGGACATCTGGAAAAGTTTGTACTTGGGCTGCTAAGAAAAATGACAGATACATTTTTGGAGGTGTAATTTATTTGTGCCTTTTCAGGATTTTTAAAAATTTGCACTTAATACTTTAAATTCTGCAACAAGGGCATTACACTCTTCCAAAGAAAAGAAAGGCAAGTACAAAAAACTAAAGGTCAAACCAGGCAGATACTTTCTTTATTTCAGGCAGCTGAAAAATTAGGAGCCAAAGCCCAGCCTAATGATCTCTGAAAGTGTGCATGTAGGTCAGGCCCCTCCTATTGCCCAAACTCGGCAGAACATCCACCTGACGTTGCACAGACATCAGGGGAGATGGACGATATAATTATGAACATGGACATTGGCACCTAAGATGGAAGGAACTGTTCCTTTTCACTTGAACTTCTGAGCCCAGCCACTGATCCTCCACTGCTTCCCAACGTGCGTGTGTGAGGAGGGGCACACGTGAGGCTTTCTCCCTGCCCTCCCATGCAGGTGAGTGGCTGAAATTGAAAAGTGAAAATACATATGGGCGAAATTAAATGGATGAGTGTTTAAGTGTTATTTTTACATGAAAAATGATGATTAACCCTGTGGTTAGAAGCAGCATTTATGTTGCAAAATGCTGTCACTTCCCAGTTCCATCAGCCACCCTGATACAGGCGTCATGCTTCCCAGGCTAGAAGCACTGATTCAGTATGTCTTGTCATGTTCTCTCACCATGTATTTCCTTCCTCTGGCAGCTGGAATACTGCAGAGTGGATGCCCAAACTTTAAAACTTATAGCTTTGCTGGATGTAATGTAAAAATGCAGTCACCCCAATACCCACAATTTTGGTGCTTTGACATACTGCGTATACTGCTTTTGTGAAATTCCAAAACTGACAGTTTTGCCTTAACTTTCCACCATGCATTTAACATGCTCTTCTTTCCTACAATGGATGACATGTGTTTCATTCTACAAGGTAATTTTCCTGGAGGAAATGGTCACTTAGTTTAAAAACCATTTGTCCTGTGTCAACATAGAGATGGAGGGGGTAATGTGACACTGTTGTTAACGTGACTAAAACGAAGGAAAAAAATCACCTCCATGGTTAGCTACTGTCTGGAGGGTTTGCTGTGCTCTGAATAGCTCTCTTCACAGCTTATCCTGGAATCCCAAAAATCTGCACATTAAATGGAAAAATGCCTTTCTAAAGGTGTTAAATAAGGATTCTGATAAAAACCGGCAGTGGATGGATTTTCAAATAACTTACGGATCAAGGGTTTTTTTTTTAATGCACATAGTCTAAAGATATGGCAGCAAGACAGAAATATCCCTCTTCCTACCTGTGTTGATATTCTCTAACACCTACCATTCTGTCTAGATGTTCAAGAATTTATAGACGGGGATTATCTGCCTTGTGTGCAAAATCAAAGTGCTGCTGTAACCGTTTGCCTTTTCCTTTGTAAACACAGTATTTCCCAGGATTTACTGTCAAGTGCAATGAAATATTTCACATGTGTTTCTATTTTCTTTTGCCCTCCCTTCAAGTGCCATGCATCCCCAGTTTACACTTTGTTTCTTTGGTTTGGCTAATTCATTCTATCCCTGTTTTCTGGCCTCTCGGGTAGGATTTATGGGCGTGGTTTCTGTGTTACCACATTCCTGGAAGTTTTTGGTTCTGTGGTCTTATTGAAGCATCTCTGTCTCCTACTTTGTGACCCAAGAAATTCACAAGCCTGGTGTCCTCTCAAGAGGAACTCTAGAGTCTGCCTCAAGGCGCACCTCTGCCATGCCATCCAGCAGAAAACCAAGCAGCTTTAAATGCACAACATGAGGCAGTAACTGAAAATCCTTTGGACTCAAAAGTATCTAAATATGCCACTGAACCGTCACTGAATATAATCCAAGAAAAATGAAAACAAAGCATTCATGATCAGCGACCTTCAAATTTGCAGTTATAGACACATCCGTGTCAAACCTATAAAAGTCATTAAGTGTACAGAAATAGAAAAATAGACCCCAGTGCTTTCTAAACTTAAATAGTGCTTGACATGCACTGGCCCACCAGCAATAATGATATATCCCACTGATGAGAAAAACAAATAATACATTTTAGTAAGTGCATTAAGGTATATATTAATTTACTTCATGTCATAGAACTGAATTTTACTTTGGCTTTTCTTAAACGATTTTGAAAGATTCATCAATACATTCTAATAATTTTCAAGTGCAACTAATCGGGCCACTAATCAAGATAGTATCACTTGAACCATAATATATTAGAAAGCCAGGGCAGATAACGAGACCTAGGGCGGGCTTGAGGGATTTGGGGAAAAAGATGTGTTATATAATTCCATCATGCTTGAAGGACACAAAGCTCCTGATACCTTTCTAAAGTGATTTGCTAAAAGCGTAAAGACGTGGGAGAGTGTTAGAATTGGCAATAATTATGGGAAGTAGACAGCAATTTGGTACTTACTTAAAGTACCTGAAATGGAATTTCTAAGTGTGAAAAACGCCTGCTTTGGTATAAATGAGAAATAGAATCCTTCTGTCATGGTCTAACAGCAAACTGTCAGTTGAACAGAAAAACCTACTGCAAAGTAAATGACATAGGGTCCTGTGATGGGCACATCAAAAACATATTAGAGGAAACATTTTCCATGTCATAGGATACTTTTCTTGCAGACAGAGGAAAACTGCCAAAAGAGCAGGAGAAGCTTCTAGAATGGCGAGGCTCAGCTGCAGATGCTGTGGGCTGACTCACTTTGTGGATACGCCAAGTGTTCAGGGTCTCTGGGGATCACACTTCAGCAGCGTGAAGCCTTGGCAGGAAACCGCTCTCATCTCTTTGGTGGAGATGCAAAGGGAGAGAGAAGCTGGCTCCCAGGTCCATACCCAGGTGTGTGTGCGTCACACTATTAAGATCGCTGTGTCTCAGCCAAGACGGAGCACATCCCCAGGTAAGAAGGAAAGCTTGCGCCTCTGCTCCATGTCCTCCCAAAAACAAAACCACCAAAGCCGAAATACATAAAATTTGCATAAGGAAACAGACCATTATAATCACATGGATGTTTTATTTTTAATCACAGCTTTGTCAAGACCACTTACAACTTTGTAATTGATGTTCATGGCAAAAATATTTTTCTAATTTACTGCCAAAAGAACACATTTGTTGAAATGGTTTATTAAAGCATTTCGTAATTGTTTGATTTCACCTGCCAATTAAAGGATTTCTAGAAAGAACGACCTACTACATTTTCAGTCTTTTATTCAGACCGTAATAATTCTGTAGTCTTTGTAAAGGGCTTGAATTAATTTAGTGACATTAATTTAAAAATTTTTAAATAATGCGCATCTTGGTGCTGGGTATTCAAAGTGTGTGAATCATTACATTAAAAAATGAATATGTGTTGCTCAGAGAAGGAGACAAGTATAATAAATCTGTATGAAGGGTGGTGTTTAGCCATCCCCTTCTGCTTCATTTCTATCCTGTTTGGCTTAGATGTTTATGGGGTGATCATGGGCAGACCCCAGTGACATTCTTGAGTATACCAGGAAATCACAGTGGGACAGAGGATCTTGGTAACTGGAAGGCACCAATTCTTTCAACTAATCATCTATTGAAGATTAGTTCTGGAGAAGAATGTATCACCGTTAAGCTGGCTTTGGGTAAAATAGGTGTTAGAAAATAAATTATGGGCTAACATTTTGCAATATACTTTTAGTCCTATTATGAATAGCTTACATTCAGTCTCTGAAATATTATCCTATCAATACCAGCCAAAAAATATTTCCAGTAGTCATATAAGAAAAGATAGGACCTAAAAAATGGGTCCTTTATAATTTGTGCAAAGAAAAAAAATATTGAATCTTACATTTTCAAAATGTTTTATCCACTGCTCAGGTCCAAGTACAGCTAAATGTTTCAGCTTCCAGGTTTGACTGTCAAACCATCAGAGGTTCCCCAAATTCAGTTAGTTATACGCAGAGAGTAGACAGTGGGAAAATACCATTTTCAGTTGTGTCTTAACTTAGTTTTTCCTACAAAACAAGGTCCCATCCAACAATGTTAATTTATTTTTTCTGACCCTAATCTTGCGAGGTAGAACTGGCCAGTATTATTATTCTCATTGTACTGATGATGAACGGCTCAGAAAGGTCAAGGGTTTGCCTAAGTCGCCCATTTGACGATGACTTTGGAGCAATGTGGGCTCCAACTCATTTGCATCCAAACCTTAAGTCGGCCTGTGCCACCACTTGGCCATAGTATGAATTGTGTTACTGAAATCTTACTCTGTCATGAAAGCCTGTAGATTCCCCCGACTTGGTAACAACAAGCCTGAATTGTGAATGTGTCTGAATGTCACAGTCCCCATTTTATGAGTGGCCAATTGCAGCCAATGTCTTGCTGTACTGGCAGCTGCACTCCTGGTACTGTGGCCCTTTCTCAAATAAATGATCTCTGATTAGACAGGCTCAAAACCCCAGGACCCTAAGTTACTACTTTGTCTTCTCTGTTGTAAAGACCAGCCTCTCCTCTATCTCTAATTGTGCAATAAGCCTGTTTATGTTACCAATATAAAACATACCCATAGCAAGCCAGGAGATGAATCAATTCTCTGTTGCTCTTATAACAGATTTCCAACAATTCAGTGGCTTGAATCAACACCAGTTTGCTCTCTTAGAGTTCTGGAAATCAGCAGTCTGATGTGGGCTAAAATCAAGTTGACTGGGCTACATTCCTTTGCGGTGGCTCTAGGGGACCCTCTGTTTCTTTGCCTGTAACAGCTAGAGGCCATCTGCATCCCATGGTGCATAACCTCTTCTGTTTCCAATCCAACAGCATAGCATCTCAGCAGATGCATGCTCCCTCACCATCTGCCGCTCCCTCACCTGTTCTGCCCTTGTGGAAAAGCCCTGGACCATGGTCATCTATCCCAGGCACCTGCCCCCTTCCATCCTTGATACCTGAACCTCCCAGCAGCGCCCCCAGGCTCGTTCATGAGCATGAGATGGACACCTGTAAGAGCTAGTCAGGACCCACAAACGCCCTTGTACAAGCATCTACATGTGTCTGTCGTGTTTCCTGTTGTATAATATGTCAAGTATCTGTGATCCATTTTCCAACCATTGTCTTATTTTATCTTTCCAATCCCTACAGAATTATATCATGTACATGCTTAACAAAAATGATAATTCCATTATGTGAGCTCATGAAAAAAAGAGAATCCCTGTTTATTCTGACTCCTCCCACACCCTTAAAAAGCTTATCTTGACCTGTATTGCTCCAGGCAACTTGGACACAGCTAAAAGGCAAAGAAAAATAAGAAAAGTTAATTTGAGGCATTTGAACTTCTAAGAATCCAGATCCTAGTAAGTTAATGATAATGAAGGTTTTTCTAAGGTTATTTTGGAAATTGGTAAATGGTGCCAGATAATCTGACTTTTCGTATAATATCATTTCACTATTTTCTTCCCCAATCTATACAGAAGGGAAAATGGCACTTGGACAGGAGGAGTAACATTCTCCAGGAAAGAATACAGGAAGCAGGGTGGGAGGACTGAACCAAGACCTACACAGGGGGCCTGACATCTGGACTTTTGAATCACAAAGGCCTCGCACACCTTTCCCCCACATGGATTAAAACTGCTTCCCTTTCGGCTTCCACCCTCGTGTCTTAAACATGGTAGACCTTCCCCTGCACATAAAGATACACCATGATTCCCCAGCCCTGGGTCTTTTCTTGTGCTCACCAGGGCAGACACCCACCCTTCTGGAATTGCTTGTCCTGTGACTTTTTTCCAAAGACCCTCCGCACCCGGAAACCACACGGGAGGGGATGGGTGCCTGCTGAACTCGGTCTGCAGATTCAGGTGCTTTTCCTGCCCAAAAGCGCCCTGGCTGACAGACCCAAACAAGATGTTTAGTCAAACATCTGGGCATCTTGTAATCCACTCAAGTTGATACATTTCATGAATCATCCCAGAAGGCACCCAGGAATAACACCACGGCGGAACAAAGCCCTCCGTGGGAGCGGATTGCCTGTCTGCCTGTCGGGGACCCCAGGTGAGGCTTCCACCTCACGAGACTGCATGCCAGGCTCTCTGCAGGAGGTTCAGAAGGCTCAGGGAAGTGCCCAGGCCAGCCTTCCTGCCGCACGCGGGGAGATGCTGTCCCCGGGGGCCGTGAGGCTTGCCTCTTCTGCTGTGATGACTGTAGGGGTGGCAGATGATACACATTATCCAAAACAGCTGGAGACTATCAATCCATGTTCCTCTGCAGATGAGCTCATGGGATCTGGCTCAGTTCTCTGAAAATATGGATTTGTTTCTCGTTCCTTTCTATTTATGTAGCTTCACTTAAGGAACGCAGGACGCGCTCTGCACTGGGACACGGACAGCAGTTCAGTTCATTCATCTTTTTTCTCATGAAACGGTTAAGCCTCAACAACCAAGTGGCATCGCGGGGGTTATGTTTTCTTTCAGGGGTTCCTGAGAAAAACAGTTTTAAGGTATTAATCATGAAACATCATTTATTCTCTATCAAAATTATCTATAAAAGACAGTCTTCTTTAAAAGTCACTAGCCCCAATTTTAGACTACATGAAGAAACAAAGTCTCCCTAAATCTTTTGTACTGGGAGGAGAAAACATGGAGGTTTTTCTGTCTACCTGGAAGTTTTTAAAATCGAGAAATTTAGATTCAGCCTCTGTACAGGAGCAGTGGACATGAGGAAGCAGAACTCAGCATGTGATTTTTCTAGAATGAATGAATACGTTGAGCCCAATGGGCTCCTGTAGTCAAAGGAGGGAAGACCCAGGTCTGATCCCCAGAGCTGACTTCTAGGTTTCTGATACAAAAGGAGAAGACTAACCAGTGTGTTTTTAAAAACTAGGCAGGAACACAGAACATTGTGGTTCAAGCAGACCCTGGCCAAGAGCACAGGAGAACTGCAGACTGGGTCCTAACTGAATCTCGAGACATGGACCTGGTGAATTAGAAGAAACAGGAGTTTGTATGGCAGGAAAGAAATAGATTATACTTAAAATTATGCCAGGTTGGGTAAACATTTTTTTTAATAGTCATTTATTGTAACATATATTAAGAAAACTGTGGAGGACAACACTTATTATATAGTGGGTTTTATGAGTTTGGAATTAGACTAAGTCTTACTGTCAGATTTTAAAAGATCATTGACTTAAAGACAACCATCAAGAAAGTAAAAATGCAAGTGGTCCAGGGAACTGGCAAACAGCATGGACACAGCCCTTAAACATACGTCAGGAAATATTCTCCTACAACTAGTGACTATGGACATGACTTATCCAGGATTAAGAGCCTGGGGTCCCATAGTCTGGGTGGGGGGGAGCAGCATCACGTGCTGGAGCCCCCTCCTCGTTTCAGGGGAGGGTGCTGTCAATCATTCACTCCTTGGGGTGGTCATCCTGCTCCCAGCTCCCCAGAGGACTGGGTGCTCAGTCAGAACAGACTTGGGCAGGGGCGCAATGAGAAATGAGACAGGCCATTTACAGACAACGCCCTGGGCCTCAGTCTGATATTGAGGACAGAGGCATATTCTCAACCTACCACAACATGAGCAGGGACCTAAACAGCCTCCAGTGACAACAGCCATGCTCAACCCTTCTGTCCTAAAAGGAGTAGAACAGGTGTATGACAGCAAACATGAAAATCATATGAGGGGTCAGGAAGGTTAGTAATTTGGCTACTTTACTGACATTCATCCTACCCTGAAATTATAAAAACCATATGGATGGATGAGTGGTTAGCTCACAGCAGACAAACACCCAGAGCCCTCGGATGGCCTTCCATCCTGACTGGACAGAATCAGCACCCAGACCAGGCCACCTTCTCAGTGCCGCACCCACGACAGGGCCACTTGTCATTATTTCCACGTCTCCTGCCCCACCGCCCCTCTGCACACCTCCAGCCCACACAGTCACGAAGCCCTCACGACATGTCCTGAGGCCCCATCACAGTGGGCTCTCCACTTGCTGTTTAATACTTTTCCCACTTCTGCTGAATGGGTGTTGGAACACGACCACCTGCTTATCTAAGCTAAATAGCAGAGTGAAGGGACCTACCGTGGGTGGCTCAAATTAGAAGGTAGAGCAGTGAAAATCCCAAAGGGGGGTTGGCCATAGAACAGAAACAGTTCCAAGCCTGAACTTCTCTCCAGCAATGGGATCAAGCCTTTGCCCCAACCCTCCAAACCAGTGTAATTTTTAGAAGTTAACATGTGTCAGTTTACCTTTTCTCTCAAAACACCCCCAAAGTTATTGGCTCCTATAGCCAGGCTTCTCATGCATAGCATTTCCATGTTTGTAATTATAAATTTAGTTTTGTTTTTATAAATCAGTACTTAGTGGCAGGGATTGTGCCCATGAAAACGCTGCCCCATGGCTTTTGACAGCAGCACTGTGGTTTTCCTTCAGATGCCACCTTCTCACATGCTCAGGGTGTGCATCTGGGCCATGACAGGGCCCATGGCACCCACCCAGGATTCAGACTGGGCACGTGACTCAAGCCTGAAGAGTCAGGATATTCTATTTCCTTGACAATGTCGGGTCAGGGGTGAGCATATGACACAACTCAGATAATAAGAGTAAATCCTAGGACTTTGGCTGGAACTGTTTTGGATAAAAGTAAATAAGCAATCATCTTCCCACTAGGCTTTCTGAATTATAAAGACGTAGGTTGGGAGACGCCAGGAACCTTTCAAGTCAAAGGTCCATCTGAATTCCAAATGAAGGAAATTGTGTTCAAAAGGTGGAGGGTCTTATTCTTAGAAACAATGTCTGAGATGCTGGATCAAGCTATGCCTAAAGCCTATTACCCCTGGAATGTCAGCTGTGCCAGCTTGAATTGAATTTTCTGCCCTTTGCAACCAAATTATCCAAACTAATAAACTCTGTGCAAACGCATCATGCTAGGCATTAGGAAACAGAAAAATGTAAATACTAACTTTTTTCAAATAGAAGTTTCTGATTGAGAGACTATATTAGTTATTAATGGTAACCAAGATTCAAGTTCATGGTTGATTTGTGGAACTTTGGTAGGATGCTTAGAAGGTTCTTGTCTCCTTAGTGGGGAATGATGATTCATGATCTGTGCTTCCTTGTCTCTATGAATTATAATATCCAATGACCTATAAACTCAGGGCTATCTTTAGTGTTTCAGTTTTGCTTTCAAAGGATGCATCCCAGGTCATGATGTCTGTCTGTTTTCATGAAAGGAAAGCTCTCTTAGCTTAGCTGTTTCCACAGAGTAATGCTCTTCTCTCAAATGCTGTCAGTTAGACTCACTTCCCTGATGCCTGGGACTCAGGTCAAAAAGGTCTGCCATTTGGAGAAAACTGTTTTATAATATCGTCTCAGTGCCATGCACAGGCAGATGATTACAAAGCAGCATTTAATAATAGGAATATTAACTTTGTTAAATTCTTGGGGAAAAAGCAAATGAAAATATTTATAGTTACATGGAGGCAGGTCACCAAATGCAGCTCAGCAGTTTCCTGTCTATTAATTCCATTTTAAATATAAATGAGGTACTTTTCTAAGGTGAAGTCAGCAGCTCCCCGACATAAACACCTCTATATTCCATTTGGAAGGGAGGGGCACACAAGAAGACGTACCTATTTGATTTAAGCATATCCTGCTGCCAGAAAGAACGAAAACAATGCATGCCCTTACCTGATCGATCCTTCGGTTCAAGGAGTTGGTTTGTGCATTGAGAAGGAAATGAAATGTGACTGCAGAGATGAAATAAAGTTACTGTGTTGGTTGATTTAGACTGTGATGTTCTAGAATCTCACAGACTTCCTTAGAGAATCTAATCTCTGTTTTCATTTGTCATGACGGAATTTGGAAAAGGATTTCAACAGTATTGCTAAAAATACTGAGCATCATACAATGAAGAGAGGAAGAAGATAGAGTGACTTATTATTTCGGGAAGAGGGACATTGTCCACACCTAGATGACTGGGGTCAGGCCAGATAGGCACTGTCCCCAAACCTACTCTGGTCCCCTCAGCCTCAGGGACTTGTTGCTGGTGAACCCAGCTCTGGAAGTCGAGGGTAAGATCCAGACTCAAAGCCAATTAGTGCCTTGTGATTGGTTCAAGATTGGCAGGGGACCCCACTGACCCAATCAGCATGGGTGTCCCATCACTGGCCATCAGACCATCCCACCCAAGGACAGGCCTTCTCCAGACACCATGCCCGCCCTGCGTGCCCCATCCCATCCTCATTTCAGGTGTGGGAGGCTGGAGGGCTTGCCCAAGGCCACATGCTGGGTGGCAGGCTCTGGCTCACCCTCAGAGCCTCTGACTGCCTCTAAATCGTTGTCAGGGAACAAATATGTCAGCTGCTTATCACATTTGCCAGTAAAATCAGGGAAACACTCTTACACGTGCTGGCACCAATTCAGTCACTGCCTAATTCAAAATGGAATCTTCATTTAGAACGTCAGTTTCATTTAGAAGCAAGAACCCTTCACTTGGTTTGCGTGAGCCCAGACCACCTTGCCTGCAGGCACAAGCTGCTGCTACCCGTTTCCTGACCTAATCCTGCCGCTGCCCACCTCCCACCTCTTCTGAGAATTTCGTTTTCATTTCCATCCCTCTCAGACCTTTCCAACTACCTTGGCATCTATGGATCCCACAATAATCCTGGGAGGAAGCAAGGAAGGTGCTTTGTAATATACTAGATGAGGACATTGGGGTTCAGAGAGGCTGCCTGGTTAACTGAAAGTCACACAGTTTACCAAGCATCATCCTGCCCAAACAAGAGTACCCCTGGGCACTGGATACCATTCTTCCCTGAACATTTATGCTCATTCTGTTGTATGATCCTTCTGTGACCACTGGGC
The DNA here is from genome assembly GCF_040802235.1 of Manis javanica. Taxonomy (NCBI): domain Eukaryota; kingdom Metazoa; phylum Chordata; class Mammalia; order Pholidota; family Manidae; genus Manis; species Manis javanica. Next base: position 63,328,058 of record NC_133170.1, on the reverse strand, counting down.
CTCTCAATCCCATCTGTCACTTCCGGAAAGACACTGTCACTTGCTCATCCTTGAATCTACATGGTGAGTCTGCATGTCTGCTGGGGATGAGCCTGGGCAGGACTTCTGTATTAGCATCTGAAATGCAGACTTCAGAACCCTGAGGTCAAACCCTGTCCTATTCCTGGGATCAGCAAATGAGTTTCTAAGCTGGCACTGTGCATGCCCACCCTTTGCAGATGTGCTATCCAGGGCTCAGGGCCACTTTCACCATGAGCATCACAACACAGACCAGCCTGTGCTCTCTGGTGCCAGCCTGGGCTAAGCTGGGAGGACTTGGAAGCTTCATAGATTTTCACAGAAAAGCAGGTGTTTCAGTCAGAGTTGGAATGTGTCCTCACAATGTACATTTGCTTCTCCGCTGCAAAATTTCTTTTAGCACCTTGCCCTTTCCTAGGCAAGTGACAACATGCAAATGATACACCCTCATGCTCCCATTTTTTCTGCTGAGCAGTGATATGTAGAAGAGGGCAAGGAAGTTTCTAAGCTTTCCGTAAGGCTGTTTCCCAGATACTGCTTTTGCTTAGCAGAAGTCCAGGTCCACGACTACAGGCCTACAAAGCTCTGTCAAATCTGCTCCCTGCCCACCGCCCTGCCCACACCTGCCTCCCTCCCTCTGCCTCAGCCCCCGGGCTTTCTGCAGGCCCCACAGTGTGAACATACATTCGCAGGATGTTTGCCTTGGCTATTTCCACTCTGCAAGCTCCATTTCCAGGTTATGGCATGAGGAGCTTCCTTCATTTCAGTCTTGACTCTAAAGTCCCCTCCCAGAGAGGCTCACAACACCCTCGCCACCCATGGCAAACTATCATTTTCTATGAATGAGTCTTTTTTTCCTTCAGCATATTTATCAATATCTGATGGCTCCACTGGCCTTTTAGCTACTAGATTCAATTAATGATCTAATTCTCTTTCAAAGTACAACAGGAAGAAAAAGACCATTCAGAACCCATAACAAGCCTCCTAATACAAAGAATGCAAGGCATTGCATGCAAAACTGCTTTAATGCACGTGTGTATGTCCATTAATAAGCTCCCAATATTGAAGAGTGCCGGTCTCCTCTGCATTGCTTATAAGCTCCTCATGTCTTAAATGCACTTTCCTTTGCCCCCTTCTTCTTTTGTTCAGATAAAAAAACTAAATGCTTCAGATACTCTGTCCTTAAAGGACTGACTGCACCAGAACTGCTGGTTGCTGTTATTGAAGGATCTGAAGCCAAGTCTTTTATTCAAAGGAAGTAATCCTTCTGTAATGGGAAACAATGAACCCTAATTTGGAATTTTTAAGTCTAAATTTTTCATAGCAAGCTGATGAAACCTGAGCAGAAAAGGGTCTAAGATATCAGTTATTTTGCTTTTTATCAAATTTACAAGTTTCAGTAGTAACATGCAGTGCTGGCAAAGATACAGAGATGCAGGAGTGCTGCTATGTATCTGATGGGAATGTGAATCTAACAATATCAGTTAAAATGTGCGAGCCACACCCCCATTGACCCCTCGATCTCGTTTCCAAGAGTGGAGTAGGAATAAAACATCAGTGTCATGAGTTAATAAGGCTGTTGAAGATTATCTTTGTGGTGGAAGAAAAAGTAATTTAAAAACACCCTAATTGTCCTACAAGAGAAGTGTGGTTAAGTACGTATGCCTTATAAAACTCTGTGGAGCTGTCAGTAAGAAGTCTGTCTCTGTTCTACGTTTATGGGCTTAAGGGAATATCCTTGATCTATTTTATGAGGAATGCAAGTGGCCTAGAAATGTGTACAGAAGTATCTTAGTTTTCTTAACAAATGAAAAAAAATAACAAAAGCCCCTACATCTAAACATACATCTTCATATACAGAGGAAGATGTGGAAGGAGACACAGAGGAAAGAAGTTGTGGATAAAATTAAAGTTCTTTTGGCCAGGATTCTCACCTGACCTTGGTTGACTAGCTCACTACACAGGTGTGGGCAGTATGTCATTATTGACTCTATATAAAGAGACCCGCCCAGTGCTCTGGGCAACACGGTGGCACTGCTGCAAGGCTGCAGGAGAGGAGAGCAGAGGCTGGAGTGGTGGCAGCACCAAGGACAGAGGCCCAGAGGATGGCTGTGCAGGCAGAAAGGCCCCGAGGACATCTATGCAGGCAGAGGGGCCCAGAGGCAGAGACCGGCTTGCTGCATACAGACTCGCTCTGAGTGAACGGGATTCTAGTGATTGACCTGCCACCGTGAAAATAAAATTGGGCATAACCCTTTCACCCCAAGAACATTCTACTGTCATTTCTTTGGTCACACTGAGTCCATAGTGAACTTGCCCGGGGCTGAGACCCATTGGCAAGACCGAAATATATAAGGTGAGCATGAGGAGGAGCCAGAAAAAAAAAAATCGTCAAAAGGAAAAGTGAAAAGACAAGAAAAAACTTACTGAATGGCAGGGGAGGAGTGCCCAGGAGGGAGGAGAAGGACCCCACCCAGCCACCAGGCCCCAACCTGTGTGGATTGAAAACCCCAATATGGCCTTCCTGCCCTCAGAGATTTGGAAATCTCTCCACAAAGCATCATGCTCGATCCAGGAGAGAGCCCTCTGACAAATGAGGTGCCTCTCCACACCTCGCTGTAAATCACCTGGAACACCTCTCCTCCTGAGCTGGGGTCACAGTGAGCGGCTGGGAAGCAGAGCTAAGAACAGCAGTGTGCCCTGCATTCCAAGAGCAGGAAGCCAGGTTGCTGCAATCCCGGAAGCTGGAACCCAGCGTAGGGCCTGGGAGAGACTCCTGGATTTCCTGGGCAGGTGCATCTCAAGAAACTCGGTCACCCCTGTGGGTGGAGCCCTGGTACTCAGGAACGTGCCACAGATGATCCTCATTCACATCCTGAGCTCACCCTTTTTTGCTAGTGAGAAAACAGGCCCAGAATGGAGTCACTTTGGCTAAGCCCTACATCACCCAACCAACCTAATTACAGTGTCGACACTCGCAGAAATCAGGGACGGCTGGATCAGCCCTGGGTAGGTCATCTTGCTAGTAGCGCCCTGGGACACTTCCTGGCACAACTGACTTCGCTGTGGAAGCCAGCCTGGTTTTCTGTGGCTGACTCTCAACTGGGGATTTTGAACAGCCCACAGGGCCATCTGCAGGAAATCAGGTGTGGTTGGTTGTAAAATCCCAGGGTGGCTGCACAGACCTCCCAGGAGTTTGACTGCGTTTTGTTCTGTAGGTTTCCTGCAGCATGGGCAGCTCACTGTGCTAAGTTACTGCCCCTCCAAGCTCCCTGCCCCTGGAGAGAGAACAGGGCTTTATAATCATCATCTGTGCACAGGCTGCCTCATGAACTAAGGATGAGTACTTTCCAGTGGGAGAGAGGTTTCTGGGAAAACTGAAAAGATCAAAAAGATAGGCAAATCAGCCCTGAGGTCCACAGCAACAGTTTTGTTTTTTCTTCTAAATATCTACCATTCTTTTCCCATTTTCTAGAAAGAATCCAGCACTTGACCACCAGTCAAGTAAATGAAGGTACAGTTACTCCCCTGAGGGTGTCAGTGTTATAGGCTCAGACTTTAGTTAAAGGATAATCCTTCATTCCTTCTCAGAGAAATTTCTACCAGAAAGTAGAAGTCTGTCATTGGGCAGAAAATACCACTCAGGGCCTCCATGAGCTCACTGATGCCAACACCTGAGGTGTAAACAGCTTCTAAGCTCAGCACCAATCCCAGGGCCTGGCACACAAGCCATCTATCAATGATTACTGAACAGATGATTGAATGGGAATTCCTCATAACTATATAGCATCTTAACTTTTTAAAAATATTTTGGGATTTCCAGTCTGTCTTGCCAATGAGTTTCAGCCTTGGGCAAGTTTGCTATGGATTCAATGTGACCGAAGAAATGACAGTAGAACATTTTTGGGGTGAAAGAGTTATACCCAAGTTTATTTCCACAGTGGTAGGTCAATCACTAGAATCTCATTCACTGAGAGCAAGCTGGTCTCTGCCTCTGGGTCTCTCTGCCCACACAGCCATCTCAGTCTCTGTCCTTGGCATTGCCACCACTCCAGCCTCTGCTCTGCTCTCCTGAAGCCTTGTAGCTGTTCCACTGTGTTGCCCAGAGCACTGGGCAGGGCTCTTTATATAGAGTCAATAATGATGTATTGCCCACATGTGTGCAATGAGCTAGCCAACCAGGGCCAGGTGAGAATCCTGGCCACAGGAACCTTCGCTTTATCCACACAGTCCAACACAGTGCATTGAACACATGGCTTGACCTCCTTTTTGCCCCTAGGATCACATTACAATGTGTTGAAGGGGAGACCCAGTGGAGACCCCCTCTCCGTTATTTGAGGGACTTGGTGACAAGCCATGGCAGATAAAGGATGCATTTAAAATACCCCCAGAAGATGGAAGCCAGATGAAGCCATGCTAACCATGAAACATGCAGGAAAATCTTCACAGAGAACTGAGGTTTAATGAATATGGGGATTGGAAATTCACTACAGCATAGAAGTGGCGTGAACTTTGACAAGCAATGCAGATCACAAAAATTAGTAATGGAGGTGTGGGAGGGAGTGAGAGGTGGGCCATTCCTTCCCCTTCTAAAGATGGGTCTTGGTCTTTACTAGCTCAGATAACTCAAGATGGTTAAGCCAATAACAGAAACAGCCCTTTACATGATGACTCTAAACATTAGTTTGACCATAAGTTCTGTTCCACCTCTGTTAATCAGAATGTTTTAAACACTAAATCTCTGAAATAAACCCACCTTTATTTGAAGTACAGCAATTTCACTGGTATCCTTTGTCTTCTGTTTGATACAAGCAACAATGAATTTAGCACTTTTTATCAAAAACATGAGAATATAATTTTTTAAAATAGCAAACTATATATCCTTCCCTGTATATATTCATATCTACCTCCCTTACTTTAATGACTGAAGGGTGGTGCACGATACTGCTGATGGTCCTTTTAGGGTGCTGTGATCTAAGGCAGTTTTTGCTCTTCCTTTTCTATGTATTTTAGAATTTTTATAATAAGCATTATCTTCATAAAAATGCTACTGATACCCATTAAAAAGACATATGCCTCCATCCATCTGCAAGGCTAGAAAGGAGCAAGAGGTGACAGAGGCCAGGGCATCTTTTCGGCTCCTGGGCGCTGCATGGCATTAGCGACTGAGTGGGGCAGTAGAGCAGAGCCTTCATTCATGTACACATAGTGGAAACTGAGTGCTTGGGAACTCGGGAGGAAGAAATCTAAGCAAGGGGTGTGACCCCCACAGGCAACTGGAGAGAAGCATAGGCTGGCCAGCGAGCACTCCCAGGAAGCAGTCGTGACACACCTACAAGGTTACCCACACCACGTCTGCAGAGAAATAGCTGGTTTAAAAAAAATGATAAAGCACAATTAAAACTGTCATCTTGACCGTGTGTAAAATTAAGGCCATTAAACAAAGCTGCCAGGCTCTCGAGTGCACTCTGCATGGAAGTGTGTGGCCGCCTCTCCCTCCATCCCTCCCAGGCAGGGCAGCGGCATAACCGGCAGCCATGGCCACAGTCCTGCCGCAGGCTTAGAGTGGGTGCCTGTTCTGACTGGTTGGAGCTCCGCCATCCTTGCTGTCACACATGGTGAAATTAGCCCCTCTTTTATAAGCACATAGAATTAATAATTTTAAGTACTTTCTAACACCATGTACTGACTGCATATTTGGTGTCATGCTGAAAGCTGTGCCTGCGTTGTTAAGTTTAATCCTCACAATACCCCAATGAGGTATTCTGGTAGGAAATATTTTCTGTGTTTTGGAAACCAAAGCTCTGAAGCCTAAGTAGCTTTCCTAAGGTCACAGAGCTAGTAGATGAAGAGCTAGGATAGGCAGCTGAACAAACCCTAGCAGAGGTTCAGTGAACATCTGTGAAGAGCCACATAGTAACTATGTCAGCCTCCTGGCCCCTTGGGCGCTGTCCCAGCTACTCAGCATTGCTGCTGTAGTGTAAAGCAGCCACAGACAGACAGGCAGGAATGGGCATGCCTGTGCCCCAGTAAAAACAAATATGTAATGCATGTGCCAACAATAGCAGCTTTTTAAAACATGCCACAAATATTAATGGTATTGAGAGAACCATGAAAAATACATAATGTCACATTCCTGCTGTAGGAACACCCAGAATCTGTTACTGATTGAGACCAACCAGCAATATCTAGTTTCTTTACTAAACTTCCTTAGCTGGCTTTTCTCCCCACTCCCACTTGAGAAAATATGTTAGCAAAGGTTTGTCTGAATACAGGCAGGTCAGCCTGGCTCAATGTCTTTGTGGTTTCTCCACCTTCTGTTCCACTTCACTTAATCCAGTTCATTCTCCAGGAGAAATCCCTTTATATTTTCATATTTTGATGTGTGCTAGAAAATGACAAAACATCTAAACCCTATTCTGTGAATATTGATGTCATAAGTTTATTGAATATATTCATTAGGGCTCATACACTGTAGCAATACTCAGCTGTGGGCAGTTGAATTCCACTGGAAAATTGGAAGTGTGGCCCCCAGCTCTTGAGCAATTGCATGAAAGAACACTTAGAAAGTACAGAGTGTTTAGTCTGGTCAGACAAAGACAGTGATTTCTGGTCATTTTCACAGTGTCCCCAGTGGGCAGACATTCTCCTTAACATTTTACAATTGCTCCTTGCAGCTGTGCAATCACTTTTATAAAACTGAGATAGCAGCCATTTGCAGACACCTCGCTCAGTCCAGTTTATAAAAGAACATAGAAGTACCATCTGCCTGAGCTTTATTCGGGAAACCCACTGCCACAGAGAATGGTAGACAGACCACTAGATGATATGTGGCCTTAAAAAATCATTGACAGACTTTCTTTGGGAGAAAGAGGCAGTGTCTTGGTGGTCTTATGGAATAGGTGTTAAACAGGAATAAATTTCAAACATTGATTAATAAACAGAATGTAGTAAACACAGTCCAGTCGTCCCACTGCAGCTCTCTTCTGGCTGTTGATGAGCATTAGTTGCATAGCTGACAGCCTTTGGAGTCATCATCCTTGATGCTAGTCGTCACTGGAAATGGAGGAGGTACAGGCAGCAGAGCTGATCCCAGAATGTGACGGAGAAACAGCGTGACAGATCCATGACGCAGTGGCACCATTTCCCCCTTCCTGCAGCTTATCAGTTGATTGACACCATTAATCAATCCCAGCCTTTTTTTCCTGTTCAGCCCAGCTTAGACCTTAGAATCCTTCCAGCCCAAGTACTCAAAGGGCTACACCAATTAGCAAATTTTCCATCTCTACCAGATAGTTTAACAAGACTGCATTATAGCAGGAAGAGAAATGGAAATGGAAACCATGATAAGAGAAAACTGAATACATTTTGGTAGACCTGTACTGTTAAATACTACACAGCAGTTTAAAAAATTAGATAGAGCTAATTATACTGGTAAGAAAAAGCACCAAAAAAAATCACTAGATTCAAGGAATAATTAATAAAATGTCCTTTATTTTAAATGTGCCCACACACCAAAAATATACCATATATGTTTTTTTGCTGCCACACATATATGAAGGCAAATGTGTAGAAAAAGTTCCAGGACAAAGACACACTGAAATACTAACATGGTTAACTTTGGAGTGAGGATTGGAATTTGAAGTGGGTGGTCAATGCACACTTGACAGCTGTCTATGAAGCTCTTCTGTTTTACTAGAGAATGTGTTCATTACTTTCTGGTGATTAATTTTTAGCTAAAAATTTAAGCACAATCAATAAAAGTCAGGATGTAAAACAAACCTTCTTGCAAGCTGTAGTAGATGCCAAATAATGTGCTCCCAAAAGACACCCTCATTCCAGTCCTCAGGTCCTCTGAATATGTTATCTTCCCCAGCAGAGGGGATTTTGCAGATGTAGTTAAGTTAAGGAACTGGATATGGAAGACATTATCCTGAGTTGTCCAGATAAATGCAATATGATCATATGAATCCTTAAAAAGTGCAAACCTTTCCCAGTTTTGAAACCCTTTCCTAGAGAACCGTGATGACATAAAAAGGATATCCAGTTGGGTTTGTTACTGTTTTGTTGCTGTTGTCTTGTTTTAACTTAGTGGGCAAGGGGCTACTGCCTTGCTTCATTTAGGAGTAGTCTGGTAGTGATTCCTCCAGGTCTCGCTTTATAACAAAGAGGAGCCACTTGCAGAGAGTGTGGTGATCTTTCTCTAAACCAGGGGCAGGCATCTCCCTTGAAGGGTATCCTTCAGCATGTTTATAGAACCTGTATGCAGCTAAGATAACTGATTTTTTAACAACTAGTGTATTTGGTCATATTGAAAATTAGCAAGTAGCCTGGGTCCCTTGACATCATTTCAGAGCCAGTTTTCATAGTGAACCTAAAGGTCATTGCAACACAGGCCAGCTTCCTGAACACTCTAATTAACCTTCCTGCACCTCAGTTATTAAGAGACTTTTCTAGGACCATTAGTCCAATGGGAGAGGCTCTGAAAGCATAGTGATGGAGTGGGCACCACCCACAGAGGACTCTCCTACCCAAGGAGCCCAGGGTGCCTGTGGGGAGGGATTTGGGTGGTAAGGGGTGTAAAGCAGCAGATGAGAGCCTCTGTGGGGCAACACCAGCCAGGATCCCCCCTGGAGCCATCAGTCCTTACACCTGCCAGGTTGTTCCCAGAGAGGGGTGGGGCCTGGAGAGGTCCTGGCAGGACAGTGTTGGCACACGTGGCAGCCCTAGCACTCAGGGGCATCTGGGGCTCCCTCCAAATGCTGCTGTGTCCTTCTCAGTCTGGGCCACACACTGGACTATGTGCTCCCCTGGGATCCCATGAGCCTGTCCTCCTCCTCCGTGCAGTGCAATTCCCATGACTCATGACCCGGTCAGTTCCGAAACCACTAAGGACTCCTGCTCCGAATGGCGCCCAGCTCTGTGAGTTAGGTCACCAGGGAGCATTGCAAAAAGATGCCGTGACATGATGCTGTCCTTTAAGTACACCTCAGCCACCTCAGAGAGCATCCTAGCCCACAGTGGCTGGGCTACAGGCTAGGCAGAGGCCAAGTTCTTCCACCTAGTTAGGATTTGTTTGTGGGAGTTTAACGTAAGTGTTTTGATATAAACGGGGTTCTTCCAGAGACTCTACAGAAGAGCTCCTGAGGGGAAAAATGCAGGTCCACATCTTTCTGCCCTAAAATCCATGGCCACCCATCTCTGCTTTTTACCAAGGTCCTTTCCTACCATGTTTGGATTCTCCAAAACCAACATGCAGACCCCTGCTGTTGGGGACAGCCTGCCTCCATCCATGGGAAGTAGATGAGATTTGTAGCTTGGATTAAAGCATGAGATCCATCCATCCATTCAACACAGATTAACTTCTGCCTGCCCAGTACCAGGCATGCTCAGAGGTGCTGGGGATTTAGCAGGAACAGAGCAGACACGCCGTGCCCTAACTGATTTCACATTCTAGAGCAAAGACACAGCAGGAACAAATCATTTAAAATAGCCAAACTTGGAAGAAAATGAAACAGCCTAGTAACTCAAATAGAGTGGGGAGCTGCTACTTCGGCCCTGTAGGCTTGGGAGGGCTTCTGCCTGGAGGCGGCCTTCATGCTGTGTGCTCCTGGAGGAGATGGAGTCTGGCATGCAGGGGGCAGGGCAGCAGGCTTGTGGTGGAGAAAGGCCAAGCTCGATGGCCCCTGAGAACTGGTTTGCAAAAGCGTCTGGAAACATGTATGGGTAGGTTCTACTCAGAGGGTAAACTGAGTCATGATTCTGTCATCTGACATCTGAGTGGCAGTGTGCTTGTTTCCTAAGGCTGCCAGAACAGAGTGGGGCCCAAAGCAACCCGAATGTATTTCTCACAGTTCTGGAGGCCGGAAGTCCAGAATCAAGGGGACAGCAAGGCCATCCTCCCTCCAAGTCTCCAGGGCAGAAGCCTTCCTTCCCTTCCAGCCTCTGGTGGCCCCAGGCAGCCCTTGGCTTGTGCTGAATCCCTCCGGTCTCTGCCTGTGTGGCCACCCGGCCTTTTCTCTGTGTCTCTAGGTGTCCTCTCTTCTTATAAGGACATCAGTAATCAGATTTAGGAGCCTTTCTAAAGCAAGGATGATTTCATCTCCAGATCCTGAACTAGTTATATCAGCAAAGATCTTATTTCCAAATAAGGTCAGATCTGAATTTCCAGATCGATGTGAATTTGGGGGCACAATATTAGCCCTATATGAGTAAGTAGTAAACACTCCTGGCAATTCCTTTATAATAAGGTAGGTTTGGACCCCATTCTCTGGTCTCATTCGGGTGGGGCAAACCACAATAGGATGATCTGAGTTCTCCAGAAGTGAGCACAGGAATTAAATATGGGCACCCCCATGGTTTTACCATCCTTGTGGCCTGTCAGCACCTCACTTTGTAGGTTTGGGAACCTCATGCATCTATCTCCCTGCTCTGGGATGTGGCCTCTGAGCCGGGTCTTGAACGGAGCTTCAGCCAAGCTCAATGGAAGAAATCTGGTCACTCCAGGCCAAAGGAACAGAAAGACAAGATGGCTTTATGGACCCCAGGACCCTCTCCATATCTAGCTGGCCAGCTCTCCAAGACTCCTGAGCTGCATGTGCATTCCAGATTTTTCTAGTCCTTGAGTGGGCAGAAGGCTCTCAGAGCAACGCTGATTGCCAAGCTGTAGTTCTTGATTTAGGAAACTGCTGTGTCCACTAAGTGCCCCGAAGACATTTCAATGATACCATCTTCCCTAATTGTAGAACTTACTCTTGATGTTCACACAGATGAAGATAATAGAAAACAAGTTCTCTACACAAGCCACTTTGGTAATATCTACAAATGAAAAAGGATTTAAGCTGAAGAGCTTAATGGTTTCTGAGGAGCATCATGGTGTAGGCAGTAAATGAAATGTTACTGACTTGTATTTTAACTGTTTAAACAACTTGCATTACCTGCACTGGAAATAACAAAATAAAATACCTCAGGCTCCTTATAATAATAAAAGAATGCCCAAAAACACCACATTGTTTTTGTGGCACATGCTTTTTAAAGCAAAGATTTTTCTACAATTTCACAATTGACAGTGTCCATAAAGATGGTCTGATAAAAAATGCAAGCTTACTTGCCAGACACTTTACCTGCCAGGTCGTCTGGGGGGTCTAGGCCAGGCCACTGCTGCTGTCAGTTCCTAAGCCCACCCACACGATCTTACAGAAGGAGTCAGTTGCTCTATAAACCTGTGTCAGGGATCCCCAAAACCACTGCATGGTTAGCATAAACCCTGTGTTTAGAGAAATACCGGAAGGTCTTGGGGGACCCAGCATATAGTTCTCACAGCTAAGTTCTATTACAGTGACACAGGAAGGACACAGAGCCAGGTCAGGGAAGAGACACCAGTGGGTCTGAGGGTCTCCATGTGCTGGCTTCCTCTGCTCTCTCCCAGCCACGAGGGTCACACTCTTTCCCCAGCAACAAAGAGGCAGCAACATGTGTCTGATGTTTCTGCCCACATAAATCCATTGAAGACTCAAGGCCCAAGAGTTTCTATTGGCTGCTAGTCATGGAGACACGTCTACCGAACATCTGCCAAAAAGCCATTCCTGGAAGGAGGCTGTATGGTTAGCATAAACCACCTTTTTGGTAGTCCAGGCACAGTGAACCCCCCTTATCAGTTGGAAAATGGTGGAACTCTCCCCAGATTCGAGTTCCCTGATGCTGGCCAAGGGCCAGCCTTGAAGAAGGACCTTTTAAGGGTAGCCAGCTCAGGTGAGCTCTTTGCATGCACAGGCACAGGCGTGCTATAAAGGCAGTTTAAAAACCAAGGTTAAACATTGCTATATTCTTTCATTCCAGCAGGAAAAAATATGCTTTATTTCAGCAAAGCACAGAACAATATAACTAAAGCCAAATTTGTGGGATGCCCTTTGACAGTCTTTTGGGATGAGCTGATTATCTGCTTCAGGGCTTTGTGGAAAAAAGACTGTTCTCCACTGAAGAGGAGTTAGCACAGTGTTTCAGTGCTGGAGCCACAGTGCACAGCCCTCCCCCCTGTCAACATCCCAGAACAAGGTGAAATGTCCCTAACCCCATCATTTAGTGTCACCATCATTTGGGTTCTTAGGCACACCCTGGATTCTGGCCACACAGCACCTACCAAAGGATCAGTGATTCCACACCAGAGGTGCGCCATTTGGAGATAACAGCGCTAGCAGGGATGACCCTTGCATGGTCATGGCAACGTGATACGACACAGAGGATGGGAAATTATCCCAGAAACCACATGGGCTGCATGGACAAGGGATTGTTCTGATTTCCTTTTTCATTTCATCAGTCTAAAACAGGCTTTGCTATCATTGCAAATAATGACCCAACATGGCTCAGTCTGGAACCTGCTTTCATGAGGAAGGGGTGCGGTAATCTCAGTATTCTTACTATGGGCAAGTTCTCATCATAGACACGACGCATAAACTGCTGGCTGACTTTTACACTGACACACGATGATAACGTGGAGGGAGAGATGTTTAAACAAAAAGGGCCAGTCAGCCCCCAATGTGTGAAAAACCAGCAAGAAGAAATGGAGCATAACTTTTTCTGACATCGGCCACTTAGTCCTGCTAACGCTGCACTGGGGGCATTGCCTTCTCCTCTCTCTCTGACTTCTAAGTAGAACCGACCACGGGAACTCTGCCAAAACCCAGCAGAGAGTGACAAAGTTAAATTGGAATTATTTTTATGTATTTTTAAAAGTTATTTCCTAGCAGCCGGAGAAAGGAGGCCTTATAAATTTTGGCAGCTGGCATGCTTACTAAAGTCCATTTCTATATAATTGAGTTCATAAATATTAATTTTGCCTGTTCCTGATCTATTTTTGATAAGCCTTTTAAATTTAGAAAAGTGCTTCATGATGCTCACAATTCAGCAATTACCAATGCCTTTGGCTGAATCCGGAATACCATTTCAGCCTTTAGAACTTTTTCTTTGGAGTTGAGAGGTATGCGTGAGAGTGTGTGTGTGTGTGAGTGAGTGAGTGTGTGTGTGTGTGTGTGTGTGTGTGTGTGTGTGTGTGTGTATGTGTCTGGTAGAGCCAACGTGTGGACTGGCAGCGCAGTTGGGCTCCTTCTTCCCTCAAACTAGACAATAGAGCTTTCTTCCCAAAAGACCTGCTCCCCCAAAGCCCATGATGACTATGCCTGCAGCAGTGCCTCCCCCACCCCCCAGGTCAGGGCAGCCCACTGCAGGGGTGCTGGCTGCCCAGTCATCCCAGCCAGAAGGCAGGGTGGGTGGAGAGGGACAGTGTGCCGGAATGGCCCCCCTGCCGGACCCTTCCTGACTTCTCAGCATGGTACACGGGCTGAAAATCCTGGTGGTGTTCCGGGAAGGAGAGGCAGAGGGAGAAGTCAGAGCCCCGCCACTCCCCCCAGGCAGCGTGTCACTGCTGCAGAGGATGTGGACCCCGCCTCACCCCCTCCCCCGCCGCTAGATTTCTAGATACCAGGCTGGGAGGACCAAGTTTCGTCTACACTGGATGTTCATGGAAACCGGGCAGGAGGGTCTGCCCCTGCATTCTGACCCCTAACTCTCCTATATGAGTACTTTTCTCTGGTTCTTAATTAAAGAAATGGATAAAATGGGAAGAACAGGTGCCAAAGCACAAAACAGAGACACTCAGCTGGGCCTGTGGGGCCAGAGCCCAGGCCAAAGCCCAAGACCCTAGCCCTGCCTCACTCATTAAGATGCTCTTGTCCCCAAAGATATCACCTGACTCTCGGTGACTCAGTGTCCCTCAATTGCAGTGGTAAAGCATACCTGTGCCTTTAAACTATTTCTAAGCAGCCAAGCCCTCCTGCAAATGACATCTTACATGGGACCCTCAGAGTGCAGTGACATCAGCTGCACACTTACCTGGGACAGAGGGAGAGAGCGAGAAGGGGGAAGGAGGCAAAGGTTTTCTTTTTTTATTATATAGACAACAAAATGCACAAATCTTAATGTAGAGCTTGATGAATTTTAGCATGTGTATATACTCATTTAACTGTCTCCCAGGTCAAGATTTTTTATTTTAAATGAAAGTCAAAGTATTTTTGATCCAGGCAGATTTGCCTATTTTTGTCTTCCATCCCATGTGCTTTTGGGAGTGTATCTAAGTGAGCTTTGCCCAGCCCAAAGTAATCCCTGCTGCTTATTTAAATATGAGAATAGAAGCTGTCCTTTTTCCCTGTCAAGTTTTTGTCTGCTCATTTATTTTGTACCATGCTGCTCCTTGGAGTAACTTAGTAGAGGCCAACACTGTCTCTGGGGACTTTCTCACTGTAAGCATGGCTTTAATCTAAAGGAGGCATTGGTGTTGCAACATCCAAATGACGAACTGGGCTCAGAAACATGAGGTGACCTGCCCAACATCTCACAGTGAGGGAAGGGGTCGAGCAGCATGAACTTGGTCCTGATGCCCAAGTCCATGCTACTTCGTCCAGCATGTAACTGCTGTACTTCCACCATCTGGAGGTCTCTGAACTGCACTCATGTCTGAATCTTGGCCTCACAAGGAGGAGAGAATCACTAGGGGCTGACCTGGTTGAGGCTGCACAGTGCAGCTTTCCTCACGGCCCTGAGGTGGTCAGGGTGGGTAGGAGGCAGGCATAGTCCCCTCTGCCGCTCCCGGCGGTGGACACTGCTAAGTAATCTGAAGCATTTCCCCCAGTGACTGTACCATCCTCAGCATGGCACCTCTGCCAATCAAGAGTGGATGAACCAATCTCCATTCCTTCTCTGGAGTCTCAGAGTCATTGCTCTTTACTCCTGAGTATGGAATGCCATTTTGGGTCTCTGCATTTTTCCAGTTCAGGCTAACCTTTGATTTCCAGATTCATACTAAAAGTGAGGACTCAGATTCTAAAGATTATCCTTCAGATTCAAATCACCCTAAAATAGCACATAATGTCCTTTGATTTTTCTCTCCCAGACCATTAAAATCTAACTCAAAAGCATGGTCTGTTTATCTGCAATGTGGTTCTGAGTCACAGTGTAATTCTGACAGACATTTCCCAAACGCAGAACAAAATAACTCAGATTTCACTTCTTTCCGGAGGTCAGATGCTCTAGACTTGCTGTTCCTATTCAGAAGGATTATTGTAACTGATTGCTGTAACTGTCTCCTTAGTACATGGAAAGACAAAAAGTCATACACAAGAAGTTAAGTGACCTAATTCCACCCTGAATACATTTGACTTTGCTCATGCAGAATGCAAGGAAGCCAGTCCCCAAATAGCTGGAGGCTGCAAGTCTCCAACATGAACAGACACGCAGGCGTGGAAAGCGAACGGCACCCTTCCCAGGACTTTGGGCACCACATCAGCTGCACACACCAGCATCCAGAGTCAGGTATCAAAGCTAAGGCTTCTCAGCATGATGGACTCAGATGTCAGAACCAGACAGTAGAGTCAAGAGCCCCAGGCACCTTGAACAAATGTCTTCCAGGAGCTCTCCTATCCTCTGATGTAATCCTATTCTGAACCCCAGGCTGTAACTGCCGAGTTCCTCTACCAAAGGATCAGCCTGGTAGGTTGACAAGACACTGCCTAATAACTGCCTGATTACAGCCATTTTCTTTGCCTGGGAGCCACATACTGTCTTTCTAAGACATTCTGATAGGCCCATTCACACAGGATTAAATGTTTTCAGCCCAAAATGGCTATTATGCTTGACAGGCTGATTAGCAAGGGAAGGGAGCTGCAAAGTACAAGCTGAGTAAATTGGATACTTTAAAATTCACTAGAAGGATGCTGTTAATTACACTACCATATCCAGGGTCTATATATATTTTTTCGGTATAATGGATTGTGGTGCCATATGCAGTGCAATTTCTGACTAATAACGCTTAATAATGGGATGTCAAGCCTACAACTTATAATATTCTCATTTATACTAAATCATCCTATAATGTTTTTCTAATTGTTCTCCCAGCTGCATGACCAGGACACCTCCCTGCACTACAAGGGAACTGCTGTCCCCACACTAGCTGAAAATACACTGGCTCTTAAAAGCTCATGAAGTTAGTGGAACAAGCAAAAGTCGTCCAGCTGCCCTGGATTCTGGTTTGTCCATTTTACTACTGGCAAGACTCCCTCCTTGACCAAACTTTAATCTCAAAAGGAGTCTTTTTACCACTTCTTCACTAGGTCTTCATCCCAGTCCCACAGCCTCAGAGATGGCACGTGGCCCAAGTCTGGCCAGTCAGGACCTCCTACTTTCCATCCACAGAAACTGATTCGGGGCTTGGTGTGAGGCTTTGTTTGGAAAGGAAGCCAGATCTAGGATGTCCACTGAATCTGCTCTGAAGAGCAGGAAAAGAGCATCTTCTACATCTGTGAGGATAGGAGTATGAATCTGTCTATGGTCACCACTGGTAAGAGGGTGTGCCTGAGAAGGAAGCCTACACAGAGGAAAGTAGAGCTGAGAGACAGAGAGGCAGCAGGCATGATGAAAATGCTTGGGATGCTGAATCCAGCTACACCTGAAGCTGGCATTATAGGAGCCAGAATATTCCCTTTCTCACCCAGGTGAGCCTGGGCTGAGTTTTCAATCACTTGTGATCAGAAGAGGCCTGACAAATGCAAATACTAATTGGTTATATGTGATTTAGCAGGTGACTTCCTGTGTGACTCTGAGCAGGACCTTAACCCTCATGACATTTGTTTCCTCCTTGGCTGAACTGGCACCAAGCATAACCACATCACAGAGTTGCCCCATGGGAGTCTGGAGAGGCATACAGCATGGCACTGTGCCCCAGACCAGCTGGTGAGGCAATAAAGCACATAGGCTGTGTTTCTCCCGGCAGACAGACAGAATTTAAATTCCAGCTCTGCCGCTTATGGGTTGTATAACATTGGGGCCATTACTTTACCTCTCTTGAGCATCAATTTCCTCACCAGTAAAATGGAGGAAAAAATGATACCCATCTCATTGTCATCTCAGTGAGGACTGCACAAATGAATGAATAAATGAAGGATAAATGCCACATCCAGGACCTTTACTCACAGAGCAGATTGGTGCTAAGAATGCTCCACTCCTTTTTTTTTTCAGCTTTACGTTTTTAAAATTTTTTAAGTTTGCAAAAGGAACTTTGTTAATGTTTTGTGTTTTTTTCCAGCTTTACTGAGATATAATTGCCACATAACATTGTCTAAGTTTAAGTTGTACAAAGTGTTGATACATTTATGTATTGCAGAATGATTACCACCGGAGCATGAGCCAACACCTTGGTCCATCACATACTCCCATTCATTTTTCTGTCAAAGCCTGTCACATGGCCCAACCAACATCAATACCTGAACTCTCCAGTGGGAAACATTGAAAATTCATGTGACAAACAGGCATGTGCTCTAAACGCAGACGGAGGGCAAGGGATTGGGGGTAATCATTCGATCTGCTTCTGGCACCAGTGTCCTGAGAGATGGCCATTTTCTTGGTTCTGAAATACAGTCTAATGGCCAAGTGGATCAAGGGATAAGCTGAGTAAATGAGATGAGAAAACTGAAGTAGTTCGGAGAAGGCCTTGTCCCCTGAGAGGAGTTGGGCTTTACCTTGTCAACCCCAGAGAGGCACTTCTTGGCCTGCCTGAAAGTTGCTTAGAAGAATAACATACTTCTAGCAGTCTGGAAAGCCAGGTGCTCATCCACAATCATCTCAGTCCTGCTGAGTGTTCCAGGAAACAGGGCTAATTGCCCATCTCTATAGTTACTTGGTGAAAATGCATATATCCGTATTTTACCATGTAGAAGGGTATTTAGAAGATCCCTGACTTTTTATTTTAAAAAAGATTCAAGTGCAACATTCGGATTGATGCAGGATCCTTTGGAAGAAAAGCACAGTCCTTGTTGTAAGATTATTTATAAACATCTAAAATGGCGAGGGCGCAATTTTAATGAGAATGTGCAGAAAGATGCATGACAACTTCTACGTTTTACCACATCTCTTTCTCCAAATTGTCAAACTGTTCTCATAGAAACATAAGCTCTGGCGTATTTGGTTTTCTTTCAAGTAAACATTTGCTTGGAAAATACATCTAATCTGCCAAGCTCTATACTAGGCAGTGTAAGAGACAGAAAAGTTCTTCCCCTGGAGGACCAAGCAGACTGAGGTCAGCTGTAAATCAGAGGGGGAAGATGTACAGGTTCATCTCTCTTGTGTTCACAGAGTCCAGAGGCCACCAGCCCGGGCTAGTGTGGGCTCCAGCCATGCTGAAGATCCTGGCTTCTCTCCGATCTTGCTCCCAGTCCCTGGGCTGGGGGAAAGCTTCCGAAGCTTTCATTTCCAAGAACACCTCATGGTCCGAGCTAGCTGCTGGATCCCCTATTGTATGGTCCACATTCCAGCCACTAGGATGTAGGGACAAAGAGAAGCACTTTTGTCATTGAAGTTGACTTCCTGGAAGTTGCAAGTGCCACTCCCTTTAACATATCAAAACATAAGACCCAGTTGCCAGGCCTCACCTAGTTGTAGAAGACACAGGACGAGGCAGTGGTCATTCCGGGTGGTTGTGTGTCAAGCTAAACATCAGGAGTTCTGTTCCTGAGGAAGGGAAGAGAGAACAGGAAGACCTGGGGAGGCATGTGGTGTACCCTGTCAGCATGGTGGGGCCTTGCCCACCTCCCTGATCCCACCTGCTCCATCCCCCCCCCATTTTTCTCCAGCCAGTAGTCTTCCTGCTGCTCCTCCAAGGCCCAGGCGGGCTCCAGGGTCTGGGCTCTGCACTTACTGTCCCTTTCGCCCATCCGCGTCTTCCCAAATGTCTACGGGGCTCATCCCTCACTGCACTCAGGCCTCAGCCTACAGCTAACCTCCTGGTTAACTGTGAAGGCTTCCCTCCCCACCCAGCCCACTATACCTGTCATCATCTGCCCCCTCTCCTGCTTTGTGCTGCCCCTGGATTCTGGTGATCTGTTAGGTCATTCAAATAAGAGAAAAAGTGTCCCTACCCCATCCCCTCCCCTGCCTACCTGGAACCCTTGAAAGAAAAGAGCATTAGCTTAAAGCAATAGAAAACAGGTTTTAAAAATCCTGTTAGTCTCTTGGGGAACCTCGAGGTGGGCTCATTTGCCTAGAATTTCAGGCTGTGCCTAACTTTGGAAAAGCAAATGCTACTTTTCAAATCTACATTGCCATCAGGTCCGTTCTGAGAAGTTTCCAGCAGAGCTCTAAGTGCCTGAAGAGCTTTAGATGTAGAGCCGGGGCAGAGCCAGAGGACTGAGAGGCTCTGTGCTTCCGGAGGGCGAGGGGCAGAGAGGGCGCCGCACACCCACCGAATTCAACCAGCAGCCTTATCGCGCTGGCTGGAACCTGCAGAGCCCTCGCTGCAGAGCGAGCCCAGGGAAGTGGCCTGCTCTCCCCATCCCGGCCCCAGGCGTCCCGGGACCCCCCACAGCACTGTGGGCGCAGCTGCAGTCCCGGGAGTGGCTCCTGCGCCCAGCGTCCGAAGAAAGCCGCCCCTCCCCAAGGCCGGGGCCCGCCCTTCCCGACCCCGTGCCCGGGTGCGCCATCAAACCCACAGAGGCCAGGCACTAGGCTCCGATCCCGACACGCGCGCCCGTTGCCGCATATCCCGCGCCTCTGAACCCCACACCTTACAGGCCACCTCAGACCCGCGCCGGCCCCACTGGGATGATCCCTGGTCGGTGCTCAGACACCGGCTGGGAAAGGCGGTGCAGAGACCGTCTCACCCCTGGGATCCCCAGCCCCCAGTTTGACCGAACTGGGGCTGGGGGAGACACGTATGGGGTCCCACGATTTGGGAAAAGGGAGGACAAAAACTGGGCTCTTACTCCGAGTCCTACGTTCCTCCGCCTATCGGGGCGCGAGGCCATCAGTGGACCCTAACCCTCATCCTAGGCCCCTTGTCCCCAGGTCTCCCAGAGACGAGCGCTCGGTCTGAAGGCAGTCTCAGGCGGGGGACCCGGGAACGCAGAACCCAGCGCTGCCCGCTCTTCCACGACGCCGTGCAGAGGTGCTCCTGGCAGCACCACCGCGCTTGCCAGTCCCCCAGACGCACCCCACGTTCAGGCTTCCCCGGCTGGGACGCCCCGGGAAGCCTGGGAGAACTGCCCCGGCGCCCCCAGAGGCGGAACCTGCTGCTGCCTTAGGGTGCCCCGCGGGGCGCCAGCGCAGGCTCACGTCCCCACAGCGCGGCGCACACTTGGGGCGCACCCCGCGGCCCCGGCCTGCCGTAGCCGTCCTCCAGGCTGTCCCGGCGCCGCGGTTCCTCTCCCAGCCTCTGCCCCCAGCGTGGCACCTACTTGTGTCTTGCCGCCGCCTCCTGCTCCAGCCCTCGCGACCCTGCCTGCCCGGGCTCCTGGACCATCCCCACCTCTCGGCGGGGACCCACCCCGCGGTCCCACGCCCTGGACCCCGGCTAGAAAGCAGCCGGCCTCCCGAGGCGAGAGCGCCTGCAGGCGGGGACGGGACAGGTCCAGGGCTGGGCCGGCGGAGGGAGGGGAGCAGAGACCCCCTCCAGGGCGGAGATTGAGACGCGGCGCTCTCACCAGCAGCGGGAGCAGCATGTCCGCGGGAACCTGATCCCGGTTCAAAGACCCCGCGCACCTGAGGCCTGGGCCTTCCTCCAGCTGCGCGGTCCTCCGAAGTGCAGCCCAGGCGCCACGACGCGTACGTGGAGGGCCCTTCCTGTCCCCACCTGCCGGCAATCCCGGGGCCAGTGGTCTGCGTTTACCACGCCTAAATGTTCGGGGGTCTCGGGAGCGTGGCTTCCGCAGGTAATATTCCCATTTTTGGGATTCGGAAGCAAGCGCCCAACAGTGCAGACTGGGATCGGTGTTCACGGAGGTGGGCGCGTGCCTGGTTCAGGTGAGCGCGTACGGGATCCCAGAAACTGCAGCGCAAGGGAGCTGGTCGGTGCAGCCTTTTCACTACTCGTCCCGCAGCTGGCTTCCGTTAACCGCTAAGAGGGCAGGGCCCCCTCCCGCAGAACGGCTCCCCAGCAGCATTCCTGGAGCTGGGCAGGGGAAAGCCAGCCCTCCCGGCGCCCCTGTCCCTCTTTGACTGTGTCCAGTGCCCCATGCCTATGCCGCCAGCAGTCAGGTTCCTCTGTTCCCGTCTGATGTGAAGTGTGGGAGCGAGAGCCGGACCCTCCTGCCTGGCCTCTGGCTGCCCGTGCCCTCCGCCTTCCGGGGTGCCTGCTGTGTCCTATTCCAGGAGGCTTAGTCCAACCCCAGAAAGGAAGCCCACTGAGACATGCATGGGTCACTGTCTTTCTCTACTAGAGCTCTAAGGGTGTCCTGAGACGCAAGGCATTCCAGCAGAAACAGAATTTAAAATTCTGTGCCTGAATGAGAAAAAAAAAAAGAAAGATTCTGAGCAACTGATCATCCATTTTTGTCCCCCAGCTCAGGCACAGCCTTAACCTGAGGCCTAAGAGGAGCTGGGTGGGCAGAAGCAGCCACCCAGCATGGGAGCGGGTCCCTGGGTGCACCTTTGGGAATCCTGGCAACTGGGGCTGGAGGCCTCTGGTTGGTTTGCAAGTTGACTCCCTTTGCCTGTAGTACTGGGGAGGCAGCTGAGAAAGCACGTTTAACAGGCAGAGAGGGGCTGGTCAGAGGGTTCTCATGGTCTGGAGAGCAGAGAGTTGATCTTTTCCCTTCTGTTTGGCTAGCCTAGGTAGGACCTAAAAAGCAGGCACAGTGATAAGTTCCTTGCAGGCTGTGTGGGCTCCCTAAGGCTGCACGGGTTCCTGTTTCTGCTTCTCCTCCACTTTCTCTCCCTCTTCTTTTCTAGCCCAAACACACTTGCAACACACCCCCACCCGACACACACTGTCCTTTGCCTCCTAAGTTCCCCCAGGAGCCCCTCATGCCTGGCTGGTGCATTGGGATCTGGCTGGCCTCTCCCTCCTCCTAGACCATATGCCAGCAAAGCCCTAGAACTTGCCCAGCACCCTTTGCTCTGCCTCCTCTGTGCAGGCTCATTCTGCAGCTCCTTTCCCTTCATTGCCTCTTTCCTTTCGGTACTGAACATCAACCTCTGCAAGTTGCCCAGTTAATCCATGCCCTGGTCCAAAACGCCCTGGGGAAAACGCTCAAAACCACTACTGCCTGCCTAATGCCAGTATGTAAAGAGAGCCAGAAGCACCCGGCATCTCCCTCTTCTCCCTCCAGAACCTCTTTCTCTCTCTTTCTGGGTAAAGGGTTATACTGTCCCGTGTCCCATAATAAGAACATAGCCACTGTTCACTGAGCTCTTGTTCGGGGTCTTCCATTATTTTATTGTTTGTTTACTTGGTATTATCTGTTCCCAAGGTCACCCTGCCCAGACCTCAGCGTGAGTTCCATGGAGCATGACTTACTCCAATACTGCGTTCCCTGCTCGGTGAGCCCTGCCTGGCACAGCATGTGCCCCGTAACCATTTGTTGGGTGAATTAATCCTGTGAGGATTAATATACACTATAGCCCATTTCACCAATGAAGAAACAGCCAGAAATATTAAATTAAAATGATCTAGCTTATAGTAACAATCATATTTTTGAGCATTTACGTTTTCTTCTGAGCCTAATGCTTAACACACTTCACCTTTATGAAACCTACAAGTATGTGCCTTTACATCCATTTTACAGGCAAAGGAGTTGGCTCACTTGCCCAGGCCACACTGACAGTGGGTGGTGGAGCTGAGATCCCAGCCCAGGCAGGTGGCTATCTGGACCCTGGCATTTCCCAATTCCACAGACACCTGAGCACAGTCCAGTCTGTGGGCCCCAGGACCCCAGATGCACAAAGGGCAAAAGTAGAAGGAAACCCAGTTTGAAGGGGCTGAACCTGGCTCTGTAGGTGGGAGTTCCAGGAATAGGGGTGAACCCTTAAACCTAGAAGGTGGCGTTCCCGTCGGCCACTCCGCCATGTGGCATTGGGTCAGCCACGCCACCTCCTTAGGCTCAGCTTCTTCACCTACAGAAAAAAAGAGAACACCAGGCCACCTCCAGCGGAGCCCGTAGGATGGTTGGTGCAGTTCCTACAAAGGACGATGCGCAATAAACGCTGACCCCGTTTCACATTCAGAAGAATCCAGAAGGGTTTTTTTCGCTGGTCTCTTTAAGACCTGGCGGAGATAAAACTTACCTCTACTTCCTGAGGGAGCAGTTGTGGGAAATATCTGCACCAGCTGTTAAGCTATAAAGCCTTGTTTTCAGACCTACCACGCTACGTACACTCCGTGTTGCTGGCCAAGGCTCTGCGAGGTGCACCTCTGCTTTGCCAGCTCCTCACTGTGGGGTTCTGCCAATGGGGGTATGAGATGGAGCAGCGGCAACATGCATGACTCCCCCGCTGCTTCCCAGTGTCACCCCGGCAGTGGCCCCTCATTCTGTCAGGGGCGGTTGGTTCTAGTTCCCAGCCGCTTGTCACATTTCCATAACCACCCTCTTCACAACCCCAAAGACACCAGCCCACCCTGGAGAGGCCGCCTCCTCGGAGTGCTGGTCTCAGCAACAGAGGGGCCTCTTCCAGGCTCTAGAGGTAGTGCCAGCAGTCTGAAGGCGGTGCTTCTTCGGAAACCTGGGTCTCCACTTCCCAGAGCTCCCAAGCCAAGCCTCTAGGTTCCAACATAACCTCAGGAGCTGGGGAAATTAAAATATTGCATGCAAAGAGGCATCTGTGCGCAGCACACTCTAGTTTTGTTTCACTCATTCAGGATCCCTTTAAGAAATGGCAAGTACTGTATTTGCCAACATTTAAGGCCTATCAGAATATAAAACATTCTTGTTTAATGTGCAGTGTTTGTAGGAGGGTCTGAGTGATTTTTATAGTGAATCCACTGAAAGCGATATTAAAGACGTTTGTAGAGGAAAAGATATTTTTCTGCCCATGTAAATATATCACAGTCTCTATTGGAATGTAGCAGGAAACTGATTGGAATGTAAAATAATAGTCCATTAGCTCTGAAAAAAATGTATAAAATTGTATGAATAAAAGAAATATGTTGGTTTAAGTGAATATGGGTACAAAGCAGGAGAAGAAATGACATGAAAATAGTGGTAAATGGAATCTCCTTCTTTATTTGTGGTATTATAAAAGCTAATGGCAGTACTGCAACTCAGAAAATATTGGTGACTAAAAAGCAAGTCACAATGTAAAATTAAGTGAAATAAGAATGAATGTCTCTATTTGCAAGCAAAGAAATTAAGCAACAAGAAAACATAAATTTGACTGAATTCCCACACAGGTTGGTAGACGGGCTGTTGACAAGCCATATTTCTGTGTAAATCAGTGTAAAGCATACAGTAAAAAAACAGTTAAAGAAAGGTCACTTTCATGCATGTAGTAAAAGCCAATAATTGCTTGGCTATTTATATACAAAGAAGTGGTGGGGGAGAAGAAACAGTTTCTAGTAGAAACTAGCTTAAACCCCTACTTTCAGAAACTTCCTAGAAATTCCATTTCTCTTTGATCCATAGCTTATGGTGGTGACGAATGTAAATTTAAGATGATAACCCAAATTCTACTCCCTCTGATTATTTGGGTGAGTAAATGCCTTGTCACTGATGCACTGCATATGGGGGTCTCCTGTCTCTTCTGGGAAGTTTTGTGTTTCCATTTTCTGCCACTAGGAGGTAGTGACATTACCATGGTCTGTAAATGCACAATTCTCTCCTTCCCTTGCTGTTTTTCACCATGTTATCTTGGTTCACTAGACATGGCATAGATATGCTGCTTTGGCGTAAATGAGCCTTGCTTGCTGGCATATATGGCAGCTTCTCTACCAAGTGAGCAATAAATACACTCCATTCAAGAGGGTGATTGGAGACAAAGTATGGGCAGGTAGTGCAGTAGATTGTTGTAAACTAGCCCAGGGTTCTTTGACTCAGCCTCCGTTAAACATTGAAGCTAACACCAGAGACTCTTTTTTTTTTTTTTGGTGCTGGTTGAGCAGCACCCTTGAGAGCGGTTTTAAGAAGCTATTGCCGCAGGTGCTTTCAAGAATGCTATTCATTTCATTGAATTAGTGATCAGCCGTTGTTTACCAGTTAATAATCCGTTGAAACCAGGCTTACAGCAAGGAGTGATTCCACAAGTAGGAAGCATGGGTCATGTTTTAAAATGTAAATATCCAGTCTGTCTCCCCCATTAGCCTCAGTGAATTCAGAATATTTTGGACCTTTATCTCCCTCTTCAGGAAGAGAGAGTGGGGCTAACCTCCAATTTCTACATGGCCTTCTGCTGTTTGCTCTTCGGGCTGGCCCTGCCTCTGAGGGCTTTCCCTGACACCCCTCACTGGGAGATTGTTACTGCATTAGAAGAACCAGGGGGATTTATGGGAAATTAGATTTAGTAGAAATAAGAGCCATGTTTTGGAGTCTGTGAATACCACGTGGAAGGAAACAGTGGAAAATGATAGGGTGTGTGTGTGTGTGTGTGTGTGTTTGGAGAGAGGGAGTAACATGATCAGAATTTTTATTTGAATAAGATTCGTCTAGCAGCCTTTGTAAGGGATGAATTACAAAAGCAGAGGCTGGGGTTTAGAAAAATGAGCAAATGCATCCACTCTCTTCCTGTAAAGTACACACACATTCCTGGGTTTTCTCCTTCAACATGTAAAATTTTAAATAGAAAACGTATTTTGTAAGAGCAAGAGTATTCCACGACATGCTGTATGTCCCATGGCCTCTTTCTGAGCTTCTGTCCCTCCATATATAAAAAGCAAAGTGATGTTGACTTTAAGCCAATTTCATCTCAAGAGCTGACTTTAGATGATTACTCATTTAAGATGCTTCTCTACCCTTCACTCTGATCTTTTCCCAACTTTCCTCAACTTATCATGAGCTGTCTGACAGCTGAGCATCTCCTTCACGGATCAGGGACACAAAGAGCAGAAGTGGCATGAGCAGTACAGCCTCCCAGCCATGCATGAGACAGCTCAGAAAGTGGCCAGACGAACCCCATGTCTCACAAAAGCACTGCTTGCAATGGAGTGAGCATGTGCATTTCCTGGGAATGTTAATAACACACAGTTCAGACTCAGGAGGTCTGAGATGGAGCCTGAGAATCTGCATTTCTTAATAGCTTCCTGCCACTGCTGACACAGCTGATGCCTTCACCACACACAGTGCAGCAAGGCTTTGAGAGACCTGTGGTCTCCCTGAGCTCAAGGAGAGAATGAAAAATCCTATCCAACTATGACTCCTCCACTCTGGAGTGCATGCATTTCTACTCACAAATGGTAACAGCTAATACGATAGTGATAACAGTGACCATTTATAGACCATGCGTGTTGCGATGGACATATAACACAAATGATGTAAACCACAGCCATCCCTGCAAGGTGGTGCAGGTGGTGCAGTAACTAACACCTACCCTTGCTACCGGCTGGGTCTCTTTCTAAATGCCACCTGTATGGGCCCTCTGAACCTTCTTCACAAACCCTGTGAGGTGAGGGGTTTAGCATCACCATTTCAGTGAAGAGCACTTGGAGGTATTTTGTGTCTCAAAAAAAGAGATTTTGGGACACAGATATTCACATGGCTAAATCTCTCATTTTCTTCAGGTTTTTGCTCAAATGTATTCTTAACCCATGCAGTGCTAAACACTTGCTATTTCCTGTCCCCTTCCCAAATGAGGTCCCATCGCACTGAGTGGGACTCTTTTGGAAACTCCCAAGTCAACCCCTGCCTATGATCACATGGCTGTAACTCCCCCTGTGCAGTCCCAGTTAGAGGATTTTAAATCATCCAAATCTACTCATCCTGCATGAACAATCTTTGCACAAATAATAGCTGTGGAGGAGCCAGTGTAGCTCAGGATACCCAATCCAAGAGTGGAAAAATTCTAGCCTATTCAGCACAAAATATTTGTAAGATTTTGGTGGCAAATACTAACAATGCCCCTTATGATGCTGGTTTTCTGATTTTACAGAAGATGGCAGCCTGCACAGTGTCACCTGCCTCAGGGACCTGCCCTGCCTTGGGACACTTAGAGCAAATCGATAGCTCCTGGGTGAATTTCTCCTTCGAGCCCATTTGTACCTTTTACCTCTGAAGACACACAATCAATCAAACATAAGCGATTGCCAGAGCCTGAATTGGGTATTTGTTTCTTATACATCAAAAGTTTGGAGGAATAATTTCAGTTGCAAGAAGTACTTTCTCCCAGCTTGTTCACTCTGAAGGTGACCTTACCTTTGGGTTGAAATGTGGCCAGCACTGGAGGTTGGTGACAATGCTTCGTGTTGGATAGAAGTGAGAAATGGCATTTCTGTGACTCATCTGGCTTTTCCTTGGCAGGTTTTTTGAGTATCAGGCCCTCCATAATGTGTTAGGGGATGAACAAGAGATTTGATCCTGACTCTGTGAAATCTGTTATCAAATGAAAAGGCAGATATTAAACAACAAATTTCAAAATGAATAATTACATTTGAGGTGAGACCAAGTAGAGGTGCATGATGTTTTTCAAACATAACTGCAGAAACTGTCTTATCTTTAATGTGTATTTTTTTATTTTACATTTTGCTAAGATGTGTATTTTGATTGTAACAATAGAACGAGGCCACAATTTGGAGACTGTTTTGTGCTAAGAGAACAAAACTCCCAAATAAAAGTGACAGAAATTAACTAAGCAATACTGAAAGTAACTAAAAATAAATGTGAAGGTGGGCAGGGCTGTGGGGGTCCAGGAGGGCTATACCATCAGGGCATGGGTATCACCATATTACGCATCACCAATTCCCTTGGCTTTTATTCTCCCACGACTGCAGATGTCTGCTCAGTGCCAGGTGTCTAAGCAGGATGAGGGAGAGCAGGTAGAAACAGGATCCTCTTCTCATAGTATTCTTTTTCTCCGAAATCTTTTCAAGAAGCTTCCAAAAAATTCCAAATATATTCCATGGGCCAGCAGACTCATCCCCAGATCAAGCCGGAACACGGGACTAAGATTGCCACGACTGGCTCAGACCAGCTACAGTTCACCTGTGCAGCTGTACAGTGACCTATTCAATTGGTTTTTTAATAAAATTAGGACACTGTTCACATGGAAGTAGCAAATCGTATAAGCCTTTGCTTTAAGGTGAGAAACATCAACTACCATACTGCACCACTACCACTACCAAGTAATTCCTCAAGAAATATGATCTCCATTAGTAAAAATAACAAAATTTCCGACTTAATTTCCTCCCATACTAAAACCTTGGGGATCCACAATGTTAATAAATAGAAGCTCAAAAGCAGTCTGTCTGCTTTTAAAATCAACCAGACAAGGAACTGCTGTCATTACTCCACATGGCCACACGGTGTCAGTGTTGAGGAGTGGTTCCGTGCAGATTCGCAAACCAGTCAGTGGCCAAGGTTCAGGCCATCCCTGCTGCCAAAATACTCTTCTTTATAGTTCAGGTAGATTTTCAGCCATTTCCTCCACATCACCACGTCTGTTTATGGATACCCCCAGAATAGGCCGCATGTGGATTTGAAACCCATCTTGTGAACTTGTATGACTTTTAGCTGAGCCCAGTCATTAAGCCTAGATGTGTTCTTTCCTTGAGATAATTTTATTTTAATGTATTTAAAATGATTAAATTATATTTAATTTTATTTAGGTAATATTATTTTATAAGGTACCTCGGGATAGAGGAGTCGGGGTATCCACTTCCACCCTACCAGGAAGTCCTGGAATCCATATGAAAATTGAGGCCTTTACTTTTGAGTGGGACACTGTTCATGATGAACCACTGGAATTTAAGCTTTTGTGGGAAGCAGTCTGTCTGTCCTTTTGTAACTTCATTTGCTGACCAGCATAGAAGCCCAGTCTCCTGATAAAATAAATGAACGATTAGAAAAACCACTTAGATATATGTCACATGAGGATTTTAAGAAAACAGACATATAACTAAGAGGGATGGTTAAGTGACACTTCCCTGAACAATGCTTAGGTCTGTGATTTATGTACGTACATCTTAAACATTCTTGACAATATTCTAAACTTCCCAGTCCTTCTGTTTACAACCTTAAGTAAAAACTATCTAATTCTCTGCCAGCATCTAAGTGACCAGACTCCACTGGAGAGAGTCATGCAAGAGAGCGTGCTGAGGTCGTATTTTTATATCCCAGCCCAAAATCCTGGGCCATTAATACAGGGAATGCCTGAAAAGAGAGACCCTGGGGCAGAGGCAGTAATCACAGAGAAAACTCAAACTTCCTGTTTGTGCCAGATGGAGTCACTGACAATTTCCAGAACCTTATGAACACCTATAGTGTTATAAATAAAGTTTAAAGCTAATGACACTGAACAACACTGTGACAGAATGTATGCCTGTGCGATTCCTTTACAAAAGCTTCTACAAACAGAATTCTTTGGGAACTCACGCACACTGGTACTCATGGCACAATGTCTCTCTCTCTCTCTCTCTCTCTCTCTCTCCCTCTCTCTCTCTCTCTATTTATTTTTGTTTTGCAGTGAGGCAGTTTTTTGTGTTGATTAGTCTAAATGTCTAAATTCAGACGCGGGCTATAATGAATTCGCTGCACACACAAACAAGGGTGTTGGAGGCCCATCGCTAAACAAGCAAGGCCTGGCTGTTGCTCACACGGATGGCATCCTCCTCTCACTGATAATCTTGTAGGATAATGAGAGAGGAGACTGAACAGGAGGAAATTAAATGATATAAACAAACAAACAAAAAGAAGTGCAGAGTGTCTGTAACAGTCCTAAAAAATAACTGGGTCTCACAGCCAGTGCCGCAGAACTTCTGGCAGCAGTGATGGGATCTGGTCACACACAGTCTCCAGTTTTCCCAGGCCTTTTCTGAATGCCAATGAGCAGTGCATGCAAGAGCCGGCAGCCCTGTTTCCTCTGGCTCATTTCCAATTCCTGAGCCCTGCAAACATGCTGTGTTCACTGTGGCTCTGGTCTGCATCATGGAGGTTAACAATAGAGAGCTTCCCCCAGTTCCAGCTGCTCTGTGGTCTCAGGTCCCCCAGCATGCACCAAACTCCTTTATAATTTCTCATTAGCAGCCGTGAAATAAGAATACACAATTAGGGAGGGCCAATTTTAATTATAAGCTGCCCTCCCGGAGAAGATCTGAGTTACAGTTGAAACAGACAATTGAATAAATCCTGGGACACAACAAGGAGCAAAGAGAAAACTCCAGTAAAAGGTCCTGTATGGAGAGCAGTCTTTCGATAATAGAAACAAAAATTAAAGACCCAGTTGCTTGGCTTTACTACTAAGAAGCTGATGTTTACTTTAAAATGTAAGCCTGATTAGTTTAAAGAATCGCTAAGTCACTATATTGATGGGAAGATATTAAAATAATTCATTATACTTGAATGTCAAAATGCAAAAAATAGCTTCAGACCAACAAAAAGAGCATATGATAGCAGCATTTACACGTGGGTATGAATCTTCCAAGCCTGCCATCAAAAGACCTCGCTATCACAACAGAACTTCATTAATATCAACTTTATGAAATAGGCAATATTACAATATTGTAAAACAAAAAAAGTATTCTCAGGAATCCAATATTTGCATATAGATGGAAAAGAACTCAGATTCAGATTACTAGTGGAAAACAATGATTTTCAATATTTCCATCTAATTTTCAGTAAGTTATCATTTTAGGAATGCCATTGTCATGTTATTTAAATATATAGATTGATTCTTTTTTGTACTTTTCATGTAAGAAAATAAAAATGAAATTGCTTTTTCTAAGAAATAGCTACATGATGTGGTTGAAACCAAGAAGGACATTTTTGGGGATTTACCAAGTTTTGGCCAAACCCAAAGTTTATAAAATACGTACTTTCCCTTCATTTCATTTCACTACTTCTGACCCAAATTCATAGATTTCTACTTTCATCTCCTTCAAAACCTCAACACAAAATGAAAGGCCCTAGTGACCTACGTGATCTTCCTGACAGGATGACCATCCTCTGTGCTATTCTGAAAGCTCTCAGAGGCCAAGCCCTTCCTGTTGTCTCAGTGGTAAATACTGTGAAGAAGTACACCCCCTCGGTCTCAGGGGCTCTGTTAGGATGGCTGACTGCCTCTCCCCCTTCTCTGTGGAATAGTGGCAGAGCTTGATCACTCTCACTTCTTCAAATCAATTGAACCACAAATTAAAACCATGAGTGCACAAGACTCAAGATACAGCATATGGCCCATCACTCCCTACTCCTCAGTGGACTGCAGTGTGGCTAAACCCCCACCATCAGGGATGGCAGCAAAGGAAGCCTCTTAATTTTCCTGGAAAATTTCCTTCCCTGCCTGTAGTCTGCAGGAAGATGGAGACTTGCACAATCCAGCAGAAATAAAGAAGTCTCTGGCCCTCAGTTCACCTGGACTGGTGCTCGTCGGGTCTCCTGTGCTAGGTCTTGTGGTCCACTCACAGACAGCTGGTCCCTGTCCTTCCAGCTGCCTGGATGGGGTGGCAGTTCCCCTCTGGATGCCCTCAGTGTGCTGGGTATGAGTCAGAGGACTCCACAGTCCACCCCTATGTGAATCAGTGACCCTCACCCAATTCTGCTGCCCTCCACCTCTGGAAAACCCAGCCGATGAAAGCCAAGGGTCCGGACATTCAGAAGTTAAGACCTTGTGATAATTTTCTCATGGCATGGAAGACCAGTCCTTCCTTTCAGAAAAGAAAGCTCCAGGCTGGGTTTCCTTCATCAGACAGATGTGTGCAAACCTTCCTCATTCGTTCATGAAGATTCTTCTGGTGAGAAATCAGGACATCATTTCCTCCCTCAGGCCATCCCAACACATATGACTTTCTATCCCCAAAGGTCCGGGTCCACGGTGATGTTCCCATTCCCTAGGGGATTTTGTTATTGCTGTTGCCCAGGCCCCTAGATGAGACCAATAAATCAGAACTTCTGTAGGAGGGGCTTGGTAGAGTTCAAGTAAATCGTCCCAACTGACCCTCACATGCAGTGAACGCAGAAGACTCTGATCTGCCATATGGGTTTCCGTTACTCATACCGGTCAATAGGGACAAAGGCTTTGTGTTGTGCTGACTGCTGTAAAGGGATTGGTTACACCCCAGTGATGACCTAGGAGCCACAAATACTAACGGAAACAACAAAAAATATCATGGGATGTGGTCCACAAACACGACAGCTTTATGCTTTGCTTATTGTAATATCAGCGAGAGGGTGAAAAGGAGTCATATTGTATATGTAATTTACACGTTGTATTGCTCAGGCTCATGATGATGGAGAGAGAACACAGTCCCAGAAGGTGCGTGACCAACCCCCAACTTCCCCGTACATCCCACTCCTGTGAGGACTGAGTTCTGGCTTCCTGCTCACAATCTGTGTGACCTTAGACACATTACTGAACCTCTCTGTGCCTCTGTTGCCTCAATTATAAAACCAGATTACATGTGCTTTGTTTGTTCATTTATCTTTTGAAGAATAGTTGATATACAATATTACATCAGTTTCAAGTACGCAACATTGTGATTTGACAGTTATCTATGTTATTAGATTCTCACTCCAACTGTTGTAGTTACTAACTGTCAACATGAAAAGATGTTACAGAGACAGAGCTGTGTTATTACCATGAGGGTTGTATGCAATAACATTTATAAAGTGTTTATTTACATCAGTGACTGCAATGGCAAGAAATAGGTCAATTTTTATTATACCTTTAATCTAATTGTGATCAAATGCTAATTTTGTTCAAAAATATGAAGGTTTTGTAGATATTAGTACCATTTTTGTTACTGAAATTCCTTCAGAAAAACCCCTTGGTTGTTTTGAGAATGAAACTCTATCCCACCCTCTGGGAATTTGTCAGGCTTCTAGATTTTGAGCAGGTGAGATCCCAGGTGTGGGGTCCCTGGTTGTCTATAGCAGTGAGCATGGCCTGCGGGCTCCTTGCTGCTCCTGGGCTGTGGGGGATTTTGGAAATCTTTGCAAGACACTGCTCCAGGTTGAGCCTGGAGGGTCATGCATCTCCTTTATGGGTTTCTGACACTTGCTTAATATCACAGAAATATTACCCAGCTCATATACATATGCACTGATGGGAAGACGTTGGGGTTGATGGTGTATCACATGAGAAATGAGAAATCAGAAATGAGAAATTTGTTCATACCCGTTTTCTTTGATAGAGGTTATGTATTACTTCTGTAAAAACTTAAGAAACCAAAATCCTGCTTTTAAAGGCATTTTGGTGATCATACAAATGCTTATGATGCTTTGCCAAGTGGAAAAAGATACAAATTATGTGTATGGTCTCCCCTTATAAATATGCATTTAGAAATAATATCAGAAGGTAACCCTTTATGGGGCAGGGAGGACCTGTGAGTCCTTGTATTTTCCTCTTTATTTATTACAATTTCAAATTTAAGTTAAGAAACAAGTTTTGAGACACTGAGAGTTCATATTTTCCAGTTGTGAAATGTGTTAAATTTCTGAAAAGAGGGCATCACTAGCCTCACTGCAGCACAGACACTTAAGGAGCCCTGGCACTAGGGCAGGTGTGTGAACATTGAACCTAAGGAAAACTACATGACTCTGAAAACTGCCATCTCCTTTCCTCCCTTCATTTAACCGAATTCTTTGTTCTTAGCATTCTATTGAGATTCTATCAGATGATGGGGAGAAAGCATGCAGAATGCCTTGCACTTTTCCCTAAGAGAAATGGTATTAAATGCAACCCCTTGAAATGTGGGGATTAAAGATGGCAGCATGAGAGGTGAGAGAAAGAACTCCTCCCAAAACCACATATAATATGAAAATACAGTTAATACAACTAATCCTGAAAGAGCAACAGGAAATAAGGCTGTGCCAGACTGCATACACCTGGAGAACAGAGCAGCTCTCACAAAATGGTAATGTACCAAAGCCTTGATCCGGTGGGACCCAAGCCCTTCCCCCACCCCAGCTCACTGGTGGGAGGAAGAGAAATGGAGCAGGGAGATGGTGGAAGCCTAGGACTGCTGAACACCCAGCCCTGGAGATCTTCTTTGGGAACACAAACCTACATTGCATGGTGCTCTGGAGATTAGTGGGGTTGGAAAGCTAAGACAGGCAGAATACTTGGAGAGACTGACATTCCAGCCATTTGTGGAGGACAGGGATCCACATCTGGCTGCTTCAGGACAAAGGAAAGACAGGTGGTCTGAGAGGCTTTGTAGCAGTGACAGGGCTGCTGAAGGGGCAGGAATTACAAGGAGCTTGCTGCTTGGGAAAAGGGATAGATGGACAAGGTTGTCTGGGTGCGCTCTGCCCAGCAGGTTGGGAACTATCAGGAGCTTCAGGTGCTCCATTCCCCTGGCTGGCTACTCAGCTCCAAGACCCCCCACTGTGATACGCAGCCTGCTTCATCTTCCTCCTGGCCTGCCAGCACTGGCTCACAAACCAGCAGTCCCTGCCCTGGCATTAGGCCAGCCAGGAGGAGGCCCCACCTATGGCAGCTACAAGCACAAAGCACAGTGGCTTACTCCTGTGTGCTCGGTACACTGGTTCTGACACGGGAGACAGGCACTGCAGCCAGGAAGCAGGAAACAGCACTTTCCTCAATCCAGGCACCACTGTCGCATCCCTGTAACCACCAACATCACTCCAGGGGCTGAGCAGCTCCAGAGACTAGAGCTTCTGGGCACTGGAGGGCACCACATACAAATATGAAATGTCAAAGGAACCTGGGTCAAACCAAATCTCACAAACACCATAAAAAGGCCCAAGTGAAACTGAACTCATCAATCTTCCTGAAAGACAGTTCAAAATAAAAATCATAAACATGTTCATGGAGGTACAGAAAAATATTCAAGAAATCAGGGACGAATTTAGGATGGAGATTCAACCATTACGAGTTTCCATATCTGAAAAGAAACATACAATGGAGGGACTTAAAAACAGATCAGATGTAGTAGAAGAGACAGTAAATGGAATAGAAATTAGAGAAGAGGAATACAAAGAAGCTGACGCACAGAGAGAAAAAAGGGTATCTAGGAATGAAGAATATTGAGAACTGTGTGAACATCCAAATGGAACAATGTTCCCATTATAGCGGTACCAGAAGAAGAAGAGAGAGAAAAAGGGATAGAAAGTGTCTTTGAGAAGGTAATTGCTGAAAACTTCCCCAATGTGCAGAAGAAGATAGTCTCTCAGGCCATGGAGGTGCACAGATCTCCCAACACAAGGGACCCAAGGAAGACAACACTAAGACATATAATTATTAAAATGGCAAAGATCACGGATAAGGAAAGACTTTTAAAAGTAGCCAGAGAGAGAGAAAAGATCACATACAAAGGCAAACCCATCAGACTATCATCAGACTTCTCAGCAGAAACCTTACAGGCCAGAAGGGAGTGACATGATGTATTTAATGCAATGAAACAGAAGGGCCTCGAACAAAGAATACTCCACCTGGCAAGATTATCATTTAAATTTGAAGGAGGGATCAAACAATTTCCAGATAAGCAAAAGCTGAGAGAATTTACCTCTTACAAACCACCTCTGCAGGGTATTTTGGAGGGTCTGCTATAGATGGAAGTGTTCCTAAAGCTAAATAGCTGTCACCAGGGAAAATAAAACCACTGTAAAGCAAGTACAACAATTAATTATTAAGCAGATGCAAAATCAAATCATCTACCCTCAAAGTCAATCTAGGGATAGACAAAGAGTACAGAATATGATACCTAATATATAAAAAATGGAGGAGGAAAAATAAGAACCTTTAGGTTCTCTATGTAATAGCATAATAAGTGACTAAAACTAGACTGTTAGATAGTAAGGGAATTACCCTTGAACCTTTGGTAATCACAAATCTAAAGCCTGCATGGCAGTAAGTACATACCTATTGATAATCACCATAAATGTAAATGGTCTGAATGCACCAATCAAAAGACATAGAGTCACTGAATGGATAAAAATTTAAGAACCATCTATAAGAGACTGCCTACAAGAGACTCACTTCAAACCCAAAGACATACACCAACTGAAAGTAAAGGGATAGAAAAAGATATTTCATGCAACTAATAGGGAGAAAAAAACAGAAATTGCAGTACTTGTATCAGACAAAACAGACTTCAAAACAAAGAAAGTCACAAGAGACAAAGAAGGACATTACATAATGATAAAGCAGTTAGTCCAAGAAGAAGATATAACTATTATTAATACCTATGCACCCAACATAGGATCACCTACATATGTGAAACAAATGCTAACAGAATTAAAGGAGAAATAGAATGCAATGCATTCACTCTAGGAGACTACAACACTCCACTCACTCCAAAGGACAGATAAACCAGACAGAAAATAAGTAAGGAGACAGAAGCACTGAACAGTGTATTAGAACAGATGGACCTAATGGACATCTACAGAACACTCCATCCAAAAGCAGCAGGACACACATTCTTCTCTAGTGCACATGGAACATTTTCAAGAATAGATCATATGCTAGGCAAAAAAAAAAGAGCTTCAGTAAATTTGAAAAGATTGAAATTGTACCAACCAGCTTTTCACACCACAATGGTATTAAACTAGAAATAAATTACACAAAGAAAATGAAAAATCCCACAAACACATGGAGGCTTCACAACATGCTCCTAAATAACCAATGGATCAATGGCCACATAAAAACAGAGATCAAGCAATATATGGAGACAAATGACAACAATAATTCAACACCACAAAATCTGTGGGATGCAGCAAAGGCTATGCTAAGAGGAAAGTATATTGCAATACAGGCTTACCTCAGGAAAGAAGAACAATCCCATATCAGCAGTCTAAACTCACATTTAATGAAACTAGAAAAAGAAGAACAAATGAGGTCTAAAGTCAGTAGAAGGAGGGACATAATAAAGATTAGAGCAGAAATAAATAAAATCGAGAAGAATAAAACAATAGAAAGAATCAATGAAAGCAAGAGCTGGTTCTTCAAGAAAATAAACAAAATAGATAACTCCCTAGCTAGACTTCTCAAGAAAAAATGAGTCTACACACATAAACAGAATCAGAAATGAGAAAGGAAAAATCATGACGGACACCACAGAAATAAAAAGAATTATGAGAGAATACTATGAAAAATTATATGCTAACAAATTGGATAACCTAGAAGAAATGGACAACTTCCTAAGAAAATACAACCTTCTAAGGCTGACCCAGAAAGAACCAGGAAATATGAACAGACCAATTACCAACAAAGAAATTGAACTGGTAATCAAAAACCTACCTAAGAACAAAACACCTGTACCAGATGGCTTCACTGCTGAATTTTATCAAACATTTAGTGAAGACTTAATACACATCCTCCTTAAAGTTTTCCAAAGAGTAGAAGAGGGAATACTTCCAAACTCATTCTATGAGGCCAGCATCACTCTAATACCAAAACCAGGCAAAGACACCGCACACAAAAAAGAAAATTACAGACCAATATCACTGA